>NC_056746.1:849211180-849288555 GCF_019279795.1 Protopterus annectens | reverse complement strand
GAACACCCCTAAATTTTGGGGTTTTTTTTTCCCCTTTAAGGTCCAATGGCCATTCCCCCATCCCCTTACAAAAACCAAAAAGAAAATCCCCCCTCCCAAATTTTTTTCCCTGTGGTGGTTTTTGGGCTTACAAATAAAAGGGGAGTACAAAAAAAAAATTTTTTTTTTAACCCCTTTTGTTTTTTTTTATTTTGGGGAAAAAAAAAGCGGGCCACTGGTGTGATATGCACATGTCACTCAGACACCTTTTGTAGTGTTGCTTCTGTCAACAGGCCACTGGTAGACCACTACTGACTCCACCTAATCAAGTTTTTTTCTCCTCCTTACAGGTCTAACTATGTAACCACTACCTCTTCACACATCTGTTTTCCCTCTTATCCCCTGTTCCATGCAAATCTCTAATCTTTGCATACTACTCTAATACCCGTTATTACTATACGAAGGGTCTATATAAAAGGAGAAAAAATTCTGTTATACTATGTGTTTTTTTTGTATTTTTGTTTCTTTTTATATATTCTTGGAGGAATGAGTAGAAATATTCTAAAATGTCTCCTTTTTTTGTGTAACTACCTAATGAGAACAAATTGTATTATATCAACATATTGTATACCTATTTGTTAATGTTGGAGCTTTTCTCCCCGGGCCTCCGCTGAAAATGGACATGTATCCAGTCGGACTTTCCCGGTCAACAAATGTAAAATAAATAAAATAAATAAATAAATAATACTGTGACATACGAAGGTACATCTAGTATACTCAGTGTAGCTGGAACACAGTATGGGTGATGTCTTATGACCTGTCACAGGTATGCTATGCAGTATGAAATCATCAGTACTGTCATCTACATCTGTACTGCTAACATCTATGCTGATAAAGGTTCATAGACTTGCAGACCATACTCAGCAAGGTAATAGTGCAGTGCCTCCAGTTATGACTGGCGTCTCCGCTTGTGGGTTGCAGTGGGTTTATATTATCCAACACCCTATCTGTATTGCATATTCATGCTCAGTACTTGTTCAGAACATGTAAGCACTTCATGAGCTACTAATTACTATAGCACCCATTCCAACCCATTTCTTACAAGTACACGGTCTGTCCTTACATTTCCAGCTTGCTTACAGTACAACAGCTGTTGTACACACATAACTCACCTATCTTGTGAGACATGGTTGAATATACAGGCATGTCCAAGTGTCACTTACCAGTGTTATTGCCTGTCTATATGATGAATATGGCAAACATGAGGCAATAGAGCAATTGTCTCATGTACACAGTCAATGCTCACCTCCCAACATACGACAATACAGCCTGTGGGAGATGCACATATGTAGCCATGCTGGGGGTAATGCTCTCACCAACCCAAACTGAACCTGACATTTATGTGGGGACGTTTAACATTTGCAACACACCCCACTCATCACATAGCCTCACTAGATCTCCACCACCACAGGCCACACATAGTATGACTACAACATTTGCAGAACCTCTCCATACTCTCTGTGTAGGCAACAGAGGCATCTCCCATTACCAAACACAACACCAATTATTTATAGCCCACAGACTCATGTGTGCCCATCAACTACAGCCAATAGGGTGTCATAACATACCCAATACACTGGTCATAGGTGACTCTGTAGGCGGTCACACTGATGTCCCACTCAGCAGGCTACACAAGGTAATAGTCGCTTACATCTGGCTGTCAGGTAACAGGATCCGCAACATAACCTATGCACCCATGCCACACCTCATCAGGTATGATTTGACTGTCATTCTCCATGTTAGTGTGACTGCCCTGAGATGTAACTTCCTGGACTACATGTACAGGGACATGCAATAGCCCTTCGGTCTTGTAGCCCAGAAGGTATCGCCCAAGCCCTGAGAAGCATTCTGCATTCATCTAGACTGATACCACTGTACAACGACTGAATATTTCACTTCAACAGTTGCCTATGCTTCTGCTGTCATTCCACAGGCATCCAGTATCTGTCTGCTTTGAATGACATGGTCAACAAAACACGGCACTTTGGCACAGATGACCTACATCTGTCAGCCCTGGGAGTACAGATAACATGTAAGGCTCTTGTTGCTCCTATACCGCCTGTCTTGGACAGTTTCCAATAACATTCACCACCAGAACAGGAACAGGCAAGCAAAACTTGGGGTACTGTTACTCAATGCTTGACATCTTCATCTCTAATGCACTCAGGCGATGCACTCCTTATAATGGACCACTTCGATATCTCTGCAGTGACTGGGACCTGCCTCTAGGCTCCAGAGAGCACACCTGCACTGACAGGTTACACGCAGACCACACCTTTCAGTCATGTAACCAGGACCGGAACACCCATGCCGGATGTGTGTCCATATTTCACAAGGATGTACACAACTCCAGGCTGGTTCCTTAGCACAATGCATCAGAGGTGATCCACGTGCAACTAACTGTGGCCAGAACTGCTATACACATTGTAACTTGCTACGGATTCAACAACATACCCCACAGTTACCGGCCCTCATTTCTTGGTGTACTGGACAGTAGGGTTCAGACAGATACTACTGATGCGAGACTGACACTACCCCACACTTAACTGGGATACCTACTCATGTACCAACACATTAGGCCAATGCTTTCTGGGATTCATAACCTCCACTTGGCTGGATCAACCCATACACACCACCACCAAGACCAACAATATCCTAGACATGGACATTACCAACATGTGACTGATGTTCCACACCTGGGGTTATCCCCTCATTGGTAGTTTCTGAACATATGCTAATCACCCTTGTTATCCACATCCTGGCACCACACCCTTCATGGAATAGACAGTACAAGATTTCTACAATGCCTACTTCAGATGTCTTATGACAGTGGTAGTAAACATCATGACACCCGTGCAGATGGACAATGCACTTACAAATGCTGAAACATACACCAGTGCACTTCATTAGCACTTACATGAATGCATGGATCATGCTATCCCAAACAGAGCCATGATGGTACCCACCAGATAATGGATGCCACTCTGGGGGTCCAGTTCCATGCACGTAATGTACAACAGAAGGTGGAGGCTGTTGCAAAGTGGAGTACAATTCCATGGGTGGGGTAGCTCACTGGTCAGCCTCAGTAGGAATCCAGAATCCCTTATCACATCCTCCAAAGCTAGCTATGTAAACATTACTGCGACACATTCCAAGGCCTACCACAAAGCATTATGGAGGTATGTCAGTACTCAATGGCAATACCCTCATCTGCTCTGACATACGATGGTTAGGCAGGAACATTACAGAACGACTGCTATTGGTAACATCCTGGCAGATAGGTTCAATGCTAACTTTACACCCTCTCACTCCCTACAGGGCTAAAATCCATACAGGAACAATGCAGAGTTCCTGCGGTCACAACTACGCAGTTCCAACCTGCACTCTCTAAGGCCTGGAACACAGACTTCATGTGACTGTCCAACATCCCAGGCTGTGATTTACACAAACCTCAGAATGACATGGCTCTCCACTTGGCCACCAGATTCAGTAATAGCCTTGTATCAGACATTGTGGCCCCTGAATGGTGCACAGCAACAGTTATCACACTCCAGACAGGTGGCACCACAATGAACCACAGGGACTATTGCCCTATACACCTGACTGGACTGTTCTGCAAGGCTATGGGGCACATCATCATGGAAGTCATTCACAGAGACATTGGTGGCCTCCAGACCTTTGATGCCACATGGGTTGGATTTGTTAGGGCCAGACCATGGTACCTACACCTGGTGGACTCCTTTGATACAGTTACCAGGGTAGTTGATGATGGTAAGGGGGTCCACACAGCCTACAATGTCCTCTCACTGGCTTTCAGCACTGTTCTCCATTCTGGTATTGACAACATACACATCCACCTGCACATCGACCCCACGCCTCGATGTTATGCAAAGTGGCTCACGGACAGGACCCACACAATGAGGGTAGCATACCGTGGAACCTACTGTAATTCAGTTGCACTTGGCGTACCACAATCCTCGGTCATAGGGCTCCTCATGTTCGGTATATGCTTCCCTGAGGTACAGGCTAGCACAGAGGGACTTTCCCTGAATAGGTTTCCAGACGACTGCAAACAAGGAGCCATGATTGATCCACTAGGTTGATACAGACACCCTCCATATGGGTGTCACTGTGACGGATACCTGATGTCAATAACATGGCCTCAGGCTGCATAACACAAGGTGCATAGACATCCCCTTTGGATTACACCAATCACCCACTGACTATCACATAGGTGGTAGTCCCCTACATACATGTGACATTATACAGGATCTTAGTACACACGTATATAGCACCCACTCCTTTGATAACCATATTGCCAATGTGGCGTGGATATCCTTCTACATGGCCACCCTTATCTGTAATGGGTTTGTAGCTGGAACAAAGGCACCCATTGTACTTCTATACTCCTGACGTATGACACATGTTCAGGGGTGCAACACTCCTTTTGTGGTGTACCTTACAGAACAGCAATGGCTTTACATACCACAACATTAACACACCATGAGGATTATTGACCTCTGAAGGATGACGTATGTGGCACAACTATGGACACCACGACTGTACACATTTGCATACTGCATACTCAGGGGTGACCTCTGCTGAACATACAGGGCCCATGTCCACAGCAATATTTATGGATATACTCCACATAAGCAACATAAGCAAAGGCCACTGAGAGCAACATTTCATATTGCATTTTATACATTGCTTCTGTCATCACTCTATTATCTTAATTACATTTAATTTTATGATATCAATAGATATTTATTGTTTTATACCTTTTATATACATCTTTTGATGAATATTTTTGATGAAAATTATCTTTATAGTCTTTATATAAAAGGTAAACTTACATTGTTAATTATTTTGATGTGACTATATATAAATGAAACCTTTTTAGTTAATACAATTAGAATTAGTAGGTCTCCTCAAATAAACATACATTACTATTTTCGTTACTGGTTTAATACAATACATTACTATTATTGTCACTGATGTTCATAATAATTTTGATTTATTGTTCATGTTCTAATTATTGTATTTTTTACTGCTTTTATGCTGCTACTTTTTACTGCTTTTATGCTGCTATTTCTTTCATGCTGCTATCTCTTTTATTGCTGCTAATTTTCAATTATTGCTGCTATTTCTCATAGTTTCTTAATTTTCAAAGCTTTTAATATTTCCTATGTTTCACTGTTTTAGTCATATATGTCATTTTGCTGATTTTGCACATCGATTATTATAGATATTTCATGTATCTTATGAAAGCTGGATATGTTGCGTTTTTGCTGACTTATATTAATGTTAATTTTTGTCATATATATTGATTTCTAGTCCTCTATATATGTGTTTCATTATTTATTAATTTTTATCATGCTTGCCTGTTGATAAATGAATCTAATATTAATGAAACATGAATGAATGATGTCACATTCTAAAACCATATTTTAAAAATCATGTTTTCGCTCTTTTTTCCGTTCTGTTTTTGCACATAGCCTTTTGGCTTTACTGCTTTAATGAATGAACCCTTAAAATGCGTTACATACAGAATTGAATAATTAATCATCATTTAATTGATTCAATTAATCTATTTAACAATTAATATATGTGTATATAAAGAGAATGCTTTCATTGTGATGTTATAATCTATCTGAAGAAGCGTGCAGTTTGTGGGCACGCGAAAGCGCTTATTTTTCGTTAAATAAAGGTTCGTTTTTATTATCGTGGTGTTAACCTGCTCTTTCTGCTGTACTACTTGTTGGATCCTGGTTGCTGGTTAACTTTGAGGGAGAGGTTGGTTACTTTTTCGTAATGCTCATGGATATGTGCACAAATGCAATGATGAGTGGGACGTGCTTGAGGGATACATTCCTGAACCAGACACTCACCATGCTTTGGAACATGATTCCTATGTACATCAAGCAGGGACACTCACTAGCACTCTTCATGAGATACCTTGATGGGTGGATGGGAGACACACATGTATGCCAGGGATCACTGCAGTGGCTGTACTGTACACAGGTACAGGTAACACATGGCTCTGCTATTCACAGACAGGACACTACCCTAGGGAGGTGCCAGTGAAAACACTGTCGTTGGGCTTACACATGGACTTGGCCAGACAGCATAGTACCTCACTGTGAACCTGTGAAGATATTACATGTCCTTTGTGCATGGATAATTGAGTAGCTCTTCCATTTCAGTTAGCTATCATGCTGTTACAGTGTCCTGTGACTACAAGCCATATAAATCCTGTTATTGTGTATTGTACATGCCAATAGATGATACCTTTTGTTTGCATGATATAACAGTTATGCTGTGTAAAATATCTGACATATCTACCTACAATACTGTACATTACACATATTTTAAACATTATCCCATAATGCAAACCATACTTGCACAGCAGGACCACCTTAGGCATGTTATTCACGTTATATGCCCATACACATGCCTACTGTGACAGTATATCAACATATACTATCTCCTGCTATGGCACATACTTGTTGGACAAACCCCACCACTGACGGCGGGTGGTGTGGAATTGTTGTGTTTAAAGCCCTCATGTAGCATCCCTTGTGGTGTATGAGTTGTTTACCTTGTGGCCCACAGCAGGACACACAATTTCTACAAGCGTTACTATGCTCAACAAGACATCACTACATAATACCTTTTCCCACTTTATGAATTGCGTACACTTTAATTAATACAAAACAGGCTCTACATACACTAACATAGTGAGTGTTCTACATACCTTGTTTCTGAGTCTTCGTAAATATCTCTCTTACATCTTTACTGTTTAAACGGTTCTATGGTATGAGCATACGGTTTGAATGTATGGCAAGGCATCCTTATATACATCGATACCTGTAACATGTGGTATCCTGTCACCAGTTGGTGGTCCTGAGTAAATTATTACATGCACATCAGCTGTGCAGCTACTCCATTCACCAATTACGTGGCAACAGTGTGGTATAATTGAATTCTCCACTTGGGCGTTGCCCTTTTACCCTACCTTTGGGGAGACGGTCTGTATGTGTTTTGTTGTGAGGAATTGCAACTGCTATTTGGAGACACACGGATATTTTGAATTCATGTCCCCCATGCATTGTGTGTGATGGCTAGAGTATGTGGTTCTACATGTGAGTGTACCTGTCACCTCAACTGTTTGATAAGGGACTACTGCAAACAAAACCTGTAACATCGCCGTCTGTTCCATTATACAACAGCTACGATTTCACATGGCGCCATTACAAATGTGTCTCTCACAAGGTATTTTAATGGTTCTGCAGATGTAATTGAGTGAGTGGATGTTTGTGATGTTATTACAGTCTGTATTGCAATTGTTTCGGGTGTGGGGAAGATGTAGGTGGGTGCACATAGCATATACAGGTTTGTGGGGACTGCATTTCTACATATTCCATATATGTGTGTGGGCTCCTTCCCTAATTGAAAACCTATCATTTAGTAGACTGAGAAACTATGGTTGTTACGGGCTTACACATTGAGCCATTGTTAATTGGTTTCTATATAGCATGCAGGTGAGGTTGATACTTCAATACCTCCAGAAATACATTGATATGTAAGGGAATGTGACTAAATGACAGCTGTCTTGTGTATTTCTGTCACAGATATTTGCACTCATTGCAGTTGTGTTGGTGACTGAACCTCTTTGGCATGGGTTGCCACCTTTTCAAATGACCATAGTGGGACATTTGCAAGACACACATCGGTGTTTACAGGCCGACACATACCCACGGTCAGTACACAGGATAGAACATACCTTTATCCTGAATACATGCTTATTCTTGAAGCACTTTAGCTACTTATCATGTTTCATGTAACATTTACGTATTTTAGATACAGGCATAACTATTTAATGCAACTATTACATAATATATGGGACATAATTATGTCCTACAATCTTGGACATTTGCCCTTTTTAATAATTTTTGTCAGGACACAACTGCCCAGGGAGGGGCTGTCCCTCTTAAAGTGGGACAGGTGGTGACCATATGCCTACGGTCAGCTATGACCACACCTACCATAATGATGTACCTCTGAGTTAGCACTAACAGACACACAATGCAAACACACACACACACACACATTACATTCCCACAGAAATGCACATGGCACCCTCAACACGCACATACACAGACTACAGCAATCACAAACACAGTTGAACACAGTACCTACCTGGACTGCAGCACTGTCAGCGATAACTAAATGTCCCTTAACATTGTGATAATATTACTCTCGGTTCTAGTGTTCTGGTACTGTGGTCCTTCAGTCTTTCAGCCTCGTGATTATGCGTGTCGGTATGTGACACATTCGATAGTTGGCAGTATCCTATTTATCTGTACCTCCATGGTTGTGTACATGTCATTGACCTATCTATATATTTGCAGATATGGGTGAATACGTATATATCAACTTATATCTCTCGATCACCCTTTCTATCTCTATTAGAAATGTATATATACATATATATATATATATATATATATATATATATATATATATATGTAAAGAGAGAGAGCGGGAGAACACACCTTTCGTTGTGTACATGTCGGTGTATACTGTTTCCTGGACTCCGCACTTTTGTGTTTTAACCTGTCATAATACACACCTGCCATTGGTACATCTCGGGTAACTTAGTGTTAGGTGATTGTGTACATGATTGCATGTTCTACTCCTGGCAATGGTTGTTTTATCCTTCAGAGCAGGCACTTTTAGTACAGGGGTGAATAATGCTAGTTTCACCTGTTCTGGACATCGTTGACCGTGATCTGCGCGATATTCAGAAAAGCTTCGCCTTGTTTTGCTCATATCCATATTGTCATGTTTAAATGACGCTTACCAGCACTTGCCAACGCATAATCTCACTGACGTGCTAAACCTGATCTGATGACCCGCATCCAACATCCATTATTCGTGCCTTCGGGATTACGTAACGTCCCTTGCAGGACGTGGGACCGGGAACATGCACGACAGTCAGTGCATTTACCGTTTGGGCATCTGGGATTTGTACACGTGTTATGGTGTTTTGTATGTGGACTGTACTATGGCTGTTATTCCATACTGCAATCAAATGTGTAACTCAGTTAGTTTACATATGGATGAGACCTATTAATGGTATGTCCAAGTGATGTTTAATGGATGTGCTCCAGCATTGGTAATGTATGTCACAGTGAGCCACACACTATAATGTGCTACACCTTCACACAACCATAGGTGGAGCATGCTGGGGTGACAGATACCTTTCATGGGTACTCCCCATGCTTTGCTACTACATCCCTGATTACATTATATGGAGCCCCTCATTAGCACACCAGTTAAGCCATGCAGAGTGTGTGGGGAACAGTGATTACACACATTAAAGAAAGGGTACCTCCTAATGCTAAAGTACAGCTATCAGTAACAAGTAAAAACAGTATTCAAAATGAAACGCTGTACAACAATGGCCAATGAAGTAAAGTTCTCTTGGAGAATAGGTAGTGTGGTTAAATGATATAAAACTTGAAAGTGCAACATATATAGCAAAAAAACTTGCATACATTTCCAGTACTTAAATGCACTTACAAGATATTCATGCTGTGAATGCAGTTATACCATAGCGAAATGATGGCTCCAAAGTTTCCAGTTTTATGATGGCTTCAAAGTATCCAATCTTTTTGGTCTGATATACAGAGTATCCACACTGAAGATGTAGTAGCTGCTATGGACTGTGATGAACTGTGATAACAGCTTAACCAGTCTAACAGATCAAATAAAATATTCTATCTTTAATGGCAGTTAAAATCCTTTTATTGTAGGAAAAGTTAAAATCTTCATGTCAAGTTAAAATCTTGATATAGAATAAAACAGTCCCTATGTATTCCAAACGATAAGCGCTTTCGGTATCTTCTTCAGATCGTCATTGATTACACACATGGATCCCACAATTGTCTCTGCTCCACTGAAGGACAGTTGGTTAATCGATGTGGTGGCGACAGCAGACACTGTTTGCCTCGGTTGATGAATGGCCTCTGACAATCGGGCATGTACCTACCAATGTACCTAGGAACCTATAAATACAGTATCAACATATGCTGTTAGGTGCATGTACTGTTGAGGTGTTGACATTCCTTGTTCCAATAGCTGTTGTGTGTGCAATGGTTGAGGGCTGCCTGTGTAGGATTCACACAGTAGGCCACCTATACATTACAATTTACAGGTGGTAATGTGTGTGTGTGCCATCCAGTTTACTGTGTGTGCAGGTGGAGAGGTGTGCCAGTGTATGTGCTATACGTTCTCTCTTTGCCAAGGCATGGACATATTGGGCATGCCTCCATCTACCTACTGGGGCTGGCACAGGGTGTTCATGGTCTGACTCCCTCTGTGCCTGTGATGGCCTTGGCAATTGCGGTGGACTGTGAGGGCCTTCACCATTATGTCCCTGCGGCAGCTGTTTCCACAGGATCATATTATGTAGCATGGCACATACTATGAAGATGTGGGCATACATGCCTGGACAGTACTGCAAGGCTCCACCAGATATGTCCAAGCAACAGAACTGTGATTTCAGCATCCCAAACACACACTCTATGATGATTCTGGTTTGTCCGTGTGCCTCATTATGGCATTCTTGCATGGGTGTGTGTGCATTTCTGATGGGAGTCATCATCCATGGCTCCAGTGCATAGCCAGCATCCCCGACAAGGTGGCCATGTGGAATGTCCCCCCTGACAATTACGTGATACAGTTGTGAGGCATGCCAGATGTGTGAGTCATGGTAGCTTCCAGGGCTGCCAGCACACACATCCATAATAATGCCCTGGGCATTGCACACGACCTGGCAGTTTATGGAGTGGTATCCCTTGTGGTTTATGTAGCGCCTACTATGCTCACCAGGTGGTGACTTGATATGTATGTGCGTGCAGTCTATCGCACCCAGTACCTCCGGGTAGTGTGCCACCTGGTGGAAGAGATGCATATTGCTGGCCAAATCCTCCTGGGTTCAGGGGAAGTATATATGCTCATTGGCATGTGGTAACATAGCATCCAGGAACTGGTGTAGTACCCTGGATGCCGATGCCTGTGAGATCCCCATTATATCTCCAGTTGGCCTTTGAAAGGTACCTGTGGCTAGTATTCACAAGCTTACACATACCTTCATGTCCACTGGGATGAGTTCCCCTCTGTTGTTTCTGGATCTCAGGCGTGGCTGGCACAGCTCAACTATTTGCTACAGATATCCCTGTCCACCCTGTAACGCTCTACTATCTCCAGATCATGTAGCCCCTGGTAGGTTACCCTTGGTCTGAGCACTCTTCTCCTCCTCCAGGGCCTGTGGTGGTTGTCAGCATCATCCTCCACAACACTTTCAGTCTGTAACACATGGTGATGAATCACAGCTATGGCAGCTCCCAACATGTACATTGTAAAAGTTCCCCGTCTGTTTACACCGATGGTGCAGTGTTTGGGAATACACAGGTGTGTGTGAGGTGCCTTCACACTTTATACTATTGTGCTGTGAACACTGATGATGTCATAGGGTGTGTATGTACCATTGGAGCTACAGGGTATCTTATGCGTTTTACCACAGGTACTGTTATTGTGGTGCCTTTGGTGTTGAATTACATTTGGCTGCCATGGATTACCTCTTATCCTTCCCTTAACATTTCTTAATGTTTCCCCTCCCATTTTCTGGCATGCATCCAGCAGCCTGCTTTCATTTGTACTTTCCAAAACCTGGCTTAGCTTATGACATGCGTTCTATGGCCGATCTACTTTTGGTTTGCTTTGCTCTGCTATGACAGTTCTCTTTTCTTTGTAATCCGACACCTCCACTATCCTGTTCTGCAGGTTGCTGTGAGCAGACTTGTTAGCTGCCATTGATTGCCCACTGTGGGTTAATAGGTGTTAATTGCTCAGTTGTACTCCAATTACCCTACTGCGGCATTTCCTTATTTTCTTCCCCTAACCTTCCTGTTTGAGCTATGGTGCGTGGTGCGTGCGTCCGCTTAACGGGTTTCAGGCAGATTTTCATCTGCTTACACATGCACTTTTGGGCAGCATATGTGCTCTCAGCTAAACTATGCTATGCCTACATCCCCACCCCTATCCTGTGGCTTTGCTTAGCAACAGGCAGGCCGGATTTGCATTGCTCCAATGTGCTTACAGCTACGGTGGCACACCCCACTGCTGATGTCATGTATACCTCCAAACCACTCCTCGGTGTTGTAGCGCGGCGCCGTATGTTACATTCTTAGTCCGGCGGGACATTTGTGATTCAATGTTACTTGCCTCATTTGCATTGCATTGACAACTAATTCATAGTTACCGTGCCGAACACTGTCACAGACCCTTAGCAACCCTTGCAGCTTGGTTGTGGTGTACCATGCATACCATTGAGTATTATGGTGAAATCATGATTTGTATTACATTGCGATTTTATGACATTTGTGTATATTTTCCTTGTGTTCCCATTTGCGCACACATGCCCTGCTGTTGTACTTTGCATTACTGTGGACATGACATTAAATGTTGTTTTTTAGGTGTTGTGCATCATTTCTTATGCCATTGGCTGTATATTTAGCCATTGGCATATGTTAACTTTGTAATACATGAGTCTGGTCCGCTTTCATAGCTCGATGTTCTGTTTGGAAAAATGTAAACCATTTTTTTTGGTTTACATTTCTGTGGGCATACTCTACGCCTGCGCCACTTCATGAATCGCTATGTACCTTCATTTGCATGGTGCAGTACTGCGCATGGGGTGATTAGCATACTTGTGCCGAGGGCTGCGCAGATCTGGCATACACTGGTAGTGCACGTGGAACTGGATTGTACCTGAATCACTCGGCAGCCATATTTGGCATTATACCGCCTACGCTACACCTGCACCTGGTGCAAGCTTCATGAATCCTGGGGTAAGTCTACTAATCCAGGTGTGTACCTTACACAGTATCATCTCTCTTTATGACTTGATGCACTATGTGGAACACAGAAAATTCAAACTGTTCAACTCCCATTAGGTAAACATGTTTAGTTAAAACATTGTTGAAATTAGATTTCTTAATATCATAAATATATTGTGCAGTAGGATCCTTAATATTCCTATTCATCTTATCAACACTGAAAGCAGTAAATGGTTTTATTCAGCAGGGTTACAAGAAAACAGATATGATCTGCACTCTCATATCTTAAAAAGTCTATGCTCTAGATTTCTTTTAAAATGGTTGTAGCAATAAACTGCTTTGCATACATTTTCAGATGATGTACTCAGCAGCAGCAAAGATCTACTCATGGCAGCATTACTTATTAATCTGGTCAAAGTACTTGGTTCAAGTTGGATGACCATGTTGCTCTAGCATGTCCATTTATCCAGTGGACCTAGCCACAAAGCAGCTCATTGGTTTCATACCTTCTTATCAAACTGCACATTTCCAATCAGAATTGGTGCTACTTCCTATAATCTAGCCAATATGATGAAAGGAGTCCCTAAAGAATTCATATTTTCCATCCACTCTTCTCTCTTCACTCTTCTCATTAACAACTTATCTTAGACCCTCTCCATTGCCTCATCTTAATTCTGAATGCTAAATACATGATTACTTATCAATCTGGTGAAAAAAAATATCTGGACTTCCCACAGACTGGCACATCACTGACCACAAATTACAGACCCTTGATTACTTGATTGTAACCCAGGGTGAGCTTCCAATTAGCCAGACTTGATCAGTACTCTACCTCAGTAACTGACATTAAAATAAATAAATAAATAAATAATGCAGAATATAATTACATAGGTCTTGCTATTTTCTCAGTCTCTCTTTCTCTATCTTTGTTACCAGGCATAGGAATCCATGATTTTTGCTATGTGTCAGTCCTTACTTTCCCTTGTCACTATATGCAGGGTTCCTTCTAAAGCTTAGAGCTGTATTCTTTTAACAGTGCTTAATCAGTAGAAAATGCTCTTACACACTGCATTCAGTTGCACATTAAAGAATTGTTAGTATTAGCATGTCTCTGTTTGAACTCATAGAAAATAATGATGTTTATCAATAACAACTTGCCCCCTGAATTGTGTCACTTATCAAGCAAATTTTCATTTTCAAGTAAGAAGATAAATCCATCCTAATATTGAATAAGATGTTAGTGCAATACAGAAATATATTGTTCTTAAGTAAACAAATCAGTTGATGTTTCCCAAAGACAAAATACCAAGAATAATTTCAATAGTTCAAATGACAGATATCAAATTTTAAATATTGTTTCAAATATTGTTTCTAACTCCGGGATAGTCCCCACCTGCACAATACTCAGATAGCAGCCTTCCTTCATTTTGATTTCTTATGTAAATATTCCATGTATTATTCTATATGTGACTTCTTTATTCAGCTTAGCATATAAAAGTTTGCATGTTCTATAAATAAATAAATAAATAAAATAAAATAAAATAAAAGGTTTAACTATGTATCTTCTAGAATATGATGTATTTTCAGTTACCAGCATTATTATCATTATTTTTATTTTTTTTGTTTGCATATTATTTAAATCTATTGCTCACTGTTAGTTGATTTCTTGTGGAGCTTTTCTCCCTGGGTCTCCACTGAAAAGTGACGTGTCCAGTGGACTTTCCCGGTTAACAAAAATAAAATAAATAAATAAAATTATACATACTAAGACATATCTGTTAAAGGACAGATCCTGTCAAATAATCTTGCTATCATAATCTTGTCATTTGCACATGCATTGATGTGCTTAATTCATTAACAAATAGTAATAGCAATATTTTTAATAAGAAGAATAATTATAGCACATAGTAGTCCTAAAATGGAATAGGTACCATTTGAAGAACTTAGCAACTTACATTATACCACCAGACAATATGTAGGCTCTAATTCTGGGTGATAGCCTTTTTTTCCTAACCTTCAGTTGGTTTAATCATGCCAATGATTTTACATTCATGCTTACTGTAAACCATACAAGCAAAAGGAAAACTGTAAAATCCTGAAATAATCTGAAAAGTATCTTTCTGCTGTTAAAACAAATACTGGCTGAATGTTGTCTTTCTAATAAATTAAGTCCATGTGATATTCTTCAAAAGCAGATGTGTCAAAATGTCATTTTTAATCGTACACCTGCCAATATACAATGTAAGCAGGTTCTTATTTTCTGAATATATGTTGCATTTTCTTGTCAGGTGTATACAATCATTACTAATCAGTCCCATGCTCATGACTTCTCAGCCTCTGAGCCTTAACAATCCTATCACTGGCATGTAAAAAAATCATAAAAAAGGATTTCGGGAAAAGCACCCTTTCATTTGTAGACCAAAAGTTCTTAAGGTACTGGATCCACTAGACCCCAAAACATAGTATGTATTCTTACATGAATCTAAGTTTATGAAAACAATTAATATATGTAGAATCAATTTGACCCAGTCTATATTAACATTATTGCAGATGAGAGGTAGACAGGCACATTCATTTACATTTTTCTCATTTGTAATAATTTGTCTATCATATCCTTTCATTTCTTGTAACTTTCAATCTCATGTCCTCTATCATCCCGCATACTTCTCCCTCAAAAGGATAGGAGACTAGTACACCAAATACTTTTTTAGCCCTTCAAACTTCAGAGAAATACTTTGTGGAACTACAGATATACAAATGTGTGAAGTAATCTGGTTGTAGTCAGACTGTATAATTTATATGCGACAGTAACTTTAATACTTTTAAAAATGTATTGTGAATTAACAATGCAGATTAGCTACCACTCTTAGTAAAAGAGAACATTTCTATGCAGTTGCACATAATACATTTAGAGCTGAATGCTTTTTTTAAACTAAGTCAATATATTTGTTATAGTTTGTCATATGAACATATAGTTTGTCATATGGACAGTGGCAGTTTATAGTTAGCTTGAGTCAAACCAATTGTAAAACTTAATACTTTACTTGGCCATTATTGCAAACAAAAATATATTCTATTCTTTGGTGTCTTACCAACATATCTAGATCCTAACTTTGACTAAAATATCAGAAACAACCTGTTTCTTGCAAAACTATAATGGGGTAGGTGAAAAGGGAATCATATTACTTTGGAGACTATTCAGTCTCTTACCCATAAATAGTCTCAAAATTATGTTCAAATACTTTTTGCCTCTTTTAAGACTACTGTTTTAATTACCTGTCCTGTCATTATGTTACTCAAAATGTATTTATGTATAGAGAATGTAGATGTCTGAAGCAAAACTGGGAAACTTTATGTCACTTTATAAAGTTCTTAATCTTGGTTCTCTCTGCATTCTTTTTATAATGCCTTGCAAAATCACTGACATGGCAATTGCTACTCAGGATGCTCAATACCAGTTTTGCTTAAAGTGGACATGCAACAAATAACTACAGCAATCATATCAGTTTTGTCAATCCCTGAGCCCTTACATGACAAGTACCTTCTTCTTATTGCGGATCTGTAAAAAGAAAATCAAAACATTTCCATTATGGTAATACTGGTTCAATTTATCGAATTGACATATGAATGTTATCTGTACAGTCAAGTGTATTTACTTTAAAAATGCAGTAGATCTCCTTGTTGTCCTTGCTTTTAAAATCTAAAATCTGTCCTATCAATAACAGTCTTAAGTCTTTGCCTGTTAATTAGTATTATCTTAACATACCTCTCAACTGTACAGATTTTTGCAGAATGGCCAGATTTTTCCTTCATATTTTTGGTCCATCTTTTCATTAAATTGTGGTCTTCTACCAAATCACTGGCAAATCATTGAAGACTGAAGTCAGAAAATAATGACAGTCATTTCAGTTTCAGACTGTATACCCTTCAGAAAATTCATGCTAATGCAAAAACTGCTATTCAATTAACTTTCTAAGTTTGTAAGAGCAATACTTAAAATTGTCCCTATTTTTGATTCTTTGCCCCCATTATTTATGGCTTTGTCCAGATTTCTTGCTATTAGAGGGTGAGAGGTATTACCAGGTATTATATATGTACACTAAAGTATTCTTATTTTCCAATATATAGAACCCTTCTACCCTGGTTTCAAAAAACATAAAACATATAAGAATGTGTAAGAGCCATTTGTTTAATCATAGTGCTGGAAAAATATTAGTAAGAATATTATCATTAGTACACACTTGTATATCAATTGCTTTGTTTATCTGCATTAGTCAATGTAGGAAAATCAGTACAATTATTATACTACAAGGCTTCAGATGTCCCCTTAAAGGTTGTCTTACCATAACATTACAATGTACCTTAATGTGGAAGCAAAAGACAAGTAAGAGCATTTTTTTTCTTTAAATATTCCATTTTATAATTCTCATATAGTTCATTTAATAGCAGTATTATAGCACCTTGCATCATCTCTAGCAGTACCATTTATAGATACCATTCCCATCTTACCTGTATTCAAAGTTGTAGGCTAACAAACCCTGAATGCTGGTGTGGTGAATACAGGAAGGTGTGGATTGATGAACATAAATAACTACCATCTTTGTTAAAAAGAAATACTATGTTAGTCTCAACAGCATAAAAAGTAATCAAGAATGACTACACTGGTGTATGGAATTGTTCAAACTTTCATACAAGAAAATGTAAAAACAGAAGTACATGGTAAGGATTCTAAGAAATGAAGACAAGGAATTGGACAGGTATGAAGTGTGGGACAATTTAATAGCTGCAGGAAATAATACAGTCATAAGTACCAAATGGTCAGACAGAAGAGAGTTTAGGAGTAAGGAGAGACAGACATTTATTGCAGTGAACAAGAGTGAAGGAAATGTATAAAGAGTAAACTAAAAGGATGTAAAATGGATATAAAGATATTTGGGTGGAGTTTAAATCTGAAGATATAGAAATACATGTAGTTTCTGTTGCTGCTTTAAATTTAATGAGTGATCCTCTTGTACAAGGCACAGGGTGAAGTGTATGGAATCTCATCAATCAAAACAATGATGAACTGATGAAACATAAAGAAATAAGGAGTGTATAGAAACATTTCGAGGTAACACAATAAAGTAGGTAAAAAGGTAGAAGATAGGGTAAATAGTAAAAGTGATTTCATCAGTGGGATTCATTAAGGAATACTCTCTGAGGATTTAGTAAGGCAACATCAAGGCAAAAGTAAACCAAACATACTTATCTTACAATGAATAATAACAGGTCAAGGAAAGTTTGTGTATTGAGGATAACAACTAACATGATGTGAGAAAGAAAAAAAGAAAGGAAGGAAGGAAGGAAGGAAGGAAGGAAGGAAGAAAGGAAGGAAGAAAGAAAGAAGATATGAGAATGAAGAACATTTCAGATTTTTAGGAATAAGAAAAGGAAGACAGGATGAGAAAATTAAGTGTTCAGCATGAGGACAGATTAAATATAGAAACTGTAGACAAGGAAAAGAAAAAAAAGAAATGGGATATGGAAAGGGAGCCAAAAGAGATACTAGTGATAAAAAAGGGATATAGGCAATGGGGGTGGCAGTAAGGGTATAGAAGGAACAAGAGAAGAGGGAGGAAATAGGTTGGATATGCTGGAAATAGGGAACGAAAGTTGTGAAGTAATAGTTCAGAGTATGGGAAAAGGAAAGTTCCGAATGAAATCCATATTGTAGATTAGAGTTTAAAGCACATGTGCTATATCCTTAAGAAGCATGCAAGACTGTACATGCACTTATAAATTCCAGACACGTGTAATCCTTAGTGCCATTTTGTAGAAGCAGCCAGAGAGTGAGCATGCATGATCTCAGTTATTAGTTTGTATATAAGTTACTTAAGTTGTAGTCAGTAAGCCTCTATAGTGAGGTGTTTGTATAAAATAAAGCTGCTTGAACAGAGCCCATGAAGACTTGTTTATGTATGTTCTAACATGAAAGTGACATGGTGTCAGAACCGAGATGGAAGAGAGATTATTCATAGCCATGAGCTGCAAAGATGACAGCGAAGGTAAAACTGAAAGAAAAGAATGCAAACAGAACCAGAAAGAATCAAAGTAATGAGAAATAATACAAATTATTTACTTGATGCGAAAGATAAGAAAGGGGCATTACATGCCATTATCAGGCAAGCAGAAATCAACAGTTTAAGTAAAGAAAATGTTTAAGATAAAAGTATTTGATGAGATGATTAACAGTAAAGCAATAATTAGCATGTTTAAAGCAAAACAAGCATGTTTAAGGCAAAGTTGTGCATGCTTAAAGTAAAGCAAACACAAAGAAATGTATGCTGGGCATGAAAAGGGCTTAAACAAGCAAAATGAACATAATAATAAGAAAAGAAAAGGGCACATTAAGCAAAAATAAAGCAAGGCGACTGTTATGTGTTTTGGCAAAGTGCTGTGTTTGGGCAAAACTACGACTTCGTATTGTATCAAGAGTGTAACTAAAGTTATTCAAAGTATCTCACAGTGTGTAAAAGTGCTTACAGTGTATGCTTTTTACTGTGCATGTATTTCAAAGAGTTCATTGTGTGTAAAGTGAAACTATTTTGTGCAATACAGTGAAAGTATAACTATTTCAAGAAAGAGTTTCTTGTGTTGGGTTTGTCTATTTGCAAAGTCCAGCCATTACAGAGTGCTTCTTGTACTGTAAAGGGTTGCCTAGCAAGGCACCGTCAGTCTGGAGACATTTCAGTGTGCTGTATGCAGTTATTTGCAAAGTACAATTACTTCTAAAGTTACTGAGTTTTGGGCAACTGATGTTCGATTTATTTGCATTGTACAGTTGTTTAACATATTTCTTACCCTGATAAGAGGTGTTTTCTTGCAAAAAGAGGACACTACAAGAGTATTACAGTGCTCATTAGTCATTCAGTCACATCCTAAAGTTCTCAAATGTTTCTTAAAGTGATGACTTTGCAAGTGATGGTATATTACTTGCATTTCTGCCTTTATCGATAACATTCCGAAAGTATTGAAATGCCCAAGAAGTTTATTTTGCAAAGTCCAGTTATTCGAAAGTGCTATGAGTTTGTTCATTTGCCTACTTCTGATAAGCCCAACGAAACTATAAGTTCAGAGTATGAAGGCATTGGACAAGTTCTGTTAATGCCAGAAACTTATGTATATGTGTGTATGTTCATGTTTATTTCCAAAACCCTTTGCTGGTATGTGTTAATATGGCAGATGGATTTCAAAAACTCCTACCACTTGTGTTTGATCAGAATATTGCAGAGAACCAGAGAATATTTGAGCGAGAGTATGACATTTTCACACAAGCAGCTTATGCAGATGAGATACACACACAAGAGCATTAATTTTGCTAAACCTAGCAGGGTCTGAGGCCATAGAAAGAGAGCATTAATTTGCGTATGCACCAGTAGTATATGAAGGAGAAGGTGTGGGCTGCCATATTGTTTTACAAGCTGAATCAAGGGAGGACCCTGAGCATTTGATGTGCAAGTTTAGAGGACTGTTCAACCACCCTAGACAAATATTACTTTAGAGAGGCATTTGTTTTAAACAAGAGATCAGAAACCAGGAGAAAATTTGCAGCTTATATAACTGACTTGAGAAACAGAGATAAAATGTGTCAGTTTGGTGATCTAAAAGATGAGCTGATAAAGGACAGACTTGTATGTGGCATTAATAGTGTTGCTGTGAGAAAGATTTTACTTCATGACAATGATTTAATGTTGAGCAAAGCAACAGAGATTTGTCAAATCCATGAGGTGACAGAAAGACATACAAATATGCTTGCAAGTGAGAAGAGCATGGTTTCAGTTGGCTCCAGAGCAAACGTGGACAGTATGCAACATGTGACAAACAAAAGCAGGCCTAAACACATAGCAGCTACAGGATTTCCAAAGAAGCCACAAGGTTTTCCAGAAAGTTCCAAGAAAGGTGTAAGCTCCAACACTAGCTCAGTGCAGTACAAACATGAATCAGCAAAACCCAAATCTAGCTTTATTGTTAACAGTCACAATTGTGGTGCTAATCATGAATCTAAAAGAGAGAAGTGCTTAGTATGGTCAGCAATGTCACAAAACATTTTGTAAATCAAGTAAGCCTCATACAGTTGCATAGAAAGGTCACACAAAAAAGCAAATTGATCAAGTAGAGCCGAAGCAGTCAACTTTCTATGTAGATGGTGTATCAGTGCTTGGTGAAAGAGATGATGCAGTGAACTTATTAACAAGGAGTGGTGTTTTGTACTGTCTGGCTCAATGGAAAATCCACAGAGCTCAAAGTAGACACAGGGTCAAAGTGTAATCTTATATCAGCAGGCACATTTACAAGAGTGAGAACTAATGACCAACTCAGAGTAACCAGCAGTGCAAGACTTGTTGGTTATGGAGGTGAAGAAATTCAAACCAAAGGTTCAGTGATACTTTCATGTTATCTGGTCAAGAACTGTTAACAGCTTTTTTATTCTACATAGTCGGAAGACCAGTGCAATCTTAATTAGGTCTTAAAGATAGTTTAAGAATGAATCTACTTTCTTTTGCTAAAGAAGTTCATCATGTGAGTGCAGTTCTGAGTTTTAATTTCCCCAAAGCCATTTTCTCAAAGTATGCTGATGTTTTCGATGACAAATTGGGCAAATGTCCAGTTCCATATTCCATGAAATTAGACCCAGAAGTCACTCCAGTAGTCAGACCAGCTAAAAGAGATCCGATAGCTATAAAAGATAAAGTTAAAGCTCATTTGAATAAAATGATGCAGCATGGTGTGTTTTGTCCAGTCACAGAATCAACTGAATGGGTGTCGTCCATGATAGCCGCTCACAAAAAGGCTCAGATGAAATCAGAATATGCACTGACCCAAGAGATTTGAACAAAGCATTAAAGAAACTGCATCATCCAATGTGCACAGTCGAAGAAGTTGCAACCCTAATACCGAATGCCACTGTATTTTCTGTTTTGGATGCAAAGTGTTCATTTTGGCAAGTGTTGCTTGATCACAAATCCTCATTTCTAACTACTTTTGGTACTCCATTTGCCACATACAGATTCCTAAAGATGCCATTTGGAATAAATTCTGCAAGTGAAGTTTTTCAGAGTGCAATGGAACAAATTTTTTCGGGTTATCTTTGTGCCGTAATAGTAGATGATTTATTGGTTGGCAGTAATGGTGAAGCAGAGCATGAGAGAAACCTCAAGAAAGTTCTAGACAGATCACATGAAGTGAATTTAAAGCTCAATACCCTGAAGTACAAATTCAGACTTCCAGAAGTTATGTACTTAGGTCATTTGTTTTTCAAGTACAGGCTTGAGACCTGACCCTGCCAAGCAAGCAGCTATTCTAGAAATGTCAGTGCCAGACAGTGTACAAAGTTTGCAGTGTTTTCTGGGCATGATCAACTATCTAGGCAAATTTATACCAGGCTTCAGTCAGTTAACAGTATCTTTAAGAGTGCCAACACACAAAAATGTTGCATGGTCATGGTTGGAACATCATCAGAAGGTATTTGAAGACCTAAAGCAGAAAATTGACACCCCCACCTACGTTGTGATACTATGAAGTGAACAAACCAGTTTTTCTTTCCTGTGATGCTTCAAAATTTGGCTTAGGTGCAGTCATACTTCAAAAGGGCAGACCAGTAGCTTGTGCATGTAGAACACTAACTCAAACTGAGATGCAGTATGCTCAAATTGAGAAAGAGCTTTTCACTATACTATTTGCATATTCCAAGTTTCATGATTATATTTATGGTTGAGTTACTCAGATTGAAACTGATCATCAATCTCTAGTTACTATCAAAAGAAGCCTATGCATTCTGCTCCAGTAAGACTGCAAAAAAATTATGCTCAGATTGCAAAAGTACAATTTCAAATTGGTCTACAATTAAAGGAAAATACTCTATCTGGCTGATACTTTATCCAGATCTCCAAGAAATACAACAGAACAGCTTGATGCAGAGAATTTTAACTTTAATGTGATGTCAGTGCTTAATTTTTCAATCACTAGACTTGATGAGTTAAGAGATCACACTCAGACTGATCCAATTTCAGAGAAGCTCAATCACTATATTAATGTCAGATGGCTGTCAAAGCAATCTAGTGTATCACCTGAGGTGCAAGCATATTTTCCTTACAGAGATGAATTGTTGAGAGAAGATGGCATTGTTTTCAAAGGTCCTAAAATTGTTTTTCCTGCTTCCTTACAACAAGAATATATTCAGATTTTGCATTGTGGTTACCCAAGATCCACATCCATTAAGATGACAGCAAGATAATTGGTATTTTAGACTATATTATAAAAAGACATTGATAGAGTTATTTCTTCTTGTTAAGTATGCAATAGTATTAGACCACATTTGCAAAGAGAACCACTTCAGCTAAATCCAATTCCTGAACTACCTTGGTCTACTGTAGAAGCTGATATCTTTGAGTGGAACAATCAACACTACTTAGCTTTGGTGGACTCTTATTCAAATTGGTTTGCAATTGATCTACTATGAAGCTTACCTCAAATACTATTATTACTAAGTTGAAACATCATTTCTCACTTCATGGTAGTCTGCACAAACTTTTTTCTGACAATGGTACACAATTCACTAGCCAGTTGTTTCAGAAATTTGCAAAAGAATGCAACTTTGTACATGTCACTAGTAGTCCTGAATATCCTCAGTCCAATGATCTAGCCTAATGTGCAGTGCAGAGTATAAAGTGATTACATGAAAAGTCAAAGTGTGATCATACCGATGTATTCTTGAATTTGCTTAATCTCAGAAACATGCCCCATGATGATATTCTTAGCTTACTTGCTCAAAGACTACTTTCCAGGCAAACCAGAACTATGCTACCTACTTCTTCAAGTTTGTTGCAGCCTAAACCTAAGACCAATAAAACCATCAAGGCTCACTTGTTTAAGAAGCGTAATATCCAGAAATCCAGTTACAACAGATCAAGCAGATTACTTCATCCTTTGAGGGAAGGAGAGACGGTACGAATCCAGACATCAAAAGGTTTTGATTGAATAGGACAGATTACAGGCATCTGTGCTGAGTTGAGATCCTACTTGGTAGATTCTGAAGGTATGGAGTATAGGAGAAATTGTTGACATCGTCCTGTAACAAAATCAGCATCATTTCAGTCACAACAATGTATCTGTGATGCAGACTCTAAGTCAAAATATGAGTCAGACATTGTTTCCAGACCAGAATGTGTTCAAAAGTCTGATTCTATTCCAAAAAGAGATTTTAGCATTCCATAGGTCAACCATTTTGCAAAAACAGTCCCAGTTGCTAAATGTAATTCCCAGTTTTATGTCACATGATATGGACGAGATACTAAGCCTAGTGTGAAATGCACAGCAACGTGGACATATATATATATATATATATATATATATATATATATATATATATATATATATGTGTGTGTGTGTGTGTTTTTTATAAATATATATATATATATATATATATATATATATATATATATATATACACGTGTGCATTTAGTATTGTATAATGCATGTCTATGGATGACCTGTGATTTTTACATGCCGCGTAATCTCATGACAAATTGCATGATCTATTTCTCAAAGAGGGAGGCTGTAGATCAGAGTGCAAAGTGTATGAGCTATATCTTTAAGAAGCATGCGAGGCTGTACATGCACATACAAATTCTAGACACGTACAATCCCTAGTGCCATTTTGTAGAAGCAGCCAGAGAGTGAGCATGCATGATCACAGTTGTTAGTTTGTATATAAGTTACTCAAGTTATAGCTACAGTGTGGTGTTTGTATAAAATAAAGCTGTTTGAACAGAATCTACGAAGACTCATTTATTTGTGTCCTAACACGAAAGCGACACATATCAAGTCAAGCTGAAAGAAAATAGGTTAGCATATGCCATAAGATTAAGAAGAACTGGCGAATATTGTGGAAAAAGAAATTGTTTGGTCAATGTTATGGAACAGAAAGATGTCAACATTGGCTGAAGAAAGAAACTTCAAGAAGATATTGAAGTTTGGAACTTTTGGAAACAGACACAGAAATTTAGTACCTAACAGATAAAGATTATACAGCATTGTTTGAAATCTTGAGGAATTTAGTTTTAGGGAATATCCTTATATGTATGGACATCACAGTTAAAGAGAGTCTGGAAAATAGCATGGAGTAAGGGATATCATTTGCTTCTGAATATTTGTGCAAATATGTCTGGAAATATAGTGAAGAATTTAAAACGTATGGCCTGGCAGTGCCACAACAATGTTATTTAAGGAAATAAAAAGGTGTATAGGGCAGGTGAACAAGGTAAATGATGACAATGTAGAACAGTAACAGAACAGATCTATGTTTCCTCTTTTTTTTTTAACATTCCAGGAATTTATAATGAAAGTCCCTTAGGTCTAGAAATGGTATTAAGCATGCACTAGGAGTTGTTACTGGAAGGAAAGGTGAGTTAAACGACATTCAGTGCGTAAATAATTCTAAAGCATCTACTTAAAGTGATATGTTGTACAATAAGAAATTGCATGATATATTAGAAGAGAAGTTTCTAAGTTGACTATGATAAATATTTTCAGGGTAGAAATGTGGAATTTGATTGAATGTGGAATGAGAACATGACCAAAGTGAGCTGGAGTGGTTCCCCTCAGGGAGACAAAAATGATAAGCATTACCACTATATTTTGAAACATTTCAGTACTTACTACAAAATTTGATGATCAGGCCCAGATAGATTACTTGTATTTGCTTCAAATTATAAATTGACAGGAAACTTTTAAATGATAGAAAACCATTTTGTATTCTAGAACCATACAGCTTTTACAAGTCAAGCAGTAAAACATAAGAAATGTGGCTGACCCAAGGGAGAATTACTTACACAGGTTAAAGCATATTTCAGTCTTTTTTAAGAATATTACAATCTTGATCCAAAGATAACAAAACACTTGAGATAGAGGTTAAACTCAACCATATGTGAATACATATTTTAATATGTATAACTCACTTCAAAATAGAATGCCTGCTAGTAACGAGGCCTTCTAGAAATGTTTGTCATTAATTTTAGAAAATTAGTTCTTAGAGGGTAAAATATCTAATTGTGTGTAGGGATTTTAATACAAGAATTGGTGTATTGAAATATAAAAAGTTTATTAAAAGGGAAACAGGTCTATAATTAAGAAATTCTGTTAAGATAGTTGTAAATAAGCAAGTTATTCATTTGTTAAACTGATAACAGCTATGGTAACAAAAACAAAAAGGAAAGCAACAAGTCAACTAACATATCCTTCTTTGGAACCATAAGGCTTTCAGGTGTTGGGCTACATAATAGTCTCATGTCACTTACTGGAAGGGTGTGACTTCTGGATTGATACAAGTACACAGAGTGATCAGTTGCCTATATGATCACTTTTATAAAGACAACAAAAACACATTTTATGAAATTCATTTTCATCTTATATTAAATGAAGCAGATAGGAGATAATGACTGATTTGCAGAATGAGAAGATTCATTTGGAGTAAAGCTTGAGGACTATGGATACAAATATGAATTTCTTGATAGGGAATTTATATAGAAAAATGTATAGTATATTTAGTAAGAAAAATGAAGGCACATGTGTAGGAAGGATTAATGTGGTATTCTCAGTCATTGCACTTAGGTGAATAAACAATTAATGCTGGCTGTGCCTAAGTTCTGGTGTGATTCAGGGACATCAGATGCACTGAAGTGCCACTATTTCAACCATTTTGTAAAAATAATATGCAGATAAAGGTATAATGAGATGGACATGTGGGATGTGTGAAAATTGTTTTTTTGGATTATCATTTTGTTGACCAGCTTGATCCCATTAGGGTAGTAGCATCTTTTTAAGGGAGATCCAAGGTGATATTTATACCTGAAATTTGGCCGGAGTAATGGGGAATTTTCACTACTATTTTTACTGCAAGTGGGACCCAGTTTGGAGGACCACTTCCTGTTTTAATTTCAGGCACAGAGGTGGCCCTGATAAACAGGGAGCCAGGTGGAGAGAGAAGGAGATGATAGAGTGGTGATAGAAATGAAGGCAAAAGCAAATACTAAGACTAGAGAATGTGTGCAGGAATTTTTCAAAGAAACCTGTTTGATAGAGATGAGCCAGCAAATGATGGATGCATGATTACAACCTTCTAGTTAGGAGGGCTGCAGGATGATTTACTTAAAGAAATGGTGGTGCAGAGTGAGCCAGAAAATGAAGGAGATGTTTCCTGGAGGGATACTATGGAGAAAATATGAAAGGAGGATGCAGAGGCAATCCTGAAGAATAGTTGTGACATAGAAAATTAAACATATGCAGAGAAAGTAAAAGAAACCAAAAGTGGAGCACCAGGAAAGAAGGCAGAAGAAAACGAAAAATGAAAGTACGTGGTAAGGATTCAAAGCAAAGAATACAAAGAAATGGACAGATATGAAGTGTGGGACAATTTCATAGCTCCTTTGGGTGTAAAAGCACATGAAGTAAGATAATTTATTCTTATTAACAAAGAGACATTTTGTGACATTATATTTGAGACTGCATTTCAATGTAAAATTTTCTTGGAGAATATGAAGGAAAGAAAAACTGTAACACATGGAATCCTTATGTGATAAAAGCATTTAACAGGAGAACAAAGAAGAAAATTAATGTAGAATTTGAACAGAAGTAGAAAGAGATACTTTGCAAGGACATTTGAGAGCTTTATGTAAAGACGTACTAGACATTGTGAAAGTTTATGACAAAATGATTTTATGGACTGGTGGCTGGGCTTGTAATATTGTGTTAAAACAGCAAAAGAAAACATTATACATATGCCAATCATGATAAATGTGGAGGGGAATAGGGGTGTTGTAAAGTACAGGGGAAACCCAAACATATTTTTTTGTGAAAAAAAGGGCATTTGATAAGTAGATGTGACAAAGGGAAATGCTATATTTGTGGAGAAATGGGACATGATGCAAAAAATATTAATTGAAATATAAATGTAACAAAACTGAACATTTATGGATGGATTGCAAAAATGAAAATAAGAGTAAGGAAAATGACAAAGAAAGAGAAGAAAATGAACAATTTTAGAAGAGGTAGAAATAGAAGAAAAATCAGGTGAGAAAAAATAATAAAGTGGATACAGAAGAAGGTTCTAAAATAAGTGATAAAGAAGGCATAAATTGGGACGTAGTAAAATGGAAAATACAATTCTATTGGGAAATGGGTAAAAGATATATAAAGAAAATTTAAAGGAATAAGAAGAAAGAAAGGAAATAGATAAAAAGAATACACACAGTTAATGATTGGTGCCTGGTGTAATGGTAAAGTTGTTTAACTCACAAACCCAAGGTACAGTGTTTGATTCTCACCTTAGGGACAATAATTGGCTAGGTTTAGAAGGGTCTGTTAAGAAAGCTAGCCTCTTAATTAGCTACAAACTTATGAAACCACGAAGTGAAGAGGAAATGCAAATTTTAGAGTGTTTTCTGTAAATGTAAATAGTATTAAGATTATAATAGGAAGAATGGGAATTTTGGAGTGCTGTAATACATGTGATACAAATGTAATTATATTAGAAGACACAAAATTTTTAACAAATCAAGAAAGATTAAAAACAGACAAGCTATGGGAGGAAAGATAATCTGGAATTTAGGAAATGAGAAATGCTCTGGAATAGCCATATTATGTAGAAATGCAATGAAGATATTAGATATCACTTTATCAACATAGGAAGACTAACCATTTTAGATTTAAAACAGAAAGAACAAATATATAGAATTATAACATTACATGCTTATATTAATTGTAAAGAAATGAAAAGCTTATTCCATCAGGTTTTAGACTATGTAGTGATAAATATGAATATTATAATAATAGGGACTTAATTTGTAATTTAAGAGGCAATTGTAAAAAGAAAGGAAATGATATAAGAAAAATGCTAGACGTTATAAGATGTGGTAAGTTAAAACTTTGAGGCAAAAATTCTTGGACTTGCAAAAGGGGTATGTATAGAACTGAACTAGATTATTTTACAGTATCAGAAGGTTTAGTCATAAGTGAAGGGGAGGTAGGTGAAACAGGATTTTCTGATCATCTTGCAATATGGCTAGAGATAAAGAAAAACAAAGAATATATAAAAATAGGCAAAAGAATAAAAAGGGTAAATGAGAATGCATTGAATGAAAAAGGAAAGAGATTGGGCAGGATTCACGAAGCTTCTGTGTAAGAGTTATAACTCATACACAGAGGCTGCAGTTAAACGGAGTGATGTCAGCATGCTTTGCATATTCATGAGAGCATGCTGAATCACACTTAAGGCTAACACGGTCCATGTAAGACAGTAGGGGGCGTGTCTGTAGGCCGAGCCCTGTAAGCGGACACGCCCCCAGAAGAGGAAAAGTTCCCAAAGTAAACACCCACGACAGAATCCACGGAAATGTGAATAAACAGAACACAACACATGCCCCCACAGACTATGAACAGAAAACATATAAATAAACATGTTATATATTTTTTTTAAATTGTAAAAATGTTTAACCGTGAGTGTGCTCGTTTGCGCGGGCGTGCCCGTAGCGCAGCTACAGTTAGCAGTCAGTGGGAAAGCATATAAAAACTAAATATGCAAAGTAAACCAAGAAGCAATAGCGTAGCGGTAGAGATGTTGGCTGAAGAGCAGGCATTCATGGTTCGAGCCCCCACAACACCAATTTTTATTTTTAGCAAAATAAGCACGAAACAAGTCCCTGACAAATATGTACACATAAAACCACATTTTATGTAAAATGTAATGAATTAGCCCATTTATATTGAAGAAATGTGAGGTAACAAAAGAATAAAAAATGCCAGTTGTGCCCATAGCTGAGCTACAGTTTAACAGGGTGAGTGCATCTGCCCGTAGATGAGCAGTGGTTTAACTGGTGCAAAATGAGTGCCCGTAGCTGAGCAGTGGTTTAACACGCTAAATCTATGTGCCCCTAACCTTGCTGAGCATAATATGCATGCCGATAGCCAAATGAGGCTTAAACCAGTGTACCCCGTTTGCGCGGAGCTGCGCACCACGCAAACAAGCTAACCAACGAGCAACGTTGAGCAAGCCATATCAAAACTGCCTTTACACAGACACACCCCTCAGCATGTCTAGACAGTCATGAAAAATAAAAAGCAGTGGCCAGGTTCGAACCCAGGATACTATACACCATAGTCAAGGTACCAAACCACTAAGCCATGACAGCAGTACCTAGAAAAGCAATAATAGCTAATATATAGGAATGAATACAAACTGGAGCATGACAATGCAGGTTTACTGAAGTTGATACAATTCCAAAATGGCCAATCACAGAAATGTTTGGAAAAAATGGACTATATAAGCCCCATAGGCGGGAATACACAGCATAAACGATTGTAGAACTGACCTGCAGGCAGAATGACAGGAGTAGGAGAGGGTAGTTGCTTTTGAGCACAGAGGTGGGGCATTGAGGAGTCCAGGTACATGGTCTGGCTCCTAGTCCACAATCATGAGGCCCAACTCATGCAGGGCCAGGTCCTCTGGGGAGCATACAGGGCCGAGGCGTGGGACCAGTTGGCTCATGATCTCACCAGTACCACAGGGATTCCAAGGACTGGTGTGCAGGTCCATCACCACCATGTGGACCTGAAGAGACGCAAGCAGGACCAACTGAACCTTTGGATCCAGGAGGCCTGGCAAACACCCAACGCCCCACTACTGAGTAAGTTACAATTAATTATGTATGTAAGAAATTAAACTAGCTGATATTATGGAGATGTGTATTCCAATATTACTTCATTTATATTACAGCTGCAGGTGTCCGTTCTGCGAACCGCAGAGCCTATGGCGATAGGCTGGTGCGGTTGTGCCACCAGGCAGGTCAGTAATCCACTACCAGTAACTGTAAAGAAATATAAAAGTATAACAGTCAGCAAAAGAGTGCAGTGTAGTCAGTAAGGAATAAAATGTGCAAGTAACAGTGTGAAAGTGTCTGCAAGTATTGCTTGATTACAAAAGTGTGTTTCAGCCTGTAAGTTAAACCAAAAAATGAAACTGACATAAATTCTGAAATAAAAATGCCCTGCCTGTAAGAAAATAGTACACAACCTGCAGCAGGCTGAAAAGTATAGCTGCAGAAGATGATGAAATCACATGTGTGAAATATATCCCTGTTGAAATATTGAAACATGACAGAAGTGAGACTTATGGAAAGGATTGTAATAACTACAGGTAAAACATGTCAATAAAGCCTAGAAGTAAGTACCATCCTAAATAGTAAAATGAAAGCAAGTGAGAGAGTGTGAGAAAGTGTCATGAATCCAGCAATACAGTAGTAATAACCCCTGAATAAAGTATACTGCAGTCAAGACAGAATGAAATGCATGTGAGAATCAAAACCAAACAGCGAAATCTGTTCAAAGTGTTGCTGCATCTGGAATGTGTATCCCAAAATCTGGATATGTTGCTCTCAGTCTGCAATATGCAGATAGGATGATTGTCTGATATACCAAACATCCACACTTGTCTACAGCTATATAAAGCAAATGTAGCAGGATGATGTAGTTGAACAAAGCTAGATATGAATGTGTATGAAGAACAATAAAATGTATATTGATGTTGCAGTAACAGTCCTATCACCAAGTTGAAATAGTTATCATATAGGAAACTGTAGTTAGAACAGTAGTGTGTATATAACTGTAGCTATTAGAAATGTACAGCATATGTATTGGTATTTGAAGGTGTTAATATTATTTTCTTCACCCCACCCTATAACCACATATAACCCATTCCACGTGAAAATGGTATGTGCAATCACAATCAACACCCCTGGACGTTTGTCCTGTTGGGTCATATATATTTGCATGTCCGTTGATGCATCTGCCCTGTTCATACATCCAAACCTGATGGCCTGTTGCCATCAATTAACCCTGCATGTTGTTGGACTGTGTATTTCTGTTCAAATTATGCATGTGTTATGCACGCTGTTCAATGGTGTGAATATCTGGGTGTTTGGTTAATGGGAATACTAATGCATGCTGTTACAACTAATTGTGAATGGTATTATATGTCACTAACCCAAACTGTCATGACATAATGCAAAACATAGGACGACAGGGAAGGCGGGTTCCAGGGGACCCACCTCTCTCACCTCAGCTGGCGAGTGCACCTGGCACTAGTGCCAAGTCCGGGCCCTCCTCCGGTGGCCCTGTGCCACCTGCGGGTGGAAGCACTGCAGGGGATGGGGCTCACCCCCCCTCTGCAAGTGTGGCCGGAGGAGAACCACCACTCACCCTCCATAGTGTCCGGACTGTGGTGCATAGGGAGATTCGTGACTCTGTTCTCGAGCCCCTATGCCAGCTTGAGGCACAGGTGGCGCAACTAACGGGCATGCCTGTTGCCCAGCCTACACAGCCCCCAGCACAGCCCCGTCCTGGGCAGTGAAGGAACAGTGGCAACTGCCTATGGGTGGGGATATCAGTTCCACTGTTGCCATCTGTGGGCTCATGGGCTCTGGATATCCAAACCTCCGTCCCCGTCAATTGTGTAACCCCCCCCACATGTGTCATACACCGCCCCTGTATGCGTCTTGTTTGTCTTGTCTGTTTACCTACCCAGCCTACCTCCCCAGCTGTACCAACTAACTTCCTTCACCTGACATACCACTCTCACCTGAAACAAAAAAAAAAAAAAAAAAAGGGCACTCTGTACCCACAAAAAAATTACGCCCCATACATAGCTGCCCATTCCGCACACATGTCTGCTGGACATGGAATCTATCAATTACAATTGGCTGTACAACAACTATTATTGTTGTCCTGACACCTCTCTCAGGGGTGGAAGGTTTCAAATGTCACACCAAATTACATACATATGCACAGCTGTTGCTGATGAAGAAATGGGCAGCTATGGGCCTTATCTACATCCCTCCTGCAAATCCCTAGCTTGTTTCCCTACTGTCTTACCCTCTTTGTGACCCCTTTTTCACCACTTTCCTGTCTCCCCATTTTCTTTTCTTTCAAAGAAAATAGCGCTGGTGTGCGCCAGAGTAAGCACCGTTAAGCGGTTGTAAGCGGGTGTGCGCGTGTGTGTGCGGAGCTAACCGCCAGTGCGCATGCGTGAGCTCAGTGCAAACCAGCGCTAACCCGGTTACAACTGCTTAAAAGTGCCTTAGTCACTTTGATTGACAGGTTCTGTACTCAGTTCAAAAGCAAAATAAAATCCCACTGTCAGTCCCGAACCCAGGACCTTGGAAACACTAGTCTGTATGACATACAGCTAAGCCATGACTCGTATACAAGAACATTGTGCTAAAATAAATATAACATGTAATAGTAGGGATGAATGTAAAGGGAATATAGGATGTGTAGTACACAAAGCATGTCATTTAGAATTACTGTCAAAACTACTGGATTTCCATAATAGTAGTGTGTGAACAGAAACAGCCATGCTAGTTGGTAGCTTGTAGATAATAATGTCAGTTAAAGTACATATATAAATGTATGTATATGTACATATATATATATATATATATATAAATATATATCTATATATAGTTGTAGGAGTCATTGTGCATACACACTTGCTACAGGGAACATGAGAGAGGAATGGAGAAATGTGAATATACAACACAGCCTGAATCATGAGAGATACTAACCTTTACACTCACAGAACACTGTCCACAGCATACCAGCATGGTCCCCGCCCTTACAATCTGAAAGGGCAACGCCTATCCCACATACCCTTTTATAGCACTGACCTGAAATCACAGTGAGAACTGCAATCAGTACACAACTGGCTGTATGCAATTAGCAAATGCTGGCTTACAATTGGTGCAGAAGCCATCACATGGACCTATGCAGATACCTACAAAAGCATCCAGTACTAACAATCCACAAATTGAATACATTCATTGCACTGTCTGGAAGCAGACAGAGGGAGAGAGAAAACTGAGAGAGAGATAGAGAGAGAGAGAAAAAAAAACTACACACTGTGACTCTGACTCTAAGCTGTCAGCAGTGACAGCAGCAGCAGCAATCAGAAGCAGTGGTAACGCAACCAGCTGCGACAAACACAGGTAATGCAAAGTAGCAGGTTAATAGTGTGCATACTGTGAACCCTCCAAATGTGTCATAGGTCTGTATCTATAGGTATGTCCATGTGATATGTTGTGTGTACGTAGTTCCACCAAAAGGGGATGACCATACATTACATGTCAATCAGTCTTAGGCCATGATCCTGGCAGCAGTTGTCTGTGTGTTGCCCCAGCAATGGCTGTAGTGACTGCTTTGAAAGGTCAGCCAGGTTCAAAAGGCAGGATCAGCCCATCACAAAGGCACACTGGCTGGGAACAAGTTTCTGCAGGTACCCGATATCACTGCATATGCATCCCATACTGCATAATTCCATAGCTTAGCAGACCAGGCCGGTTATGCATATGATGTGGTAGTTCCCAGGGTCAGTCGAGGTGCCTCCTTAGTGGTGTGGGACCTCTGTCACTGTATGCCACTGTCCAGGTACATATCCTGTAGTATGGCCAAGATAAATTATCAGTGTTATATGCGGTTGTATGTCCTCTCGGAGTGCAGGTAGCACACATCCAGGGATACCATGAGGTCACAGTGATGCTGTGTGTTCTTCTCTGCTGAGGGCAGCCCTCACCTGGACATGTGAAATGATAGGGAGGTTACATCCAGCTGTGATAAATATTTCAACTGGTGGGGGAGAAGGAGGGGGGATACGTGCACCGAACATGTCTGCAAGATTGTTGCCAATATCCATGTGTTTGGTGAATGTTAAGTAGGTGTGTATTAACACAGAGCATATCTGAGGCATGTGGTCCATATGTGTAACATAACAGAAGAAGGCCTTGTGGTCATCCATAGTGTTTGTGGCCATTTCCCTCCCAGAGTAGGCCGTGGCCGTTGTTATGACGGCCCATAGCGTAGTACCAGTGCTGACCACAGATGCCTTCCCTTAATGTGAATGTGCTCTGTCCTGCAGTAGCCTCCTGCTATTGTTATACAATCTGCCTCTGTCTGGGGTCCACCGGACAGGATGCCTAACCTTTGTGCATAGGGTCTGGGTTAGAAATGTGTGTGCAAGTTCCATGCAATCTGTGGCATGTCCGTGGTAAGCATTTGCAAAGGGGTCAGCAGTGTGACTTGTGGCTTCCACTGGCCCAGTATGCTGCATGGATACCATCTCAGTCCCAGCAAGTGAATAACTGTCTAATCACATACATATCAAAGTAGTCTACTGTGCTGGTGGTGGTGGTGGGATATGTATATCCAGGCCAAGTAACTTCTGTCCACATCACAGTAGTGGACGGCGTCCCACATAGAGTACCTTGGGATGAACCCCCAGAGTGAGGTTGTGCATTGCACCTGTCAGTGTGTGCTGACCGATGGGGCATGCTACTATGTTGTGTGGAATGTGGCAGGTATTGTTGCACAGGTGTTGGCTGAGCACTGATATCTGGCCATGTACCTGTGGTATCCACCATGACACACACACATGCAACATATGGGAGTAGTAGTATATCACTACACATGAGTATCATGTATAGTATGTGTGCCATATATTGCTGACATGGTCTGCTGATATCCTGTTTGTGTTCTCTTCCAGGGAGATGGCGCGTCAGCGTAACCCCACCTACTCTGTGGCGGAAGACGAGGAGATCCACCAGAGCCTAGTGCGGGAGTATGACATCCTGTTTTCCTGCACCAGTCAGAATCAGCAGGAGAGGGCTGCACTGTGGCAAAACCTTGTCCGTAGGGTAAATGATATTGGCTGGCACGCATAACAGGACATATGAGCAGGTATGACATCACTGCAGTGATTTAATCCGAAGTGTCCATCAGCGTGCATAAGATATCCACAGGCAACAGGTTGCCACAGGAGGTGGGGTGGCCACACATCCCCCCCTCACCAGACTGGAGGGGCTACTCCTAAGTGTTGTGGATCCAGCCCCGGAACACCAACAGCAGTACACCTGCATTATGATGGAGGCTGGTTCCACACAGCAGCACGACATGGAGGGTGCAGGTAATATGCCATCTGTACACTTGACTGTTCTGTACACTGTATCATATGCAATATTAATGGCACAGTTGTGCCCACTGACATTAATCTCATCATTTCTGCAGGTCCCTCCGGGGTTACAGCAAGGCAGGCCATCCATGCTGGTGAGTGTGTTTAACATAACCTATAATAGTCCTGATAATGCTAGTAACAGTAGTGTAACTCAGTAGTGCTCTGTGTGTATACTGTGGGGTGTGCATGTGTGCATGTGTGCAGGTGTGCCTGTGCCCATGTGTGCATGTGTGCAGGTGTGCCTGTGTCCATGTGTGCATGTGTGCATATGTGCCTGTGTCCACGTGTGCATGTGTGCCTGTGTCCACGTGAGCATGTGTGCATGTGTGCATGTGTACACGTGACCACGTGTGCATGTGTGCATGTGCCCATGTGTGCATGTGACCACGTGTGCATGTGTCCATGTGTGCATGTGTCCACGTGTGCATGTGTGCATGTGTCCACGTGTGCATGTGTCCACGTGTGCATGTCTGCATGTGTGCATGTGTGCCTGTGTGCATGTGTGCATGTGTGCATGTGTGCCTGTGTGCATGTGTCCATGTGTGCATGTCTGCATGTGTGCCTGTGTCCATGTGTGCATGTGTGCCTGTGTCCATGTGTGCATGTGTGCATGTGTCCATGTGTGCATGTGTGCATGTGTGTAGAAGTGCATCACTGGTAACAATGTCTGGAGACTGTAAACTGTGTTTCCTGTCTTCCTCCAACAGGATCTGGGGCTGCTCTGGTGACCTGCAGCAGGGAACCTGAATCCTGTGCCACGGCTACTGGTAATGATAATATTTGTGTAATGGTACAGGAAGGTGTGTCAGGGTCTGCCAATGGTCAGCCAATTGACAGTACACAGCTGTCAACCCCATCATTGTGCACAGTCATCCTGCCAGTACATCCTTTGTCATCATTGTCCCTAGGTGATGGACAGGATACAGTGGGCATAGACCAGGGTAATGTGGTACCTGTGGCACATGCATCCCCACACAGCAGCCATGAGCAGGGTCCTCCGATGGTACCACACAGACAGTTGCCCATGGGTTCTCGTGGGAGCATCCGTGGGCATACTGCCTCTGGCTGACGTGCCCAAAGAGGTCTGTCAACCTCAGCTATGTTTCGGACTGTCATACAGGCACAGTCACGTATGGAAAGGTACACCAGACAGGGTCTGAGGGAGCTGAGAGCATGTCGCACAGCCATGACAGACAGTATGCGTGACATTGCGGATGCTATCTGTAACTTCACCGATGTCATAGACAGATGTTGTGGGGACATATTACAGCAGTTCCACAACCAGATGTCCATGAGCCAGGGCAATGGTGGGCATTTGCGGCGTCAACATGGCCGTATGCCGGCAGCAGCAGCAGCTGGCAGACGGCGCGGGCGACAACAGGTTCGCGCACGCCCCCATAGTGCCAGCAGCAGCCCCAGCAATGCTGGGTCTGTGCTGTCATCGGAACGCCCCAGGAGACCACGTGCATGTGGCTCTGGACAGTCCCAACAGGGACTTGTGTCCAGTCAACACACTCCCACTTCTGATGACAGTACCCAGTCTGGCTTACTACTGGATACGGTCCGTAGCACCCCTGCCAGGCACAGGTACCGTGTCCATGCACACAGACACTGATCTGTATGACCTGCCAGGTGCAGTCTGTGGCTGTCCACAAACCCCTGTATATGGCAGCCATGAGGTGGAACTGTGTGCATGCATACACACATGCGAAATGTTAACACCTAGGGTGACCACATACACGCACACACTGCACCAACACTGCCCCACCCTGTACTGCTGCCCCTCACCAACACACATACACACACATGTCAATTGGTGGTATCAGTGGCTGACTCAGGCATACCTAATCCACACCCTGTGCATATGATGACACTGTGCCACCTCCTGCAATCTCCAACATCATTGCGGGAACAGGTAAACACATTGCTGATGCACAGGGTGACTACATAGAAGTGTATTAGTAGTATCATGTTGGTAACAGTACAGTGTGCTACTATGACTGTGTGTTTATCCCAGCATGCCTGCTGCAGTAACTGTATGAATGTCCTGAATTGTTATCTGCACCCATAGTACATACCAAAGTATAACAGCTGCACATAATTGCATGCCGGTGGTAAGGTTGTCAACAGATAGCCGCATACATGGGTAGCCCAGGGGGAAAGCTAACGCAAATAGTGATATGCAATGGTGGACATGTACAGTAATGGTGTCAAGTTGCCCACGACTATGCCATGTGGATGTTCGCGCATGTAGATATGTGTGCAGTACCAATGTATTCCAAATCACAAATAACTATGACATAATATCAGTTCTACCATGGGCATCTGCGCTGTGTACTCCTGGGTACATGTTGATAGTGCCTACATATTTCCATTGTTACTTACTGTTATTGTTACCCCTTCTTTGTTGTACAATGCACTACTTCCAGCCCTGTTTACTGTAGCTTTGTTTGCATGCATGTTCGCTTGGGGTTCCCTGGAACACTGCTTGCACCTGCAATGTAGAGTTACAGTGCTTCTGTAGACTTCTAGTGACATCTGCATAGCGTACAATACGTATGTCAACTTTCCACATGACAGAACGTCACTGTTTGTCCTGTACGCATGTACATTGCCTGTGACACATTGCACATGTCTTACCTGGCATTTACCCATGTGTGCAGTCATATATGTCAGTGCTATGAAACAGTAGCGGTACACCCACACATACACACCTTCAGTATGTTGTTCCCCATTGGACCTATGTGTTGGTACTCACCATGGCAATCACACTACTAGGGTAGCATGTGCAAAGGTAACCTGTGAATCGCCTCTATGGTCCAGTTGTGGTTTATGTGAGTCATGTGTCAATGTCACAGCTGCCACATGTATGCAGTCAGCCATCACCCTTGGCCAGGAACGTACAACACATGTGTGGGATGCCACCACACAGCCAATCTGGGGACTGGGCTCTCTGAACCCAGTAATACCCTGTCAGGTGGCATGTTATATATACTACCTCCTGGACAAACGTCAACCCCAATCCCTGCTGCTACTATTGATAATACCCCTGAAGATGTTCCTGATAGTTTTGACCAATTCTTTACTGAGACATTTCAGGCCCTAGCTAGCCATCTACCTCCTAGCCCCCCTGGTCCTGAAAGTAGCACCCCTAGAAACCTACTTGCATTCAGCTGCCAACCAGTCGCCACTTCACTTCTCTGTACCTTGATAACAGTGAAACCCACTACACTTTCTGCTGATCAACTCCCTGCCGAGTACCTATCAAAATCAGATGATGCTATTGCTTATCCCGTCTCAAAGGTAATCAAATGAACCATGGTAGAATCTAAATTTCCCACCATCTGGAAAGTGTCATATGTAATCCCACTTCACAAAGGAGGCAGCTCTACTGAATTCTCCGATTATAGGCCAATAGCTATACTCTCTTCACTTGCAAAGATTATGGAAACTTTAGTCATAGACAATTCATGCACCACCTAATCCAAAATCGCCTTATGGCGGACACTCAGCATGGCTTCTGTCCTCTTCACAGCACTACTTCAGGCCTCCTAGCCTTTACTAACACCATAAACCATACTTGCAACACTAATTATATATCCTCAGCCCTCTTTTTGGATCTTTCCAAGGCATATGATATGGTTGATCACCAACTTGTAATCCACACCCTGCAAACATTCTGTCTAGATACTGGAGCCTTCCAATGGTTTCAATCCTACCTGCATGGTCGACAGCAGGCTGGCCTCTGGCAGAACTAACTTTCTAACCTTCTACCTAACACCCTCAGAGTACCACAAGGCTCTATACTAGGGCCCTTGCTGTTCTCCATCTTCATTAATGACCTTTATACTGTCATCCCAAAAGTCAGCTGTATCCAATATGCTGAAGACTCTACTCTGATCTGCTCAACCACATCTCCAGTAGAGTTATGGTCAGCTACCCAGACCACCTTTAATACAATAGAAAACTGGCTTTCTGAACATTGTCTGATCCTAAATTCCAAATAAACTAAACTTCTGTTATTTCACCAACACGTAGGTCTACCGCTTTCACCGTTACCATAACATCAACTGATGGCACAATAATCTCCCCTGACCCATCTACTAAACTATTAGGTGTCATCATAGACAATAATCTCAAATGTGACCTTCATGTTAACCAAATTATCAAAGCCATCAATAGAAAACTAGGGTCACTTTACAGAATTAAAGCCTTCCTAGCCCCTCCAGCTAAAGGTGCCATAGCTCGCTCACACCTTGTTTCAACTCTTCTGTATGCATCCCCTCTACTCACGAATATGAACAAGACTGTCCTTAACAAACACTCAATTTGCTACAACCACATTGCCAGGTTTGCCACTGGGCTGCCTTTTAGGACACATCATTGCATCAATCTAAATCAGCTTGGTTGGCTTGCAATACCCAGTCTAATACAGTATAACCAACTGTTTATGGCCTATAAACTCCTCTATAATCCAGACAATACTCCTGCACTTCAAATATTATCACCCCCTATAACAATCCTAGACTGCTTCGATCCTCTAACAAACTACTAATTAAGACTAGCAGATTTAATAACACAGCTGGTGATTCTCTCTTTGCAAACTCTGTAAGTAGATACTGGAACTCACTTCCAACTGATATTACCCTACTGTCCACCTTAGGTCAATTTAACACTAGACTCAAACAACATTTGTCACTTAACTGGCTATGTCAATGTATCAAGCCTGGCTAACTCGAACGTGTAAACTCTGTGAACCACTTTACTGTGTAATTTAATTTAATCCTGACTTGTGCTCAGGACTAACATTAACCTGTGGAACATGTTTAACTTGCTTACTTATGTAATCTCTGTAAATAATCTGTTTGTAATATGTAATGCTGGTAGTATGTAATGCTGTATCTGCTACCCTCGTAGCTTGTCTCCCCGGGCCTCCCCTGGAAATGGACATGCATCCAATCAGACTATCCCGGTCAACAAATGTAGGATAAATAAATATATAAATAAAATATATTACAGTGACTACAATACAAGTCAGACATTGACACGCACTGACAGCATGCTGAACACACTGTGGCATACGTGGGGACTCAGAATAGCAGCCTGCCTGAGCATCACACACCTCTGCAGCTGGCACACAGGCATATGTTCTGTCAGAACAGAGCATATGCCACACATGGCATACACATCCCCTGTGCCACACACTCACAGCCTGTAGGGCTACACAACACACCTGCTACAGATGTGTCAGGTACCTGTCTTGTGTGCTGCACTGGTGTCCCGCTCAACAGGCTGTATCTGGTGAAGGTCACAGTGATTTGCCTCAGGGGCACTATGGTCCACCACAGAACACATGCATACAGGTCAGTCAGAGGCATGGACACATATGACTCACTCATTGACCATGCCAGTATGGCTGCCTGAGACATACCTCCCTGGACTACATGATAGGGAACATAGAATGGATCTCTCAGCATGTGGCACAGGTCAGTATGAGCCTGATGTTGGTTGCCAACATACCCTCAAAAGGTATGCTACCACTATATGTGGGAAGGGTGTTGTATGTCTACATTATGCTCAGTCTCCACTGTCATTCATAGGGTATCCACTGGCTGTCAACGTGTGCTTACATGCTAGGGAAGCCACAATGATGTGCAAGGGTCATCTTGCACGTGACACCCATGGCCCGATGTATAATGGCAAAGCTCCTTGGTACACACATACTGCCTTATGCTGAAGGACATGGTTTACATAGCCACCTCCGTGGGTATCACACAGATTAGGACACTAACAGTGCTGCTACACAACAACAGCAGTGTACACCGGAAGATGCATGCACCAGACACTGTCCTCAGTACGGTGAACTGCAATGTCTGTGCAGTACCAGATTCATGATTCATGGCTCACAGGTGTTACCCATCACTGACAGGTTATGCCCCATACCATGCCTGTCATCCCCTACACATGTAACACACATGGATAGGGGGGTGGTATCCCAAGGTACCACAGATACACACACCTCCAGGTTGTTGGCACAGCACAAAGCATCAGGGCCTGTGCAGCTAACAGTGTGTCGGACTGCCATCTGGTTCATAGCCTGGCACACACAACCCTCCCATACACAGGAAGACCACCTATCCTCCATAACAACACTGGCAATATGACAGTCTCAAGAACTGTGTTTATATGGCTGGACTGCATGCAGCCAAACATTGTGTGTGAGCATTACTGTAGCTACAACACACTAGTTGAAGGGTTCACAGCATGTGGTCACTGAATTGCAGTGGAATGATGACATGTTACCACTACCACAACAGGTGGGAACATGCAGCACCTGTACATTGACTACATGTACACTATATGGCCCAGACCAGATGTGTATCCCCTGCTGTAGGTATTTCACCATATACACCCACACTGTATAGAGACATACCACGTGTGGACCCTGCACAGTAAGACATAGTTATATTGGTATACATTGCAAATACCATTTATCCACTCGAGGCATGTGTCCGACATGGTAACTACTGCAGGTCACAGGTATTTATGTATATGTGTCACACACATACATCATGTGTGCAATGCCATTGCTGGTTTAGGCAATGGCATGCAGTGTTATGTACAAAGACCCACACAAGGTCATACTGTGTGACACAACCACACGTGGCAGTTGTGGGTTACCAAAACATACCTATCTGTACTCTGACAATGGTAATAGACACAGTAGCAGAGCGCACTATTGGCATTACTAGCCAACTAGCCCTGTTTGGCTGTGCTGATAGTGTGGTGACATCCCCTGTGTTTACTGGGGGAGAATGCAGCATCTGTTGCATTGTAGTATTTGCCAAAAGGATCTGTTCTCTCACACTTGCATTTACACACACCCTACTACCCCCACACACACGCACACTTGCCATTTGCAGGATTCATTCCCCTACCTAACTAAGTTATGACACGTCAGAGAGACGCATTAGCAAAGTGCACTATTTGGTTTACTAGATAGTTCCTCTTCTCTGGCTGTACTTATAGGGTGCTGACAACATCAGTATTTTGAAAGGGTAATGTGCATCAGGTAGTGTGATCTCCTGATTGCCAGGACTATCATGCTTTTCATATGGAAATGCACACACACAAACTCCCCACATCCAAACACACACACATGCCATTTACAGGTTTCAAACTCCTACCTTACTACATTATGATACTCGGGAGAGACGCATTAGCAGAGTGCGCTATTCACATTACTGGGAGGCTTCCCTTCTCCTGCTGTACTTATAGGGTGCTGACATCATCTGTGTTTAGAAAGGGGAGTGTGCATCCTGTAGTGTGTTCTCCCAGTTGCCAAAAGGGACATTTCCCTCAAACAAAATTGCACACACACTAACCCCCCCCTCATCCAAACACACACACTTCCATTTGCAGGATTCAAACCACTACCTATGTTATGACACTCGAGACGGACACATTAGCAGAGCGTGCTACTCGCATTACTGGGAAGCTTCCCTTCTCCTGCTGTACTTATAGGATGCTGACATCATCTGTGTTTAGAAAGGGGAGTGTGCATCCTGTAGTGTGTTCTCCCAGTTGCCAGAAGGGACATTTCCCTCACACAAATTTGCACACACACTAACCCCCCTCATCCAAACACACACACTTGCCATTTGCAGGATTCAAACCACTACCTAACTATGTTATGACACTTGAGATGGACGCATTAGCAGAGCGTGCTATTCGCATTACTGGGAGGCTTCCCTTCTCCTGCTGTACTTATAGGGTGCTGACATCATCTGTGTTTAGAAAGGGGAATGTGCATCCTGTAGTGTATTCTCCTAGTTGGCAAAAGGGATACTTCTTTCAAACAGTCTTGAACACACACTAACCCCCTCCACACACACTGAGCATGTACAGGATTCAAACCCCTACCTAACTATGTTATGACACTCAAGACGGACACATTAGCGGAGTGTGCTATTTGCATTACTGGGTGGTTTCCCTTCACCTGCTGTACTTATAGGGTGCTGACATCAGCAGCGTTTAGAAAGGGGAATGTGCATCCTGTAGTGTGTTTTCCCAGTTGCCAAAAGGGACATTTCCCTCTCACAGCCTTTCACACACACACAAACCCCACACACACACACACACACACACACACACACACACACACACACACACACACACACACACACACACACACTGAGCATTTTCAGTATTCGAACCCCTACCTAACTATATTATGACACTTAAGGGAGACACATTAGCAGAGCACACTATCCGAATTACTGGGCATCTGTTCTGCACCTGTAGTATTTATAGGGTGCTGACATCTTTATTTCTACAGAGGTATGTAGATGTAGTACTACCTGTCAGGTGGGGGATAGCATATATATGCATTTGCAGCCACCTACGTCAGGGTCAGATATGCACATCACACTGGCAGGTTATGTTCTATACCATGCTTTGGGACCACAGGACCTGTAACACACAACACAACCAGTCTAGAACACCACACCCACATCCAGGACACACACTTAGCTTCCCTGGGAACAATGCCAGGATATGCAGGTATTCACATACACCATTCCAGTTGTTAACATCAGGTACAGGCATATTGTGTGTGAAAACTACTCAGGCCTCTACCACTTTACCCTACAGCCACTACAATTTGTGGGTCCATGTGCTATGGCAGAACCACACACCACAGCCATATGGGTGAATACATATTGCACCTGTCCATCTGCAACGTGGGTACTCACTGTTCCACACCAGAGGTAGACCACCATTGTTGATATCTGACCATACCCACCTTTCCCTGGACATCCATATCTCATCTCCACCCCCAGGCAAGGTTGTCACTGCACACAAACTGTGTTTAGCACAAGCAGACTCTACACTTGTGTAGACAGGGTGGATGACTTCAAAGGACCCATGCTGGAGGACTATACTGACCACTCAGCATAATCCTTGACAATTGCATTCTATGAGCATGTGTACAGTTTGCATTGGTCATGCTATCCCACATATACCCATGACTGCTCCACAACAAGACACCTGTCAGCTGTACACCAGCCATATATGCGCTGTTCAACAGACAGAGTGACCTAATACATTGCAGAGCTGTAGCCCACAGAGGGAGGACATCTGTGGACAGTTCTGGCACAGCACTTCATTCACACATACTCATTACAACACAGTGTTGACAGTGGAATCGTCCAGAGAATGCAGATAGGGCTCCCCTCAGTCTGTTATTGATGGACACCTACTGTCAGAGATCCTCAGCAACCCTCTCACAGCACACACCGACAACATGGCTGTGGCTTAGCACATTCAATCCCTGAGACATCCACGGTGCCCCTGCTTGACAGAGGCACAGCTCACTAGCCTCACATGTTGCCTTCTGTGACCTACTTTACAGTGGCACAGTAGCCTACTATCCTGGGGATGCAGATGCCAAGCACACTCTGGCTGAGCTGTCATTCCCTGGGGCAAGAAGCCTAGTATTGACCTCTACACCCATATGTTCAAATGTCGGATGCACAATATTTGTTGTGCTGTTCTACTGTTTGCAGGTCTTTATTGCCATAGCGTTCCCTGTTCCTATGACCAACTTGTGTATCTGTGGAAGATGTTTGCATATGATGGCAATCCACTATATCAGTTATGTCTCTGTGGTCATTTACTGTGTGCACTGGGCTGATTGCTGTGTTGTGGTTGGTTCCTGGACTGACACGTACAAATACCAGATATGTGTGGCCAACTGCTAAACGGAGATATGGCCTAAGTGTATGAGCATGCCCAGTTCAGCCTTTCCATGGCATGTTGTCTGACATATGACTCATTTATCAAAGTGTGCAAGCATGCCCAGTGTGAGCTTTCCATATGTTGCACTCTGAAGTCCACCACATATTTGGGTGTGTGTGAACTTCATCAATATCGCACGTTTATGATTGTGTGTTGGGTGTCATGTTGTGTACTAACTGGCCAACTGCTTCATGTCTGCCACAACAGGGATTATACTGTGCCTGCAGGGATTGCATGGGATACTTTGCAGACAGTTCTCAACATACTTTCATAATGACCTAACACTGTAGTACCATATAGTGTACTGGTTCGGTACTTTCACTGTGGTGGACAGTATCCTGGGCTTTAGTCCTATGACTGCTTGACATCTTCATAGTGAGCACAACAGACTGTGTAGGGGCCAGTTGTGCACATATGACCATGTTGCAATATGTTCAGATATGGACTACCTACACCAGGCTCGTCCAACATTGCTAGTGTATTCCACAACATGGGTGGACATTGGCAAACACTAGTGATGTTCCCTAGGCCATTTCTGATGCTAGTCACAGGGTGTGTTTGTCCTTCGACACACATTGTAACTGGAGTTTGCCATTACATATGTCATGGTTAGTATACTGTGCCTCCGTCTACCTCTGACATAACAGTGATACCCAGGGTAGCCTACCATCTCCCATACACTCATCAGGATGTCTCTTGAGGGGTGTCGATATGTGGCTCTCTGGCTGACCTGTACCAGGAGGTTACTGAAGTGTGGGGGTGCCTTCTGTGTTATGGATCATTCTGTACAGCTTGTCCTATGTATGTCAGTGCTGGGGTTCAGGTCTCTCATGTGCATAGCTCACTGCCATTCAGATTGTACAAGGTGAAACATGTTCATTCATTCCAGGTTGGACATGGCTTCATACATCAGGCACAGCTTTCCTGTAGCTGGGAAGGATGGCGGTGTGTGGGGCTGCAGTTTGTTTACTCAGGCAACACATGGCATCTGTTCATGCTCTTTGCTACCCCTGGTGGGGTACTGTTGTGGACTTTACAGTTGATGGAGGTGTCTGCTGTGGTATATCCCACAGGGGCTATTGTAGTCAGTTGTGATGCTGATGGAGGATGGCTGCAGAGCCACAGTGAGTTCCCCTTATCTACATCTGCCAACCTTCATGTTTGGGTGGGTATATGGTACATGTTTCTGCGAACACTACAGCCACATGTTTGTCCAGTGCAGGATATTTATCACATTTTGTACCCAGGTCTCACATTACATGTTAGGTACCTCATGGGTTAACACCTGTGTGGTAATTTGTGGGCACTTACTGTATATCCACGGTGATTGTCTATACACAGTTCTGCAATTAGCTTGCTGACATGGCTATGGCTACAGTTGTCTGTTTGTAGGTGGCCCTTTTGTGGGTTGCTTGTGTCAGCTGTGGGTCGGATATGGTGGGCTCTTTGTACTCCTCTGCATACATGCTCAGTCACAGTCCTTCCATGTTGGCCTATACCTATGAGACATGTATACAGAACAGGGGTGGGGTGGCCAAGACCAGGCCTTGTTGGATGCCACTCATATCCGCTTTGTAGTCTGACATGGATGCGGCATGTCTGACCATGTCAGTTCTGTCCTTGGTCTGCTTTGCAACCCCTCTACTGACATAGGGGTGTATATTAAAGCTGGTGAACATATCCATACTGAACTCATACGGTATTGTCTAGAAGCATGTGCACGGTCCAGCTACGCTGTGTGGACCACATTGCCCTCATCAATGACCTTAATGACTGCTTCAAATGGGTCAAACATGTTTAGGGGCCGGTTCTGCAGTTACAACAGCCACAGTGGGTAGGGTCCAGTATCAGTAGGTCCACAATAGCCTTCTGTCTGCGGTACATACTGATCCTTTCCATAGCTGTGCAGAGCAAGCTTGTCAGGATCCTGGGGTGGTAGTTTGGAGTATCCATTCAGGCAACACCTTTGTTGTGATGGACCACTGTTGTTGTACACTGCTCTTTGGGTACATATCCTGTGGTAAGGCTGATATTGGGCAGTAGTGTGATTTGGCATTCCATTATTCATGTTGGCCTCAGCACAGGACACCATCACATACCTTTGCTGCTGTGTGTTCTGCTTTGCAGATGATGGCTGTTACCTCAGCATCTGCAATGTCAGGGGACCATCTGCTTGGATAGGTATTTTGCACTCGGGGGGGGGGGTGTTTGCACTACACCTGACAGGTTGTATGTTAGCAATATGTGTGTGTGTTTGGTATGTTGTTTGTAATATCTGTGTGATTCGGAGCATATCTGTGGATGCCCAACATGGTTCCTACCATCAGTTGGGTAAGCCTTGTGATTATCCTTAGTGTCCTGTACATTTTGTATCTTTATAGGTTCATGGGTTCATAGTAGGCTAGACACCCTAGGCCATTAGTAACCCTAGCTAGAGTGTGTGTGTCTTTCGCCACCCCTTGCTATGTTCAATTATGGCCATTTATGAGGTTCTTCACTGTGCCTCTGTCTGGTCGTGACACAGTGGGGACCCCCAGTATACATGTACGGTCATCCATCCAGTTGGCAATATTCCTGTTGAGGGGTGTCAGTGAGGGGCTCTGCCTACCATGGATTGGGATCCTGTTTCTGGGTGTGGGGAGCCTATGGGTTATGTATCTGTCCCTCCAGCACATCTTATTTCATTATGTGTTGAGGTTGACATCTGTGACTCTCACAGCTCCAATGGCTTTGATTTCCTGTGGTGTAGCATGTCCATTACTCCTGTGTTGGACATGGCCTTGTACAACAGACATGCAATGCATCTGTGTAGGCAGTGTGCGACTGCAGTCAGCTGGGGTGTCTACAGCCAGGCAGCATATGACATATATTTCACACCCTTTATCCTGTTGGTGGGGTAACTATGAGGTCTTCCGAACCGCTGCAGGTGTCACGTATGGTACATCCCATATGAGTCATTGTACTAGATTATGGGTCTGATAAGGGAACAGTACAGCGGCACAGTGACCTCTGTTGATGTTGATGTGAATCCTTTCATGATACGGTGTCCAGTATCAACAGTCTTCATAGCCACATTGGTATTGTGGGTGTCACATGACAGATTAATGTCGACCTGTGTCCCTAGGTCCCTGATTACTCCTTGCATACATAATGGTTTGACACCTATGTGGTACTTTGTGTGTACCTTGTCTGGTATTTGGTGGGACATTCATACTGTCTTTGGATGTCTGGGTGGAGTTCTTGTGTGTGAGAGTGTGGTCTGTCGCATGGTACAGACTGTACAGCAGTTTTGACTACAGTTATGTGCACATGGATGGTGTCTGCTGCTTTGTGCATTGTCAGTTACCTGGCAATATGGGTGTCTGTGCTGCATATGGATACTCCCCCTCCTTTGATGTTTTGGTGCAGGTGTTGGGGCCATAACACATGATATGTGGTATAACCTAGTAGTGCTGGTGTGCTATCACTAGGCTTGCAGCAGGCTTCTGTCACTGGACAGGCATCAATGTTCTCCATAATGGGAAGTGCCTCAGGGGCATGCATATTGCAGTTTACACATCTGGCATTGGTCAGCATTACCCTTATGTTTCCTACCACTTATGTTTTCTAGGGTGGTGGGTAGTCTTTTTGGCCTTGCCTACATACGGCTCTATGGAGGCAGCAAAGGCCTTATCCAGTATCCAGATGCACACGGGTAACAGCTGACAGCCATCCCTGGAACAGCAGCATGGCTTGTCATGCTTGACATCTCAAACAGACACACATTAGACCCTCTTGGACTGACAGCTGTACAGCTGTAACTGTGCCAGCTGTTAAACATGAGCATTCTGTGTTTGTACTGTGGCATCATTCTTGGTGAGGGTTGGATGCTGCACACAGCCAGTGTCATCCCACCCTGGGGTACATACTCAGAGGGACCATCCATGTCTCTTTTGATGTTGACCAGGGAGGTACATCTCAGGTAATTCACACCAGCATGGACATTGAGTGCATCATATTTCTGCTTGCTTTGGGGTGACCTGCGTACTTGTGTTATGTGGCATTTTGTGGCAGCCTACAAGCAGCTTACTCTACCCTTTCCCTTGTTCAGTCTGGTGAGTGGGACAGCTGTGTGTCTGCCTATACAGACACCTATTACGACTGTATCAGGCATGTTGTTTCTCCTTCTGGCCTGTGACTGTTTGGCACACCAGCTTTGCGTACTATTTGTTGCATGTGCTATGTTTGAAGGTTGTGGTTGCTTGTGGTCTGATTTGGAGGCTTCTGTTGGTGTGGTGTGTTTGTAATTAAGGCCTCTGGGAATATTTGTCTGTGTTTATGTGTTTGGTTTACAATTGTGGTAGGTCTATGTGGGACTGGGTTTGTGGTGTATGTGGTTACCTTCTCCTCCTGACTAGTGTTGACAGTACTGAGTTGTTGGAGCTCAACCTCTGGTTTGGATACATGGATGCATCTATCACATATATTTGTATTTATTAGGGGGTGTTGTGGTTGTCTGTGTTCTTGGTACTGGTGTCACATTGCCTCTGGATTCACAGATTATACTTGTTGTGGCTGGACTTAGTGGATTGTATGTGTGGACATATGTTGTTGCCATACTACTGGTCAGTGATTACTTCCCTTTTTATGTTTGCTTTATCATGTGGTAGCTTCTTCATTCTCTTGCATGGTTTGGTAATGGCTGGAGGCCAGCATGCCAGATGCCTGCGTGTATGGCATTGTGTGTTGTTGTTATTTGTGATTGCATACTCCAAGCATTCCTGGCTGTGTTCATGGAATGCCTGTATAACATGTTCTGTGGTGTGTCCCATATTCTGCACTTGCACAGGGCCTTTTGTGGATTCAACATCGGTTTTGAGGGCTGCAACCTATACTTTACACATGTTTTTCACTGTGGTATTCTGGCCAGGGACTGGGGTCAGGATGTGTATATCCAGTGTGATTACTCTATGGTCTGGTCTTACCAGTGAGGGTACACTTCCCATCTTGCCATCCAGTACACATGTTGCTGATTATCACATCCAGTATGCTTACCCCTCTTGTGGGAGTAGTACATTGTTCCTGGGCATTTTGGTTTATAGAATCTGGGTAATTTTCTCCTACTGTGTTGGTGCTAGTACAATGCTACCGGTGCATGTCTGGGTATTTTCAGTCAAGCAATATAATGTGGTTTGGGGGGCTTGATATATTCATGTATTCCGACATAGGCCAGGTGCTGTTCCTGGTATTAGGACAGTAGTCTGCAGCAGGCTATATACTGCAAGGCAGTTTTAGCCATTGGTATTTGACCATGGCTATTCCATGCTGCTTCTTGTTGTGGTACCAACATGGGGGTGTGGTTATCCTTGCCATTTCTTGCTAGTCATCCTCCTTTTGTAGCTTGTTCCATGTTTTGTGGCTGTACAGCACAGTATGAGGTGTGACCTGGTAGTGTTAAGGTGCTGATGTGAGCCTTGCCCAGTTCTCTATTACAGGACTGGTATCTACATTCTCCATACTGTGTGTGTTTACACTGCACACATCTTGCTGTTTATACATCTGTCATTGGGTAGCATTACATCTAGGTTCCTATCCCTTGTAGAACCTATGCAGGTGGGTTTGTGTTTTGAGACTTACCTATTCAGGGCATGCTGTGGGTACTGACAGCCTTTGCCAGTATCCATGGGGCATGGCATGATAGGTGCATGCCACCCCTAGCAGGTGGTGCATCATGTCAAGCTCCACATATCTTCCCAGCCTGAAACACATTGGCTCCCCTTTGACTGACTGCATTACTTCAGCCAGTTATTTCACTTGATCATCCCATCGTCATTTTGTGGCTTCATGCTTGGTGAGGGTGGATGTAAGTCAGGATGCTCAGGTGTGGATATAGTACATGGTGTTACATTACTTAACACATAGCATTCATGCCTCAGGTGATGCTGCAGGGCTGCCTCTGTCGGATGCGCATATTACACTTCCCTGTACATATTTGTGAGCAGGTCATGTCATTTTAGGCATCCATGTTATTATTTGAGTGAGTCAGAGGGGGTATCATTCCCAGGGTTCCTACTGAGCCAGTGTATGTGCTATGCATTGCCTCTTTGCCATGGCCAGGGCATACTGGGCACGCCTCCTTCTGCCTACTGGGGCAGGCTCAGGTTGTTCCTCCAACGAGTCACGCTCTGCCTGTGATGGCCTTGGCAATGGTGGGGGGCTGCTTGGCCCGGCCCTATGCTGGTCCTGCTGCAGCTGTTTTCGCAAGATCATATTATGTAGCATAGCACATACCATGACAATTTGGGTACATGTAGTTGGTGTGTACTGCAAGGCTCCACCAGATGTGTCCAGACACCGGAACCATGACTTGAGCAGCCCAAACACACGCTCTATTACATTACGTGTTTGTGCGTGTGCCTCATTATGGCGTTCCTGTTCAGGTGTGTGTGTGTTTCTGATGGGTGTCATCAGCCACTGCTCCAGTGCATAACCTGCATCCCCCACTAGGTGTCCGTGTGGGATGTCCCCATTGGCAAATGTCTGGTACAGCTGCGTCAAATGCCAGATGTGGGAATCGTGATAACTCCCAGGGCAGCCAGCACACACATTCATTATTATGCCCTGGGCATCACACATGACCTGGCAGGTGATGGAGGGGAAGCCCTTGCGGTTAATTTAGGCCCTACCCTGCTCACTGGCTGGTGCTTTGATGCGTATGTGCGTGCAGTCTATTGCACCCACTACCTCAGGGTATTCCGCTATTTGATGGAAGAGACGCATATTGCTGGCCAATACCTCACGGGCATTGGGGAAATATACATGATCACTGACATGTGCTGACATGGCATCCAGGAACTGGTGCAGTACCCTGGAGGCTGATGCCTGTGATATCCCCATCATATCGCCAGTTGGTCTCTGGAAGGTACCTGTTGCTAGTATTCTTAGGCCAACACATACCTTGGTTTCCACTGGGATGGGTTCTCCTCTGTTGGTTCTGTGTGTGAGGCATGGCCTGCACAGCTCAACAATTTGCTGCAGGAGCTCTCTGTCCACTCTATAGCGCTCTACTATCTCCAGCTCATGTAACCCATGGTAGGTGACCCTGGGCCTGTACAATCTTCTCTGTCTCCTCACTGTGGGTTGTCTGGCACCATCTGCATTGTCACCACCCTCAGCAAGTCGCCTATGTCTCATTATGACAGCTATGGCAGCCCCTAACATTTCTGCTCTGAGTTCAGCTTCTTCAGTTTTCACTTCTATTAGCTTACTCCTGTCTTGCAGTGTCTCTTAAGGGAAACATCCTGCACTACTGTTTGCAGAGTTTTAAGTGCTGGGCTGGGCTACTATTCTGCCTGTGTAATTGCCTGCTTCTAATTGTTTTCACCTGCTAGCTTCAGCAGTTATCCCTGCTAGCTTCCTATTAATTCTGTTGCTTCCTTTTTCTTCTCTGTTTCCTCTGGGGGGAGCAACGTGCATACCATCAGAAACACGCTCACAGTGGCTTACACGCGTGCACACGTGCTTACACGGTTCAGAATCTACTTATTTGGGTTAAAACGCGCGTACACCCACGCAAACACTGTTACACGTCTGCCAACAGCCTCCATCATACTCAGCCTGCCCTACACGCGTGCACACCCGCGCAAACAGTGTTAAACATCTCCCAACACACTCCCACATGCTCAGTCTGCCTTACACATGCGCACACTGTCCTACTCGTGCTTCATGACGTGCGCATGCGCATGCCCAGCAAGAAACTTTGGTGTAAGTAACAGTGTACACCTTCCATTTCTTGACTTTCCATGACTTATCTAGTGGCACACCTCTTTCCATGATCTGTGCCTGTCATCTGTCATGTTACACTGGCCTCCAATGAACTGCATTTCTTTCTACCATTTTCCCCCTGTGATGTCACCTATCTCCTACTCTATTCCTCCCCCTTATGTATCTCTTACACTACTCAGACTGTGCTCATTTGCTATGTGACTGTGAGATTCAGTATCCGAACCCTCATTTACATGAGATTGCCTACTAATGCTTAGTTACATGTCTTAGACTCAGCTTCCCCCCTTAGCAACCACTACACGGTCGCCATGTTGTTTTTGGTCTCCTGGTCCCTGCATTGTCATTCCATGTATTGCATGAAACCCATATTTGTGGGTTTATAACCTTCTTTTTTATGTTTTTATACAGCGCAGCCCTTTTGCGCGGGGCTGCACTGGGTTTAAACATCGGCGATCGCCGAAAAAAAAAATATATAATTTTATTATTTTGGCATCGGGTTGTATTGCCAATGGCCACATATTTGGCCATTGGCATGCTGCCTGAGTCATATGCAACCTTTTTTTGGAGCTGACATGGCTCCGTTGTGGAATTTGCAGAAATGTACTCAGTTGTCAACTGAGTACATTTCTGCAGCTAAAACGTCTCCTACACGGACTGGTTTCTGCTTCGTGGATCGCTAATATACCTCATTTGCATACCTTTCGGATGCAAGTGAGGTATTTAGCATGTCCACGCCCAGTCCGTGTAAGAGACGTTTTAGCTGGTCTCTTACACGGAGCTTAGGGCTGTTCCTGGATCGCGAGGCTTGCATGGAGTGTTGCACGTCTCTTACACTCCGTGCAAGCCTTCATGAATCCTGACCATTAATAATACAGTTTTAATATTACAAGTTGACTGTGACCTTAACTTTGACCACCCTGTGTCTACTGTTGTAAGGAAGGCATTCTACATAACACACTTGATTAGCAAAGGCATTACCTTGGGAGCAAAAGAGGTTATAACCCCTCTGTACTCTGCACTTATCAGGCCCATAAATTAGTTAAATGCCCCATCGGCATGTACCATACAAAAGCACCTGCAGCAATTGGAGAGACCTCAGAGGTTTCTAACAAAGAAGATTGAAGGGCTCCAGCATGTGCCTTACACTGACCAACTGAAGCCCCTGTCACTATTCTCTGAATCATATAGACTTCTTAGGGAAGACTTATGCCTGGACTACAGTGCAATTCAAGAATCAAAACTAATGTAATTGCTGCATATCTATAAATAAAACTAAACTAAGGATATCCATTCCAGGGACCTAAATATGGCCTGTGACTTAAACAGGACATGCTGGAGGAAGAGGAATGGATTTATCTCCAGCGATTGCCATGCCTTTGGAACAGGATGCCAATTCATGTATAACAGAGCACCTCTATGACACAGTTCAAGAGTAACCTGAAGGAGTGGATGGGGCACCATAAATTCTTACTAAGGATAGCACCCACAACCCTCCCAGACATGGGTAGTTATCAGTAAATGCAATCTTAGGTATTGACTAGCATTTCTCTGGTATAACATTTGGATGGAATGGCTATGGTTAAAATGACCTATGGGTTGATAACCTAGTCATCTCCTATGATCCTATGATCCTGTGCATTATAGAAAGATCATATTACTTTGCAAACATTTCATAAAAATTAGTCTGAATGGTGAATGATATTTTAGGAAAAAATGTAAAAAATGTTTTATACAGTAGCCATGAAATGTGAGAAAAGTAAAGAGAAAAATATAAAAGAACAGATACTGCATTACAAGATTTAGAACATAATGATAGTACTTTGACAAAGAAAAAAAATATGCAAAATAAATCAAGAAAAATGCAAGAATTGTTATATAAGCAAAGATATTTTTACAAGGAAAAAGAAAAGTATTGCGTTACTTAAGCAGATTAATAAAGGGACATGGTAGTGTAATGAGAGAAATAAAAAATGTAAAAGGAGAAATAGAAAGAGTTCAAGAAAAGATTATGAATTGTATAGTACAATATGCATGAGAAATGTTTAAATAAAAAAGAATGCAGTGAAAAAATATAGAAAGTAAAAAAAAAGTTAATAGAAAAAGAAAATAGAGTGTTGAAAAAGGAGATTTATTTAAATGAGCTAGATAAAAGTTTAGGGCAAGTAAGTATGGAGTTGGCAAGACCAGATGGAATAGGGTATGAAATGTATACAAATTTAAGGGACTGCCAAAAAATATTTCTTAAAGAGTTTGAATGAATGGTGAAATTAAGGTTTTATGTATAAAGAGTTATGTAGTGGATCACTTAAATTCTTATGGGAAAAGGAAGAGAAAAGACAGTTAAAAAACTGGAGACCAATAGTACTGAATAATAATAATAATAATAATATTTGTACGAAAATTATACAAAAGAGATTTGAAAGTAAAATGGAAAATATTATGGAATATAGCTTATACAGTATAAAGGGGAAGGGTTGTCTAGAATTATTAATGATATCTAAATTATGGATGATATTATGAAAAGAAAACAAGATGTGAAAATCATGACAGGAAACCTTAATAAAGCATTTGACACAATTGGACATGAAATCTTATGGGTAATAATAAAATAATATAATATAAGTGAGAAAGTTAGGACATTATGTATGCCAGCAGGTACGTGTCACTTCACTTAAAACCCATTTCACCTAAACTCATTTCATTGAGACCAAATCACCTAAAGTTCAATTCACCTAAAACTAATTTCACTGAAAAGTAGTACTCTAATGCAGTTGAAAGGTATATGTCCTTTTCCCAACTGTAGTGTGATCCTGGTGTTATAATATATATTAAGGGGGGATGTGGAGGCGTAGCCCCCCACCTAGTTGTCTTTTACCAAATAATGTAAAACAAACCAGACAACATAAAACCAAAATAAGTGGGGGGCTATGCCAACAACACCCCCAATGTAGGGGGCTGTGCCCCCACACCCCCCTTAATATATATATATATATATATATATATATATATATATATATATATATATATAGATATATAGATATATAGATATATATATATATATACTAACTCCAGGATCACACTACAGTGGAGAAAAGACATATACCTTTGACTTGCCTTATTGTACTACTTGTGAGTGAAATGAGTTTTCGGTAAAATGGACTTTAGGTGATTTGGTCTCGGTGAAATGGGTTTTAGGTGAAGTGACATGTACCCATGTCAGCATATAGTAATAATAAAGTAAAAATACTTGTAAATGGCTGATTAAGCCAATAGATAAATATGAAGAGTGGTGTAAGACAGGGGTGTCGAATGAGTTGTGTACTCTTTGCATTAGTTAGGAATATGATAGCATGTAAAATAAATTACAAAATGAAGGATGCAGGGTGCATAACACCTGAAGGATTAACAATTACAGTTCTGTTAACATATTCTTATGACATTATAATAATTGTAAAAAACAAAATTTGGACAAAAGAACTAATAATTTGCACAAATGAGCATCTGGAGATGATAGGGATAGCTTTAGATAAATAAAAAAGTAAAGGTTTAAATGGTATAGTAAAGATCGGGGTTATTTATATATATATATATATATATATATATATATATATGTGTATAAGTATATATATATATATATATATATATATATATATATATATATATATATATATATATTTTCATTTAAATGGGGTTCTAGATTAAACCCAACAAAAAGAAGAATTGTGTATGTTAATAAAGAAGAAGGAGGTTTAGGGTTAATTAACCCAGAGGCATACATTGCTTCATTAAATTTGTACAAAGTTCTAACTGGATAAACAAAAATGATGAGAGATTGATAGTAAAACTGTATAAATGTAAGTATGATACATTTTGGAGTATGGTATTAAAGAGAAAAAGAGTGTATAAATGAGGAAATAAAATATTACCAAGAAAAAATATTTTTGCGAAAAATAATAATTAATGATATAGAAGAGTAAGATACAAGAATGTACTGATGAAACATTACTATGTAAAACCAAGGAAAAATCGAACAGATGAAAAAATTTAAAGCTATAAAAATTATAAGCAAAGGGTGTATTCAAAACATAGAATGTAAAGATTTTTTGTGGAACCTGGTAATAGATACATTTCCAGTAAAAGGAAATATGCCACACAAGAATAAAAGAATATAATATGCTTACATTGTGAAAAAGAAGAAACTATGGAACACATGCTATTGAAATGAAAAAGAGTGCAAAATTATGGAGAAAACTATCTTGAGAAGATTTTTATGAAGATATCAAAGAAGTAGATAAAATAAACATTGATATGATTAAATACATTATAAGAATAGAAGTAAAGAATATGGTAAAAGAATAGATGAAATGATATTTTTATGTCAAATGGGTTATATGAAATGAAAGAATAAATGAGATTATGCTTGATGGTAAATGGATTTTATCAAAAATCTTAAGCAAAATCAGATGGTGGCTATGGAAAAAGGAGTGGAGGTCTAATAGAGATGAAAATGTATGACTGTATAAACAGATTGATATATATATATATATATATATATATATATATGTATATATATATATATATATATATATATATATATATGTATATACACACACACACACAGCTGTAAATATTTGTAAATATGTCAATATTTTGTAAATAAGAGTTTTATATATATATATATATATATATATATATATATATATATATATATATATGTGTGTGTGTGTGTGTGTGTGTGTGTGTATATGTGTGTGTGCATAAATAAAGAATCTCTACTCTTTCTGATACATACTGTGAGATCTTTTACATTCACATGAGCTACCACCAACTCAAGTGAATGGAGCCTTAGTTTAACATTTCATCTGAAAGATGGATCTATGACTATCTTATGTAAATAAGGAGCTGTTTCTTCCTTTGAGTGTTTCATAGTTACATTTGATGCACATCTACACCATGTACATAATGCTTAGAAAAAGCAAAATCACTCCTTTTTCATCTACTTTGCAATCCATTGAGAAGGTTGCTTTAATTGACGTTAGCTGTTTTCCATTCTGAGGTGCTAGTCTTGGCCATGCCAGAACCAGGAACACCTAGCAGCGCTAGCCAGCCAAGAAGAAGATATAGGCAAAGGTTATCCCATCTCAACATTGCAGATCAGGAAATCTTCAATAGATGTAAAGTGGACAGAGACATGTATGGTCTTTGGTGAGTTACTATGGCCCACAGTTGGGGACAAAGGGTATGCATAACCATGAACATACTTGCTACAAGAACCTTCAAGAGACAAACTGATGACATATTGGGAATCATAGAGGATTATTACTTGAAGATACTTCAGCAGTTTCTCAATATACCATTGTACATGTTGATCAGTGCATCTATTTCTCAGCATCACCTCTCGACCATGCCAATACCATGTGTGCCTTCTGTGGGATGGCATGCACTCTTAAGGTGTTTTGTGTGATAGCTTGCAACCATGTTGCCATACCATTCCATCAAGTGCCAGGTAATGTGTAATGCATAGGGGGTCATCACCAGTATGTTGGGCAAGCATCCTGGCAGTACTCACGATTCCCATATTTGGAACACAAGCTCACTCTACTGCCTAATCCTGGATGTTAGTGTGCTTCATTGTTACCTAGTTGTTAAACTATGTTATATTTTACTTATAAAAGAAACAGAAATTTTAAACATTTTGCAAAGCAAAGTTTCACATCTCCATCTATCCCCTCATCTAACACTTTCTAACATCAGCTCACCACCCCCTTTTGCAATACCTTGGTTTGTCCTGTTAAAGCATAGTGAAAAGGGAAGGATCCTTGAAGGTCTTAACACAATTTAGCTTTCCACGTATCACCAATATCTCAAGGATAATTGACCACGTTTAGTCTGTCACAAATCTCTTCTCAAAAGCTAATTCATTTTTATATCTTTCATGAATCCCCTATAATGTATCTATCATGCATTATAATATTGATTTCCACTGGGCCACGCAATACCCCAAGGATAGTTTAGCAGTATGATTGTACAGCATTAAAGTTACTGATGCTGGCATAATGTCTTCTGTAGCATGTTAAATTTTCTAAAATTCTTTCATTCGGCTAACTAAAAAATCAAGCAGAAACATGCCCCTTGTGGCCAGGGCCAGATTAATGGTGAAAAAATAGAGCAAATACACAAGGCTCCCCTTTCATGCAAAAACCTCTGAAGTCAGGACCCCTGCTATAATGATTTATTTATTTACTTTCTTTTGTTACTAGCACTACCATACCTCACAGCCCTTGCAGCTCTAATATTACACTTTCACTATGGATGACTCTGATTTCCAGCTTTTCATTGGTTCAGAGGCATAGCCAATGAGACATAGACTTCTTAGAGCTAATCACAGTCAGACCAGTGGGCTGCTGATATAATTTTTGTGCCACTAAGGTATAGTTACAAAAGGGTATTACACTAAGCATGTAGTGCTCTCTGTCTTGTATTGCCATTTCAGTTTCTCCTGTCAGTATGTCTAGTACAGTAAGGTGCATGCAATGTATTCTTTTCTCTCAGAAATACAACTCATCCAGAACGACTTGGGAAGCCATTCTCATGTGTCTATCAAGAGAGGGATCTAGACATTGGAGAGATCTAGTAAAAGCACTGATGTCACCAGCACATCTAGAACTTTTGAATCTAGACTTTACACACAGCTTAAAGAACTCACTGTATTGTAACGTTGCTATTATTTTCATTAAGCTATTTAAGTTGTGTTTACCTTTATTCTAAGATGCATGAAGCTAAAGTACTCTCATTCTTTTTGGTATTTCAATGTTGTTCTTCCTGGTTAGGCGTCACCACAGCAGAACTCTGGTCTGCTAATGATTGCCAGTAGATTTTTTATGGGTGCCGAGTTGCCAGCTCGACGAACAACCTTCAACGAAGGCATGCCCATTCTACGCATGTCTTTTGAATGCCACTCGACCGCATGGAGGACATGCAGACTCCACACAGAAAGTGCTCCAGCTGAGAATCGAACGGGAGAACTTCTTGCTGTGAGGCAACAATGCTAGGCAACAATGCTACCGCTGCACAACCGTGGCTCTTTTTGGCATTTCAATAATAATAATAAAAGATATAAACTAACCATATACAACAAAATGAGGATGGCTCGAGGTGTATAAATACAGTTTGAAATGTGCAGGTTTTCATATTTAGATTCTAACTATAAAGAGCACTCATTTGTATAATGTATTTATCATCACTTGTATGTGGCATTGTAGAACAAAAGGAAAATACATCAACACAGAAAAATTCCTTCTATTAGTACTAGGCTTAATATATTCTGCCCTGTGATTTATAAACTTAAACAGTGGAATTTCAAACTCACAACCTCCCTTCTTAATTATTCCTTCATTATGACTTTGTTGCACATATACTTCTTCATGTTGTATTACCTTTTTACTCTTCATCTTTCTAGATATATTAAGAAAAATGTTGCTTGTAACTGTATCATCATCATCATCATTAACACCCTTTTCCCCATTTTGAACATAGGTCAGAGAGTCGTGTTAACTGTCACCATCTCTCTCAATTCAGTGTCACATTCCTGCCTTCTTCAACAGTCATGCCTGACTATTGCAGATTTTCTGTCACACAATCCGTCCACATCTTTGCTGGACTACCTTGTGTCCTCTTACCCTCTTCTTGTCAGTCCCTAATCTTCTTCACCAGATTATCTTCTGCTTTTCTCCTTATGTGCCCAAACCACTGTAATCTGTTCTCTTTCACCTTCTCTGCAACTGGAGTTTAAGTGTCTTCTGTTCATATGTAGAATATGTAATCTCTGTAAATAATCTGTTTGTAATATGTAATGCTGGTATTATGTAATGCTGTATCTGCTTACCCTTGGAGCTTTTCTCCCCGGGCCTCCGCTGAAAATGGACATGCATCCAGTCGGACTATCCCAGTCAACAAATGTAAAATAAAATAAATAAATAAATAAATAAAAATATGTCTTCATTTCTTCATCTGTTCCACAGTATGCATTCTACCACCCATCTCAGGCACTTCATGTCCCATCATCTCTAGCTTCCACAACTCTCTGCCTTTACAGCTCAGGTTTCTGTACAATACAGTAATACTGGCCACACCATTGTTGTATATACCTTATGTTTCAGCTTCTCAGACATCCTTCTGGCATACACTATCCCTGATTCTCTGTGCCAATTGGCTGTGGCCCTTCTGATTCTTTCTTTGACTTTCTCATTTAGACTTCATTTCTCCTCAACCACCTCTCCCAGATACTTGAAGCTGTCAACTTGTTCCAGTATTTCCCTTCTATATGAATTTGCAGCGTCTTCTGATTTCCCCATTTGCTGTCATTACAACTTTCTTATCTGAACCCAGTTTCATCTTACCAGCCATTAGATTTGCATTCCATTCCCCTATCCTTTGCTAAAGTTCTTCTTCAGAGTCTGTCTGTAATGCCACATCATCTGTATAAAGCAACTTTGTTGATCTGTCCCCACCAACCTGTTTGCTAATATAGTCCATTAACAATCTGACCAACAACAGTAGGCTTAGAGCTGGATCCTGGTGCATATCCACTCCCATTGGGAATCCCTCTGTGTGACAGAACACTGTTCCTGCTCAAGTGATTAGGTCTTTGTACATAACATGTGCTAATTCTACCATGTTTCTGGGACTTTGAAGCAAGTCAGGATTGCCCAAGTCAGCTTTCTTGGGACCTTGTCATATACTTTCTCCAAGTCTAGAAATTCTCAGTTGGACTCTTTCCTCCCCTCTATCTTCTTGTCAACAATCTGTCTCACTGAAAACATTGAGTCAGTTGTGCTACATCACGATCTGAATCTGAACTGCTTATCTCTCATCTTGCTTTTAACTACTCATTATTAATACCTCTGTACTGCCCACAGTTGTGGATGCCCCCTTTGTTCTTTTACACTGGCAATCAAGTGCTTATTCTCCAGTCATCTGTAGTATGCCTTTCTCACCATACTGCTATGAGAAACATCAGGAGCCATTTCTCCCCTATCTCCCATAGCATCTTGATTATATCTGCTGTGACCTCATCTGAGCCTGCTGCTGTCCCTGACTTCATTTTCTTTAGTTCTGTTCTTACTTCTTTTAAGTGGGCTTCTTTCACCATAGAATGTGTCTCAGACATTACACCTTCCACGGTGTTCTCTTTATTCAGAAGTTGCTAGAAGTACTCCTGTTATCTACCTTAGATGTCCTGTGGACTGGTGGGTGGGTTGTTGCCAGCATCACTTATGGAGTGTGTCTGACTATTTTCTTTATCTTTCTGTCTTTGCCTTGCAACCTGATAGAGATTATTTGTGCCATCTACTGAGTCACTTTCCAAAAGGTGGTAGAGCCTCTGATACCTTCTTCTTTGTCATTGCAGCTCCTCTCTTAGCCTTCTTGTCGTATGTGATCTTGTGACTGTCCCTTTTGCTGATCTATGTGTTGGTCACCATCAAGCCATTTGCCAGACAGATGTCTATAATGGCCCCTTCTTCTTTATTTCTGTTGCCTTCTTCCCCATGTGGACCCAAGCAATTCTCATATCCTGTTTTGCCTGTTCTGATATGTGCATTCAGGCCACCCATTATCAGAACCAATTCATATTGTCCTGCTTTATGTAGTGGGTCCTGCAAATTATATCTGATTTTACTCTTTTCCTCACAATCACAACTCTGCTGTAGACCATACACCAAGATTACGAATAGTGCCCTGTCCTTACAATGCAGTCTAATTGCCTTAAGTTTATCGCTAATTCTGATAACAGCCTTCACTGTCTTCTGAAGCCTCTCCCTCACCACATTTCCCACACCATTTATTTCTAGTGTGTCCTTTTCATGAGTAATAGACTCATGATCCCAAGCCAGGTGGCTTTGCTGCACTGCTCCTTCACTTTGTCTTCTGAATATGCAGGATGTCCAGCTTCCTACTTACCATCATGTTATTCACTTCCAGGATCTGTCCTGTCAGTGAACCTATATTGAGCACAGCAACCTTTAGTTTATGTTTGGCAAATTTACAGGTTTTACTTCCAGCTTTCACTTAATAGAGCTATCCTAAGTAACCCATGTTGGGCAACTGGACACTGACTGGCCAGTAGCTTATTGACTCAGGCCTGTTTGGCTATTTATGGTTGGCACACACTGACCAATAGGTCACATACACCCCTCCCACCATTAGCATAGATCCCTGGCATAGGTCAGAGGTGGTCAGGTCCTCAACCATCTTATCAATGGCAGAAACCCATGCCAAGTTTTTGGTAGCATCAGTCAACTCAACTTAAGCCATCAAGTGGCTAGCCCAGACACAGCACTGTGATGAGGATCAAACCTTGTAGGTAAAGACTTTAACCATTATGTCAACTGGTCTCTTATGCTCTCTAATGAATTTTGTAAAACTATTGCTTTTTTTTTTTTTTGAGGTTCCCCAGGTCCTACCAAATGATGATCACTGCCTAGTAGGGAAAACTTGATCAAGCAAAATGTAAATATATAAATAACATTTATTTTAAGGTTCTGAATATGGCAAATGTGGTTTACAAGGTCTAAATGTATAAATCACTGGCAGATGTCAGACACATATATACATATATATATACATACATATATATATATATATATATATATATATATATATATATATATATATAGTTTATCTTTGTTTTGCTATATGCCATGTGTCCGACGTGCATAACGCCAAAAGTACGGCTGCAAAAAATGGCAATGCCGATTCACCATTCAAACACATGGATCAAATGTCAGAAATGGCTTTCCAGTAAAACCATTTTCGACATCTGATCCCATGATGTTGTCCATATTTCGGCAATACAGGTTGCACAACAAGATGACCGCACATACCATGTGCGACAAAACGAAGGTAAGCCATATATATATATATATATATATATATATATATATATACATATATATATATATATATATATATATATATATATAGATATATATAGTTGATGCATATTTCTGGGAAATACAATGGAAGAATATTTCTACATGGATTCCACTGAGTACCTTTCAATATTTACAGTTGTTACCTATGTTTATATTTTATTGCGACACCTATAGGTCTGTTTCCTTCATGCTTTCTCAGTGCTACCTCAGTTATGTGTCTATGTGGTAATGCATAGTCTGATCACATTACTTATTTCTCTGGGTGAACATTTAGTCTTAGGTGCTTTGAATTTTTTCTTTGCTTTCCATAAGATTCCTGCTGTCAGAGTACATGTCAGTGTGGAGCGTTTGACAGGAAACATTGATGGCAGTGCTGCATTGTAGTCCTGGAAAGTGGCTGATGGCAGGTGGTAACAGTTGTTTGTGGGCTTATGGAGAAGGCAGTTTTGTATGTCTGGCCCTCTTAGATGTACTAGTTTTGGAGGGGGTGGTAGCTTGAGTTGGGGTACTGCAGGTGATTGATTCCCAGTGACTGAAAATGACTGTCTAAAAGTCTCGGCCTTGAACTTCTAGGAGCTTGACTATGTGCTGTTTGTGTGTGAACTAGAATAGGTAAGCAGCCGTAGGAGGGAGCACTGCTTGCACTTGGACTCGAATATGAATTTGAACAAGCAGCTGTAGGGTTGCAGAGTGAGGGCAGTTTTAGGATTGAGTAATGGGGTGTTAGGATTAGAGAATGGGAGGGAGACTTTAGGGGTAGGAAGCAGGAAGGGATTTTTAGGGTTAGTGAGTGATTAGTGAATTTATGTTTATGGAGGGAGATTGGAGTTTTAGGTTTAGGGAGAGGTTAGGCCTTTAGGATGAGAGAGGAGAACTGGAGTTTTGCTGTAAGTGAGGGAGGACTTGGGTTGGCAACTGGGTGGGAGATTTAGGGTTAGAGTTAGCGCTGTGGTAAGGATATACAGTGAATAGGGTAAGGAGTTGGGAGAGCTACATAGACATGGGAATTTGGGTAGCAGGAGTTAGATTACTTGTGTTTTTCAGGGAAATAGCAGTGAGCAGTTTGCACTAGTAAATGAGCACCTGCAGTTGACCCAATCCTAGCATTTAACTTGATATTAGTGCTGGTGCATGAAATGCAAATTTTAGCAAATTTGTAAATATATTATTCTGTAACACACATCAGCCCCCACTATATATTCCTTCATTTGTAGTGAAGATTTTAAGATGGCTCAGTAAAACAGAACTGCTAGTTAGATGGGTAATGTATTGTAATCTTACAGCTTTGCATTTATTACCCATTAATCAAACACAGGAAATGGTTGTTGCACTGTGTTGATACAAAACTGAAGGCTGTTTAGATGGTTGACAAGGTATGATAATCTGATTCTCTGCTTTGTTGTCTGTATAGCAACTTTCACTCAGTGTCCTACCCAAGATTACATTCCCTGGCACAGTTGCATGCATTAAGCCAAGATAGGGATTAGCCATTAAGCTTGACACAGGTAGGCAGGGATACATTTTTGGAGGATCTAGCTACATCAAATGCAATTAAAATGCAATCTCACACTTATTTACTAGGTGACTGTCCCTTTACCATGAGTGGTAAAAACAGGAACTTTACAGAATATAGAACTAGAAGAGGTAAACTCTTAGAAGGAAGGAAAGAAGTATTAGGTGGGTCTCATAAAGCACTTTGCACAGTTCACTTTTCTATTTCCAAAGATTTACTTTATTGGGAGTTACTTAAATATTTACTTTATTGGGAGTTACTTTTTCCAACATTGAACATTAAACCTTGGATACAACTTCTTCCTTGAAAGAAAAATAAAGAATATACCTTTGTTCTCTTACTCATGACTTTTATTTGGGGCATCATTGGATCAGAATGTTGGAATAAAGCTCTAAACTGGCCCTCAGCTGTGCTTCCAGATATAAATGGCATAGCCAGTTTGTGATGCTCCATAAGAATATGCATAAGGAGAGCTACCAGGCAATTTTTATTGCATACATTACACTTCGTGGCATATCATGTTACTCATGGAACTGGTGACCCTTCTGAGGACATACCACTGTATTCTAGTATACTAAATTCTAGTTTATTCCACTTAATTTTTTGAGTGTGATTGTAGAAGAAGACAATATTATTATCATCCATTTTGATGGCTGCATTGTCTCTGAATGAACCTTCTTTTGACTGTTGTGACTGTTTGAATTTTTCTTGGATGCAGTTTACCTTGACTTTACTGCTGTGGATTAGATAGGATTTCAAGTGTTTCATGTCTTTTTGTTTATTGATTTGTTGATTTTTCCACTATATGTCTAGTGATGATGAATGTGTTATTTAGAATGTTTTCGTCATGAATCATTCAACAGTGGGTACCTAACACGCAGTCCCATTTGACTGATACAGGGCGATTGTTCAGAGCACCATAACTGAGATTTGAAAAATCCTTAAAGATGCTGTTCTTTTTATTAAGCTTCATTTGGAGAAATGAAGAATGTCACAAAAACTAAATAATACAACAAACAGGATGACAACTAGTAAAAACAACACAAGTATACCAGCCACATGAAACACAGCCAGTTTACTGAATAAAGTGAAACTATACCCACGTAAAACAAACTCAATCCTGTGAAATAAACACAAAACTAATTTATTGTATGCACATGAAAATATTAAAGTGAGCTCTTTTGTTCCATTACTTTCTGGAACATCATCAAAGTTAAATGGATCATCACTTCACTTCTTTAAATATGCTGCTCAATTACAATACTGTAAAAGCCTAATAAGACAGTCTAACATAAAATATTGCATAAAATCTATACATCAAAAAACATCACTAATCCTAAATTCTACCTTAAAATATATGACACGTATAAATAATTGTCTAATAGAAAATTTCTTGTAAAAACATCATGGTTAAAATTTATAGTATGACATCTCATTAGCTTTCATCCTAAGAACACTAACAATTGAAAGTTTATCATTTATTCCTGGTTTTGTTGTCACATTCAAATGAATTTGCCATAAAAGCTCCTTTGTTTATAGAAGGTTTTTATGATCTCCACCTCTATCATGTATTTTAACCTTATCAATGACAAAAAATAAACCCCAGGATTTCATAAATATCTGTGTAGGCACTGTGTAGAACCTACATGGAATGTTACCATGTCCATGTACATGGTTCTCCCCCAGCAGTGCGCCATGCATATTAATAATGGCGAGTTGGTGAGGGACAGCCAAGGAACTCAGTTATAGAATCTGTTTAGGTAGAGGTGTAGTGCTACCCATGGCCACAGATGAATAAGAGACCCCCTGGACTGTCCTTATGTTTAATTTTAATGTTATGTATTTTTTTTAAAGAAAAGCATATTTGCGTGGTGCAAAATGCAGCAATGCTAAGAGACACACACAGATAAGATAGCAGATACCTGCCAGACATCTAAAAATAGAAACCATATGTATTTAATTATTTAAATGTGTGTATAAGCGTATCTGGATGTGTTTGCATGGCATGGTGCGATGCTCAGCATTGCTTATAGATAGCTCAGTTGTATATGCAAAGGTATATATTTCTTCTTCTTCTTCTTCTTCTTCTTCTTCTTCTTTCAGCTGCTCCCAATAGAGGTCACCACAGCGGATCATCTTTTTCCATTTCTTCCTGTCCTCTGCATCTTGCTCTGTCACACCAACCACCTGCATATATATACATATATATTTATATATATATATATATATATATATATATATATAAGGTATGTGTATATATATATATATATATATATATATATATATATATATATATATATATATATATATAATATATATAAGGTATATATTTATTATATGTATTGAAATATAAATGTCTTAATATCTATGTAGCTTAATGAGTAGAGTTACGACTCCAAATGCAGTGGGTCCAGGGTTTGAATACATGGAAGGGAAAATATGTATTTAATTTTGATAGACACATCATATAGACTATTTTAAAATATAGCCCTGCTGTGGTCTGCTAAGCTATGCTGAACTGTGCATTAACCTGCTAAGCACTGCATAAACATGGTAATGGCTGCCAATGTTTGTGTGCTGCTCGTCTCTGCTTGGCTGGTTTGTGTGCTGCTAAGCTCCCCAAAGACTACGGTTCTGCAAGTTTTCATGCTTCGCAGCACAGCTGCACTGGTTTGCATGGTGCTAAGTGACGTGGTGCTTTTTTAAATGTTTTCCAATGATGGAAAGGGCAGAAAAACAGTCTATGTTAAGCCCAATAGGTGGGAATACAGCAGAATCCATTGGAGTTCTGTCTCTGATGGTTACTATGGCTGGTGTTGGTGAAGGTGTGTGCTTTTGGGTGCAGTGTTGGGGCATTCTGGATTCCAGGGTCATGGTTGGACTCCTAGTTAAAAACCATGATGACTGGCTGCTGTAGGGAGGTTTCCAGGGCTTGGAGTGTAAGGCGGAGGTCTGGGACTGGCTGGCCAGAGAACTCACCAGTGTTACTGGTATCCCCCGCATAGGTGAGCAGTGCCATCACCACTATGATGACCTGAAAAGATGAAAGGGGGACTCTTTGACACCTGGGTCCAAGAAACCTGGGCAGGGAATGCCCCACAAGTATGTAAGTAATTTTACCTCTGTTTTAACAATATGTAATCTGAATGTCTGCAAAGCTGGTATGCATAATGGTGTGCTTCTCTCTCAACAGCTACAGCTGAGAGGGCTTACAATGTCGAGTCGCATGCAAGGTGCTTGGCCATGTTGCACCGTGAGTGTGGTGAGTATGGCTGTATTATGCTAACTGTAGTGAAATAAGCAAGGAAGAGTAAAGTATTAACTGCATTAAAGTATATACAATAAAGTTTCTGTAGTTCAAGAAATGAATAATGCCAACTGTAGTGCAATAAAAACATGAAACACCAGTAACTGCATTAAAGTTTATACAATAAAGTCTGTAGTGCAATAAATGTGGAATTAGAGCTGCATTGCAATAAATGAATAATTCCAGCTGTTGTGCAATAAAACGTGAAACAATACCAGTAACACCAAGGAAAATGGCATAGATCAGGATTGTCTTGTAACCATCGCAATAGAGCTGCATGCATTCAGGCTGTAAGGTAAGGTCCTACAGTCAAGTATAACACTGTCATAGCTGTAGAATGCAAATCCAATGGATGCAAATTGTATTGCTTAACTCATATAGTACTGTTCAAGGCTGTCTATAGGCTAGTTTTGTTCATATAATGCTCTGTCATCCACAGACATCAGGTAATATAGGTGTATGGGTGTGGTAGCCCACTCCATGAGCTGATATTGTTTGTTGACTTCACAGATATTTCAAACCATTAACAATAAATTGTGTACACCAGCATCATTTGTACTGATATATAGCTTACCTACTATCTACATTATGCTTGTATTTCATGCATGTGTGTTCTACTGTCACTGGAGTCTAGTGTAACACTGTAGTAGTAATACTACTAGGTCATATTTTGGCTCCAGGTGCGCTCTAGGAAAATATCAGTCAGTCAGTAATCAGCAGTGAATCAGTAGCTCAGTTTGTTAAATGCTCTGTATATAGTACATTTCGCCACACACACACACAGACCAGGGTTCGAATCCAGTGTTATGTATCACTAAATATTACAGTAGCACTTATGTAATGCTTCCAAATTCTCTCTCCACAGGAACTACAGATAAATGGGTGAGGTAGCCCATATTATCAGTAGATAATTGTGTGTTTAGATGTCACAAACTGTTAAAATCATTAGCAAGAATGTGTTCATCAGCAATGTTCAGTCAGACATAAAATGTGTAATCCCAGTATGGCCGTATGCCTGGAGTGTCTGTTAAAAGTTGCTGCAGTCAATTAATACATCATATGCAGATGTCCCCTGCAGTCACTGCTATTGAGTTCTATTCTCATGCCTGCCATCCAAAGCATGACAGCTGTTTAGTGTCTGCACTGTTTACATGCAAGTCTCTCAAGTGTGATGATTTCACATTATGTAATTAATAGTGCGTAATCCATCTGTCACAGGATTACCATGGAAATGATTACCTAGATTTCAAAGTGTCACCAAGTCAGCCCACACACCTTGGTAGTTATATAGATCCACCTTATGTGCAAGTGTTCTGTGTAGTTGTATACCCACAGTTGTTACTGCTTGCCCATAGTGTCCCATGCAAATAGCTTGAGAGGTATGTACATGCTACATCAGCTATAGGAGACTTGTAGTCACTGTACACATAAACAAAATACAGAACTGTAGAGTAGATAGTACTACTGTAGTCAAATAAATAATCAGAAATGTTACTAGTGGACTGTTTTTCTCTCTCTTCCTACCCTAATCTTCATTTATTTCTTACTCTTATTCATTGGTTATGGTGTACTATTAACATATGTTGTTGCAATAACTGTATTTTGGGACATGTTCTATTATTGCTTTGTTTTATAATGGTCGCATATTAACATATCTTGTTAAATTACCTATTTTGTTGGCGTTATGATGTAACTGCTACTGGCATTCTGTTAACAGTTTTGTTATCTATTGTTGTGGTTCACATAATATGCATTGATATGTAAATTGGTTATTTCCAATGTTCTGCCATGCTGTTATTACTAACAATGATTTGTTCACAACTAACCTATACTTATTGCTATACCTCCATTACTACAGCACGTCAGGGTAGGCCAGTTCCATGTAATCTGCCTACCTTGCCTCAACCAGCCATGGCAATGGGTCCTAGCACATCTGGGACCCAGACTGGTGGTGCCCCCTCCACTGTCCCTGCACCACCTGTGTTGGGTGGGACTGCCTCAGGGGACAGGGTCTGGCCTACCTCTGGAAGTGGTGGCGGTGGGGGCATTGCCTCCCAGGCTGAACTGCCGGTCATGGTGCACAGGATTGTTCATCGAAGCTATGAACATTGCCTGCACCAGACTGAGGGCATGCTGGCCAACCTGGTGAAGCAGCCTCACCTTGGTGCCCAGCCACCAGCACAGCCACCCTTGGGGCAGTGAAGGAGCAGTGTCAACAGTCCCATGGGTGGGGAAGTGAGTCACACTGCTGCCATCTGAAAGCACATGTGACTTGGATTCTACAACACCCTCCCCTTCCAAGGTGTTCACCCTCCTTATGTGTCACACACCACCCCTGTCTGCTGTCTTGTCTATCTTATCTGTCTGCAAATGCATCCTCTCATACCCAACTTACCTCCCCACATGTATCTAAGTCCCTTCCCCAACATTCCACTCTGACTTTAATGAAAAAAAAAATGGGCACCTGTCCCCCAAAAATATTGCCCAATACATAATTCTCCATTTCCCACTTGTGTCCACTGGATACGAATAATTTTGTCCTATTGGCTTGGTAATGCAGTTATGCCTCACTGGGGTTTGAGAGTTCAAATTCATCCACAAAATCTGTCAAAGTGCACATCTATTGCTGTACAAGAAATGGATAGCTATGATTCTTTCCTACACCCTTCCTGCACATGCCTATCTGCCTTTCACTATATTTTCCCCCTGCTTGCTCCCATTTCACCACATTCCTATCTACCCTTTTTTCTTTTCTTTATATTTTTTAGTGTGGAGCTCTGCAGCTCACTCTGTCATGCAGCTTTGTTTAGCTCAGCTAAATAGAGCTATAATGAGTATATGCATTTATAACATTGTAAGTCACATGTACAAAATAAACATCTCTGCCATGTTTCAAACCAAAGCCCATCACACCTGCAGCAGGCTGCATTAACCCACCATGCCATGCAGATCTTAACTGAAACAGGTGTTTTCATCAAAACATAGTGATTGCCACTTACAGTCATTAGGCATGTCTCAGTGGAGCTGCACATTGTGCCACATCACATAATCTGGAATTAAAATTTAATGGGAAAAATGGGGGTTTCCCTTGGACTCTGATGTAATAATACACCACTAGACAGCCAAAGACATAAAATTGATGTAAGTGAGACCTGTGATAGCAGGCAAATGTTCCCTTGTATCAGTAACATGTAGAAAGACATCTGCTAAGGCATTCATGGCAAAATACATATTCAACTGAGACTCTGGTGGAGAAAAATATCCATATAAAGCCATGCACATACTGATGGATATAGTAAATGTTTGTCACAGCCTGTATGTATGCACATATATCTTGCAAATACACCTGCTATAGCAGTGACTCAGTAGCTTAGTCTGTTAAATACCTTGCATGCAGAACATTTTGCTACACACAGTCTAGGGTTAAAATCCAGTCTTGTGTTGCAGTTCAATTACATTATTGTGAAGACAGCAATTAATGACTAAGTCATGCATTCTTTATCTGCAAAAGTTACTACTAATTAATGAACTACTATCCAGTTTTGAAAGTCAAAGGCCTGCATGTGGGGATACCCTGCATATATCCACATAGCATAACTATATGCCGCCTATTACTCTGTTATTGGTGCTATTGCATAACAAATGCACCTTAATCACATATCTCGATTGGACTGTAAGGAGTATCCTTACACTGGCTCAGCTGTAATGACAGGGCTGACACAGCTGCCAGAGTAACATGTGCAGCTTGTTGTCATCCAAAGTGTTCACACTCCCCCCTATGTGTTCTAGGCTGCAGCAGCAGCAACCTGTAGCACACACATCTGTCTGTAAAGGTAGCTACTACAGACCTACCATACCTCCCAACCCCTAGCACAAGGAATCCGGACACAGCCATATTTAATGGGGGACAAAGGTCCAGAGATTGGGGCATGTTTTAGAGTTTTCTCTTACATTGATAGTAAGTTGATACAATAACATCTATTGCATTAGCATGCATATTCAGAGGGGTATAAAGTCTGACACTCAAATGTGTGTCTTCCATTACTGACTTCAACCCACAATCTTTGCCAGTGAATTGCCAGATGACCACAATGTCATGGGACACTGACCACACATATGAGGCAAAACTGTGGACATACTGCACACATCTCACAGTTGACAGTTATGGTACCTACCCTCTGCAATGCTGTAGTCTCCACACCTCAGTAATGTCCATCATAACAGCTAAGAAAATGGTCCAGGTCTGCATGAAGGCCTTATATATTGCACTATGGTGGCATGTCATTGGCTAATGATAGTGCAATTTAGCTGTTTTGGCTGAAATTATCATATCAGAGCCACAAATTGGTGCAAAGGCAATTACTTGCTAATTAGCAGTACCTTAAAAAGGCAAGCAGCTGGATATGGGGAACAAGTCTGTATGACACTTACCTCACATAGAGTGCATATTTTCAAAAATTACCAGAAGCAAAGTTCAACAAAGGAGTACTGCACTCAACCAGGTATGTAATTGATTTCTTCATAAAACAGGATGCAGATGGGAGGATGGAGACATGGGGAATAGGGATCACAGAGGTAAGCCTGTCTTAGATCTATGGTAATGACATGTCATTGATACTCAGCTGTCGTACTCCTGCCTCTCAAATGTCCCTGATTTCCATTCACGTCTTAGCTCTGTCCCTCTTATTCCCACCTACAACAGTTGGGTGTTGTAGGAAGCTAGTGAATGACACATAAAACATAGTGACAAAGAGGTAAGGGTGTATACTCCTGTAATGTCAGATGATGTACACTAACTCACCTCTTCTCATTCTGTAAATGTCTCACATAAATACTTCTAACATTTTAAAAGTGTCCCCTATGTACTCTGGCTAAGTCCATGATGCTGTTTACATTGTTCCCTGTCTGGTTGAGAGCTATGCCTAACACAGCTGTCAACCTGCTACAGCAAGATATCTGAGCAAAGCCATAACTAATGGCGGGACAAAGGCCCAAAATTAGGGACACTGTAACTATTGCTCGTACAAAGTAAGAAGGTGAATAGAATAACAGATATTGCAGTAGCATAACTGTGTTCTGAAGGGTATGACGCCTTAAACTCAGATGTCTGTCTTTATTTTCTGACATCAACCATCAATGACTGGCCAACCTTTTGTCAGAAATTCAGTGTTGTGTGAAAATGATGAAAACTATCAGGCAAACATTGCGATATTCTACAAACATCTGTATAGTGGAGAGGTATGATGCCTATAGAGAACATATATTACAGCAGGTTTGCATTGTTTTCTGTCATTGTGGAACACTTGTGTTGCTGGACTGTCCCCATATAGTGGTTGCAATAGCACACTGCTATTTGTCTGGCAGTGGTTGCATGACATAGTAGTGGGAGTTTGCCTGTAGGGAACACACCACAGTAGACTGCAGTACTGGGTGTAGGAACATACAGCAGAATCTGTCATGGCATACAGGGATATACCTCAGTATTGTTACTATCCTGGTGGTACCCACACATGTAGTGTGTTGCCAGACTGTGGGGTATGACACATGAGGGAGCAGTGGATAGTCCAGGCCATTATGGGTGTGCTGGATCTGTAAATAGTGGATGTCCATGTATCTGGTCCTGTAATGTGTTCTCCTTTTGTTGTCTTTCAAGAACCATGTACTGCAGAAGACATGCTCCCTTTTCAGATGAATGACATAATAGTGGATGGACTGAGACAGCACCATCAGATCTTGTTGTTCAGGAAAGGCATAATTGGGAACAGCGGGCAGCATTATGGGCAGATCTTGTGTGGGATGTCAATCAGATTGGCCAACCGAACAGGATCTATGAGCAGGTCTGACACCGGGCCACAGACATGCTGAATGCTGCACAATCAAGGGCAGCTGATGTTGCCAGGGATAGTGCTACCACTAGTGGAGGGCAAGCGATGGAACAACCATTCTCAGCCACAGAGTAACTCCTGGTGAACCTACAAACAGATGACAGCTTCCATGCATCCATCACACATACATCATGCAGGTGGGTGCCACAGTGTGCACAGCATAGGAGTATCCAGGTAAGCATACTGTGTTCACCAGTGCAGTACTTTGTCAGGCATCATGGCAGGCTGTACATACCTGTACAATGGTGTCAGGTCTATCTGCATTGGGGGGAGTTGGGGTTTATGCTCAGTTGTGCACACATACTCAGGATGTCAGCAATACAGCCAGTATCACAGTAGCTACTGTACATGTGGATATATGCACATATTATCTTGTTGTGCTGCAACATTTGGTGATGCTGAAAATAATTCTCCCTCATCTTTTCATAGGTCCATCAGGTGTGGCCCAAGTCCGTGGTCCTGTATCTGGTAAGTGGGATATTGTTTTTTACAGATTATATATAACCTGTGAAAGTTAAGAGCTGACATATTGCTTTATGTACAAATGTGGTGTTTAGCCAGAGTAGAATATCTGTATATTCCATTCTGAAACAGTTAAATATGGTTCATAGACTGGGTAATCACAGGTGTGTATTTAAACGGCCACTGACACATTTGCACTTATAGTTCTGAGCAGCTACTCAGTTTAGTATACATGAGGCAATTACTCCAATATACCTGCTCAAACACAAGAAAGAGATGGTACATACCTGAGGCAGTGAAACTAGTACTGGCATATCATTCTCAAGATAGGTGTACTGGGTTTTATGTGTATTTCTATCACATATAGTGTCATATTGCATAACTTACAGGCAGATTGTACTGGCAGGTTTAACTGGATGTGGCTGAAGTGCATGTTATAAAGGGCTTGACTTGTCTGTGTATGTCAGTGTGAGGTTGCCTGTTGTGCAGGGAACAGAGATGAGAAGACGTGAGACTGGTAATGCAGTTCTGAATCCTCATTTGTATAAGTCTGTGTGGTTTACCATACAAAAAAGTGCAGGTAGTAATGTACTGGTTTTGTCTTGGTTTTCACAGGTCACTGGGGGGGGGGGGTTAGAATCTTTCCCCATCACAACCTGATGTCAGTGTCATTGGACTCTGATGATGATGGTGGCCATAGTGAGGCACAGGTGGGGTTGTCGAGACTGAATCTGTCCCAGAGGTAAGATTCATAGATTCATAGATTAGTACTAGGCTAACTGCCCTTGAGAGCCATTTTAAGCCTAGCCAATTATCCCTTGTGAGACTCAAACCCTGTACCTTGTGTTTGTAAGGCAAACACCTTAACCATAAGGCCATCCTCCCAACCCCTTGAATGAATTCCTGTTGAATTCCTGTTGAATCCCTCTTCTGCCCCAATTGTCACTGCACACAGTCAGTATGCCCACACATACAAGGGATGTCAGCCTCTGTCCCAGAGGTTGACATCCCTCTTCTGCCCCAATTGTCATTGCACACAGTCAATATGCCCACACGCACCCAGTCCCCAGAGGCCACATATATTGGACAGTCAGAGGGTGGTGACATTGAACAGGGCAGTGTGGCAAATATGGTGTCAGTGAGTGTAGACACTGTCCATAGCCAGACAGCTGGCAAGGTCCCACACAGGTGGAATGACAGTGGTGTTCTAGGAGGACTGCTGTCCATCCACCTCCTGTTATAGGTGTCAAATCATGGGTCATTCGATGCATGTTTCAATCCATCATGGAGGCACAGGCATGTTCTGAATGCAACACCAGATGGATGCTTAGGGTTATGGATGCAGCACAGTCTGACAACTGTGACTGCCTCCACCACATTGGGACAGCCTGTATTTATTCACTCATGCAGTGGACAGACAGTGGGCTGAGACAATGTCTGTCTTGGACCACACATTGTCTGTGCTGGAACATCTGGTTGGAGTTGGCTGTCAGACACATGGATGTAGGTTAGCAACACCTGAGTGTCCACATGGTCCTTTGCAGTCATGGTCCCATAGTGGCAGCACCTCTAGCGCTACAGACGGAAGTGTGCTGTCCACACCATGATATGGCAGGCCATGGGCATATGATCCTGGGTGGTCCAGTGGGGGACACAGCCCCAGAAGACAGCAGTAA
>NC_056746.1:848928680-849208680 GCF_019279795.1 Protopterus annectens | reverse complement strand
TAATATATATGTATGTTTTTGCTTTGTATTATACAGTATTTTGTGGAGATTTTCTCCCAGGGCCTCCACTGAAGATGGGTCTCTTGGCCCAGTAGACTTTCCTGGTTAACAAGTGTCAATAAATAAATAAATAAATGTGTGTGTGTGTGTGTGTGTGTGTGTGTGTGTGTATATATATATATATATATATATATATATATATATATATATATATATTGGTATTATATGTAAATGTGATACATACTGATAGATTCACTAATCATGTGTGAGGGGGATAGGGGGATAGGTACAGACAGATATGTATGCATTGCTGTCTGTATGTACAGAAGTATTTCCATATACCAGGTCTTTGTGATGAAGAGGCAACAGACTTACGCTCAAGTTAGCTAAGTATAGGAGCATGCCCAGTGGGACTGTCAGTACTTACAAGGTGAATCCATGTCAGACCTACCAGTATTCCAGTCTGGGATTTTGTGTGCTGCATACATGGGCTACTGCACTTGTTTCTGCAGTACAGCACTTCCCTGAAATTGTCCAAGGCATTCCCCAGCTGTGTGCTGTACTTAATATGTGACTGGGGTACATAATGTAACACCACACACAGGGTGACAGTCTGCATATCTCTCACTGTACATGTTTTTGCAGAATGTCCAGCATATGTCTGGTCTGTTCCTCATACATTTGTGGTATTCCAGTAGAATACTGTATAATGAAGTTACTGAATTGCACTAACTACTGACACATTTAAGTGGCAGCTGTTACATACTGCAGCTATTCTGTTCTGTTGCAACCTGCTGTTATAGTAGTCACCTTCTAGGTTCATCAGAGCATGTGTAATGTCTGTCTGTAGTTTTGGCCCTTTGTTCCCCCATTCTGTCTGACTTTGTTCAGCTTTCTTGCAGTAATAGATTGAGGGGTATGACAGTCTGTGGGAATACCAATATAAGAGTACCTCACATGCAAAAGATGTGGATGCTGCCAGATTCAAACCATCAACACCATCACCCAAGCTAACTTCCCTAGTGCAATGAGCCACACCAGCTTCCAGATGGAGAGGTATCATTCCTCACACAATCAACAGCATACAGACATATAATGCCACCCCTGCATTACTTGAGACTTAGAATGTGTGGCCAGGTTCTATGTCACAGTCCTGGAGTTAGCTGGTCTGCTGATATATATCATTGCAAACTTACTGTTACAGCAGTTGTATGGGAACACTGATGTGTTGGGAGTGGCGGACAACCAGCCCATGCTCTGCTGGCATAGATAGTTGTGAAACTGTCCTATGAACCCACTGCTTGCCATCTCCCTTGAATAATGTAGTGGATTTTCCAGCCATGGGGCCTAGTGCATATTATGGAGCACATACAATTGAACAGAGTACCTGTTGTCCCAAGTGGCTGTTAGTGCTCTCTAAGTAGCTGTGTATCCCACTATATTCCTTTGCATACATGTGGCAGGTCCATATATATGGTGCTATATTCTAGTACCCCTTACAAATGGTGTATAGGTGAGTGACTTACCTTGTAAATGCAGCAGTTGACAGACTTGCAGTTTGGGGCTGAATCTGTCTGATGCATGCAGTGCACCATCAATACATGGTTAGGTACGGGTTATGTGGGCTGGCTGGCATCATTTTTATTGCATGTATGTGAGTCGGAGTAGGACGTCAGTCCCTAAGGCCATAGGATGTCAGTGCGTGTGTTATGTATTATCTGTTGGCCAAGGCCAGGGCATACTGGGCACACCTACATCTGCCTACAGGGACATCCTCAGGGGTTTCCTACTCTGAGTCCCCCTGTGGGTGGGGCTGTGGGGACCTAGGCACTGGTGGGGTATCCCTCCCCTTTGCCGATCCTGCTCTAGCCGTTTCTGCAGGATCATATTGTGTAGCATGGCACATACTGTGAACATCTGTGCACATGGTCCTTTTCACCCAAACTTGTGGATATCTGACAAATGGTTGCCCAACCACTGATGGTGGATGTCAGAAAATAAAGACAGAATCTGACTTTCACACATCATATCCCCCCAGAAACAGTTATGCTGCAGTAATATCTGTTAGTTTATTCATGTTCTTAATTTGTACGGGCAATATTTCTACTCTGTCGCTGAGTTTGGGCCTTTGCCCCCCCCCCACACTGATTATGGCTTTGTCCTTATTAATTGCTGTAGGAGGTTGACAGGTATGTTAGGCATAGCTCTCAACCAAACAGGGACAATGTCAATGAAACAGGGACTGTGCCAGAGTACATCAGGGACATTCATGGACACTTTTAAATGTTAGAACTATTTATGTGACACATTGACAGAATGACAGGAGGTGAATTATAGTACATCATTTGATGTTACAGGAGTGTACACCCTTAGTTATTGTCACTGTGTATTACATGTAATCCACTAGCTTTCCTACAACAGACGATCCTTGTAGGAAGGTTTGTTAGGGACAGAGCTGAGATGTGATTGAAAGCAGGGACAGTTGAGAGGCATGCCTTTAGGTGTAGAATAGCAGAGTATCAATGACATGCCAATATCATAGATCTAGGACAAGCCTAGTGCTGTAATCCCTATTCCCCATACTTCCATCATTCCTTCTGTGTCCTATTATATGGAGAAATCTATTACATACCTTGTGGAGTACAGTATTCCTTTTTTGAATCTTTCCTCTAGAAATGCTTTGGACATAAGCTGTTTGTGTGACTGAAATCTAATACAGACCTGTTCCCCATAACCAGCTGCTTGCCTTTTGAAGGTAATGCTCATTAACAGGTAATTGCCTCTGAACCAATCTGTGGCTCAGAATTGGTAATTGCAGCCAAAATAGCTAAATTGCACTATCATTAGCCAATGACATGCCACCATAGTGCAATATATTAGGCCTTCATGTAGGCCTTGGCCCCTTTCTTAGTTTATGAGATGGACATTACTGAGGTGTGGAGACTACAACATCACAGAGGGTAGGTATGAATAATGAATACTGTAAAGATTTCTGACATATGTCCACAGTTTTGCCTCATATGTTTGGTCAGTGTCTCATTACATTGTGGTCATCTGGCAATTCACTGGCAAACATTGTGGGTTCAGCTCAGTAAGTGAAGTGAGACATGTGAGTGTCACACTTCATACCCTTCAGAATATGCATGCTAATGCAGTAGCTGCTATTCTATCAACTTACTATCTTTGCAGGAGCAAACTGTTAAACATGTCCCTATCTCTGGGCCTTTGCTCCTCCCACTATGTATAGTTGTGACTGTATCCCTTGTTCTAGGTGGTTGGGAGGTATGGTAGTTCTGTAGCAGCTACCTTAACATACAGCTGTGTATGCTACAGGCTGCAGTGTCTGTTGCAGCCTAAAAGACAAAGGGGGGGGGGTGTGAACACTTTGGAGGACAACAAGCTGTACATGTAACTGTGGCAGCTGTAGTAGCCCTGTCATTACAGTAGAGCCAAGGTAAGGGTACCCTTTGCAGTCCAATCAAGGCATGTGCTTAAGGTACATCTGTTATGCAACAGTGCCAATAACAGAATTGTAAGCGACATATAGTTAGGCTATATGGATATATGCAGTGTGTCCCTACCTGCAGGCCTTTGACTTGCAAAAATGGATAGCAGATAATTAAGTAGCAGTAACCTTTGGGAATTAAAATTGCACGATTCAGTCATTACTTGTCTCTTCACAACAATGTAATTGAAGTGCAACACAACATTGGATTTGAACCCAGGCCTGTGTGTGGCAAAAGGTACTGCATGCAAGGCATTTAACAAACTGAACTTGTGAGACACTATAAAAGCACGTGTATTTGCAAGATATATGTGCACATATACAGGCTGTGCAAAACATTTCTACATCCACGAGTATGTGCATGACTTTATATGGTTGTATATCCGCACAACTGTCCCAGTTGTACATGTACTTTGCCATTGCTGCCTTAGCAGGTGTCTTTCCACAAGTTGCTGATAAAACAGCACATATACCTGCTATCACAGGCCTCACTTACATCCATTAATATGTGTCTTTCTTATTTTGTAGTATTGCTCCAGATCCAGGGTACACTCCTGGTTTTCACAAGTGTTTTATTTCAGTTACATGCATAATAACTGTCATTAGCAATCAGTATGTTATCCTGAAAACAAGTGTTTAATTTAAGGCCTCTGTGGTGTGGTGGGTTAACACAGTGTGTTATAGTTAAGATGAGCCTGGGTTTGACATTTGGCAGATATGTTTATTTTCTTCATGAGAGCAACAATGTAATGCACATATAGTATTTAACTCTCTTTAAAGCTCATGAGAGCTCATTTAAGCTGGGCTAAGAGAAGGGGAACGAATCTGCACAAAGCCACACTAAAAAATATAAAGAAAAGAAAAACGGGATTATAGAAAAGTGGTGAAATGGGAGAAAGCTGGGGAGAAAACAATGTGAAAGGCAGTATGGATGTGCAGGATGGGTGAAGGAAAGAATCATAGCTATCCATTTCTTGTACAGCAGCAGCTGTGCATTTTGACAGGTTTTGTAGATGCATTTGCACTTTCAAACTCAGGAGAGAGGGGTGAGGACAGCATAAATGTGTTGTCAAGCCAATTGGACCAAATTTGTTGTGTCCAGTGGACACATGTGTGAAATGGAGAGTTATGTATGGGGCAATTTTTTTGTGGGACAGGTGCCCATTTTTTTAAGAAGAGAGTAGAATCTTGGGGAAGGGGCATAAGTATGTGTGGGGAGGTAAGAGAGGATGCGATAGCAGACAGACAAGACAGCAGACAGGTGCAGTGTGTGACACATGAGGAGTAAACACCTTGGATGGGGAGGGTGTTGTGGAATTGGAGTTGCATGTGTCTCCAGATGGCAGCAGCATGGCTGACATCCCCTCCCATGGACAGTCAACACTGCTCATTCACTGCCCCAAAGGTGGCTGTGCTATGCTGGAGGCTGGGAACCAGGGCCAGTCTGTCCCACCAGGCTGGTCAGTGTGTCTTCAATCTGGCACAGGTGATGTTCATAGGTCTGATGAACGATCCTATGCACCATTTCCAGCAGTTGCTCTTGGGTGACTGCAGCCCCTCCACCACCACTCTCAGGGGGAGGCCAAGCTCCAAACCCTGAGGTGGTTCCACCCGATGCCACAGGTGGTGCAGGGGCAGTGGAGAAGGCACCACTGGCCTGGGTCCCAGATGTGCTAGGACCCAGTGCCATGGCCAGTTAAGGCAAGGTAGGCAGATCACCGGGTACTGGGCTACCCTGATTTGCTGTGGTGATGGAGGTATAGCAATAAGTACAGGTTAGTTATGAACAAAACATAGTAATAACAGCATGCCAGAACAGTGGAAATAATCCAATTGCATATCAATGCATATTATATAAAACACAACAATAAATGACTGAGCAGTTAGTATGTTAATGGCATGCCAGTAACATTTACAGCATAAGGCCAACATAATAGGTAATTCAACAAGATATGTTAATATGCAACCATTATAATACATAACAATAATAATACACATGCCCCAAAATACAGTTAATGTAACAGCATATTTATTTTATTGTACTTGTAGTTTGTTAACCAGGATAGTCAATTGGGCCAGAGTTCATAGGTTTATAGGTGTGTACTAAGCTAATGGTCCTGGAGCCTTTACAAGCCCAGCCCATAGGAGCTAGCACTCCCATAGGAGTGAGCCCTTTTTCACCTGAGGCCCGGGGAGAAAAGCTCCAAATGAATTCATGTATACATATATACAATGAAACAATTACAAAGAATAATAAAACAATTACAACAACAATATTATGAACAATTGCTTCAGGATTAAACAGAGTATTAAAATGTAAAATAATTAGAGTTAATACCAACAAATTTATCATAGATAAGAATAATGGTTAGAATAGGATGTTCAGGTGTAGGTAAGTTATTAGATTATGTACTTAATAGTAAAGAAATGGGGATAGCTAGGGATGGAAGAGGAGGGAGAGATGGGAAGGCAGGATGCATTAGTATTAGGATGAGGAGAGAGATGGTATGCATAATGAAGGTGAAAGTATGGTACAGTATAGCGATAAGGAGGGGAGGGAGCAGGAGTATTCCCATTTGGAGGAGAGGTGAGAGTGAAGCAAGGATTTGAAGGTAGAGATGTTTTGGGTGGTTCATATGTGGGGAGAAAGTGAGTTCCATTTCCATGCTACGGAGAAGGATAAAAGGAGTTGGCCAGGAGTTTGTAATGATTTGTATACTTTGAGTAGGTTTTGATTGTTAGATCATAGGGATCGATCAGGGAGATGCATGGTAAAGGTAGAAGCAAGAGAAGGGAAATGAGAGGGCTTGAAAATAAATTTGTGGGCAGTGGAGATTTGAATGTAAGAGAGATAGTGGGGGAGCTATAACCAATTTAAGGAGTGAAGAGAGTCACAGTGGTGAGAGTAGAACTTGGTGCCTGTTGCAAACTTATTTTATTATAGCAGAATGGCAGTTTACTTTTGAGGGAGGTTTGAAGATTGGTAAGGATGGAAGCACCGTACATGAGAGAGGGGAGAAGGTAGGTAGTGGAAAGAGTAAGTTTAGCGGAAGTGGCCAGAAAGCAATTGTGGCGGTAGACCATACCAAGCTTCTGATGAGTTTTCTTAATGTTAGGCTGAAGGTGAATATCAGACCTAAGGTGTTCATCAATAATGACTCTGAGAAGCTTGGTACTGGACAATACTTCAATTGGTGTTGTATTATGGCTTGTTATTGTGAAGGAGTTTTTCTCTATTGTGGTGCTGTTGGTTAGGGTAAATATAATTTTGGATTTGGATGGATTGAGAGCTAGATGATTATTAAGCATCCAGGTCTCGGTGCTAGAAAAGGCTGCCTGAGTAGCTTGCAGAAAAGAGGAGAGAGATTCAACAGAGCAGATGATTGTCGCATCATCAGCATATTGGACGAGTGTAGAATTGGGGATGCAAAGATGGAAGTTGTTCACGAAGATGTTAAATAGTGAAAGACCCAGTATTGAACCTCGAGGGATGCTTGTAAGTGTGTCCAAATAGGAGGGGTAGAGTTATTTCATTTACCAGCCTGTTGTCTGCTTGAGAGGTAACTGAAGAACCAATTGATAGCAGTGCAGGAGAGATTAAGGAGTGAGAGCTTAGAGAGTCATAAGGTGTGGTAAATTGTATCAAAGGCCTTGGATAAGTCTAAGAAAAAGGAAGATAGTATGTTTCTGGAGTCACACGTCTGGTTGATACTTTCAAGGAATGATAGGAGGGCAGTGATGGTACTGTGGCCTAGTCTTAAAACAAGGTTCTAAAGAAATAGATTTCCTGGATATACATCTTTGGGTTAATGAAGAGGATTACAAGCTTCATAGTACTATTTTTAGGAAAGAAACCTTTTCTAATACTCTACTTCATTACAACAGCTGTCACCCTCAGCACCAAAGAAGAAGTATAATAAAGGGACAGATGGTGAGGTATTCTCAGCTCATTAGTCATGAGAGAACCTTTGATAATGAACTATGCATTTTGATAGGTTTGTTTATGGAGAGGGGGTACTCACTAAAGATTTTGACTAAAGTGAAACGTAAAATAAAAGAAAAGAGGTATGCACTATACCCACCAAAATTATAAAAGGGTGGGGGGCTACAAGAAGTTACCCACAAAAGTAGGGAAGGAGATCCCATTGTGCTATGGTATAACAACTTGACCCCAACTATAGTTAACATAATTTACAAAAGTTGGGATTTGTGTTTTGAACAAGACACAAAGGTGAAACATGGGCACAAGCCCTTGGTGACTTATTGCAGGGGTAGAAATTTAAATAATATCTTGGAAAGCACAGAAATCAAGACAGAATAAAGCAATATAGGTCACTAATGTTTAAATGTGGGACTTGTAGGGTTTGCAAGTTCATTAATGATGGCCCATATGTATCAGTAACTAGTTCAAATTTGACCTTAAAATATCCTAGTAAATGTAACTGCAATTCTACCAATGTGATTTATCTAGCAACCTGTACCTCCTGCCCTGGATTTTATATAGGTAAAACAACACATAGGCTCAGGGATAGAATAAGTGAGCACCTTAGAGCCATTAAAAACAAAGATGTGCATAATGCCCTCTATACTGAAGAAAAAGGAGTGTGTTAATAGCTAATGCTTATAAATAGTATATTGCAGCTGTGTCATTTTATAACAGTCTGAAGAAGTGATCTGAGCAGATCGTGAAAGTGCTCACTTTTTGTTGTTTTTATTCATTAAAGTATTATATTCTGCTGTGGAGCTCTGCAACTCCTTTTTCTTTAGTATTTCATGCCTGTGTTGTTGCTTGAGCTTACTCAGTGCTTGCTCTATTTTTGTTTTCTATAATGCCCTCTATCTTCACAGTGTTGCATGCATTGAGTTTAAAAATATATATATTTTTTGTGATAGAGTGGTGCAGAAAGAAAATGGGAGAGATGAAAAATTGGAGGTTGAGGCAAGAGAGGTAAAATGGCAACTTAGACTAAATGCCACAGTAGATCCAGGACTTAATGATGCCATTTCACTGATACCAATATTAAAACAAAGGGCTCTGGTTGTATAGAAAAAAGAAAATAAGTATTGCCTAGTTTGCTTATTTGCACATGTTGAATATGTACAGCAACAAATTAAAAAAAAAACATTTTATATATGAATTTTTTGTAAAAATATTTTTGGTTCGTTATATACCAATGAATTTAAATGTATTGAACTGGGGTCCATATTAGAATGCTCTATATTAGAATCTCAAAGGTTTAATACTTCGAATCACTAAATATTGAACTTTAGTGATCGAAACATTAAACCATCAAAATTCTAGTAGACCCTGTAAAAACATAAGTAAAGGGTGTTTAGGCAGGTGCCAATATACCAACTCCGAGATCGCACTTTAACAGAGTATGGTGCAGAAAGGGAAGATTTCCCTTTCCTACACTGTAGTACGATCTCAGAGTTGGTACATTTAAGTAGCTGAAGGTGTGGGGGTGAAGGAGGGCTTGCCCCCTGCCTACACTTGTTAGTTTTTTTTTTTTTTGGTCCTAAAAATATTTTTATCGGTGTTCAATCGTTTAATAGTTCGATGCATACAGTTTGATGTTTATGCACTCAAACTATTAAACTTTCATGATTATAATATAGACCCATTGAATTGTGTTGTATGTCTTTAAATGAGATGAAGTATTTAATTGGATGCATATTTTACATTGAGTTACTTAAGGAGGGTGCTAGATGTACTGTAATTGACTCTGAAGAAGCCTGTTATATGTAAGGTGAAAGTGCTAAGTCTGTTGTGCTATTAAACAATTTTTTTAGTATTCATTTGCTTCCTGTGGCTGGAATATTTATTTTTATTTTATTTTAGTCTGTGTGTCAGTTGACACCTTTGTTTTTATTAAACCATGTTGTGTTGGTGTGATAAGATGATTGTTAAGAAGGTAAGGTAAAAGTTGAAGGTGAATACATTAAGTATTTTTTAGATAGGAGAGAGTATAACTATAGAAAGAAAGTTGGCGATGTCAGTGTTGCTACCTCCTTTATGTAATGGAATGATGAAGGCCTTTTTCCAAAGAAAGGGTACATGGGATTCTTGGATGGAGCAGTTAAATAGTATGCAGATGAGGAGAGTAATGCCCTCAGTGGCTAGTTTGAGAAAGTGGGAAGGAAGGTTGTCAGGGGCATTGGAACAGGGTTTTAGTTTATAAAGAAGTTTTTTTATAGTATTGACAGGGATTGATTTGAGAGAAAAAGGAGGGGGGAGTAGTATTGGAGGAGCAGGGAGTGAAGTGTGGGGGGGTGGAAGGGGGAGATGATGTATTAGCGAAGGTTGTGGTAAGTTTGTCTATTGAGTTAATGAAAGACTTAAAGTTGGAGGCTATGATGTGGTCAGGCGCATTAGGGTCAGGGCAAGGGTTGTCTTTTTTTCCAGGGTTTAGGAAGGTAGAGATACTGCTCCAAAATGTTTGGGGTTAGTTTTATGATTATTTTGGAGCTTCGAGTAATAAGAATTTTGGTCAGAGGCAATATGTTTTTTGCCTAAATGTTGGAGTTGTTTACATTCTGTGAGAAAGTTTGCTGTTTTAAGCTTTTGGTGAAGTTTCCATGATTTGTTGTGGGAGCGCATGAACTTTATAGTATCTTTAGAAAGCAATGGAGCTGTTTAATATTTGACTCTTTTAGTTCTAGGGGAAGCAAAGTCACTGACTATATTAAGGAAGGAGGAATTGAAGTAGGTAACAGCGTCATCCAGGGAAAGGGTTTTTAGAGGGTTCCAGTTCATTTGACTTAAGGTGTTGGAGACAGATTGAGGGCTGAAGTTAATAAGGGTATGGGTAGAGGTATAGTTATGTTGTAGGTGTAGGGGGGGTGGGAGGAGCATTGTGCGAATGCTGGTAAGTGATTGCTGGGTAAATTGGGTAGGATGCCACTGTCAGTGATGTTGTTTGGATGGGAAAATAGTACCCAGTCAAAGACAAAGCCTGAGGAGTTATCTTTACCAGGACAGGTGGGAGAGTTAATTAACTGAGAAAAGCCATATAGATTTATACTGTGGGGTAGAGATTGAGTGAATGGATGCCCAGTTGATAGCAATGTCTCCTAGAATAATTGTTTCATTGTTAATATTAGATGAGAGCCGAGACAGGATGTCTTCAACTACAGGGATGTTATTATCTGGTGGGATGCAAAGGGCTATTATCAGTATATTTTTGTGATTGTTAATCTTTAGGAGGGCCAGGGTTAATTCAGCTGAAGAAAATTGGGGTACAGGGTTAGTATAGGGAGTAACTGTCAGGGAAGTGGAGAAAAGGAGGGCTACTCCACCTCATTTTTTGTGAGTTCTGTCATTTCTAATGATTTTGTAGTTGGAAGGGTTAATTTCAGAGTCTTTCACGTGGGGCTTGAGCCAAAGTATGGAAATGGATAGGATATCAGGGTGGTAGTGGGAGAGCCAAGCATGGAAGTAGGGTATCTTGTTGCAGAGGTTTTGGGCATTAATTGTGGCAAAAAGGAGAGACAGGGATAGGATTGAGGAGATGGAGAACAGTTAGTATTAAGTTGGGCAGTAGGTCTTGGATTGGGGTGAATATCACCTGAGAGGAGGATGATGATTTGAGTATGAAGTACAGAAGTGGCAGAGAATGTTTGGAGTTTGGGCGGGGGGGGGGGTAGGGGTAATGGAGGAGTAGAGACAAAAGAGGACAGGAGTGGTGTTAGTTGTCACAAAGAGTGTTTTGTGAAAGAGGCGAGGGTTGTTGAAGTGGTAGAGGTAGGGAGAGATGTATGCAGAGCAGTGAGGTTCTTTTTGTGGAGGGAAGTGATGGTGAGGTAATGGGGAGAGTGAATGAAATTTGGGAGATAGGTGAGGTGGAGGAGAAAACAGACAATTATATGCTTATAAATGGTGTAAAGAGACTTACTGGTGGGCACACTAGCAACCAGGCAGATGTATGTGGGGAGGAGAACTAAGAAATACAAAAATGGCGCCAGAGGTAGCACCCACTGATAACGTTTCTGTAGGGGGAAATGAAGAGTACGGGGAAGGGGCTGAGGGGTGGGTGGGGCAGGGAGGTCAGGTCACTGCCTGTAAGGTGCACAGCCAAGCAGACAAACAAATTGTGACAAAAACAATCAGTGGAACACCTGTTGCAATCATAGAAAGGAGCTAGGGAAGGCTAAAGGTAAGCTAACATCAGAGGGAATAGCCTAATGAAGACAAGAGGGACATTCAAGCAGCTAATGGAAGGGCAGGTCCAGGGAGGTCTACTTTTTAATTTTTCCAGGCAGTACAAGCAGAAATTAAATGTATCTGACAAAAGGGGGTAGGCTATGACCCTGAGGTATTATCTGAGAGCTTACTTGGTAGAATACAACTTGTAGCTAGGGATGAGGTTTATGGTGGGGGGGGGCATTCTGCTTAGTTCTGGTAGTATGCACACTGCTATAAATACCCTAAGAACAGAGCGAATTAGAGAGTCATCATACAGAAAATATTACACAATAACCAATGGATAACAATAATAAATAAATGAAGATAAGGGGTAGGGAGAGAGAGACAAACAGTCCATTAGGACCATTATCAACTATTTACTTGACAACAGTACTACTATCTACTCTACAGGTCTGTCTTTTCTTTATGTGTACAAGTCCTCTATGGCTGCTGTAGCATCTACATACCTCTCAAGCTATTTGCCTGGTACAGTATGGCCCAAGCAGTAGCATCTGCGGGAACACAACTACACAGAACACTTGCACATCAGGTGGACCTATGTAGCTACTAAGGTGTACTATGGGCTGATATAGTGATACTTTGCAATTTAGGTAATCATTTCAATGGTAATCCTGTGACAGATGGATTATATACTACTAATTACATTACATGACAGCGTGACACTTGAGAGACATGTATGTGTGTAGTGCAGAAACTACACAACTTTCATGCCTTGCTTGGCAGGCATGGAGATAGAATCCAATAGCAATTACTCCAAAGGACATCTGCATGGAATGCATGAATTGGCTGCAGCAACATTTAGCAGACACTCCAGGCATACAGTCACACCAAAATTACACATTATATTGATTTCATTTGATTTTATTATCATTATATTTATTTCCTTTATGTTGTGCTGTATTTTCACATTCTTGCTAATGATTTTAATAGTCTGTGGCATCTAAACACACAATTTTTTACTCATAATATGGGCTACCTCACCCATTATCCTCTACATCCTGTGGAGAGAGAATCTGTAAACATTACATGACTGATACTGTAATATTTTGTGCTACATAGTACTGGATTCGAACCCTGGTCTGTGTGTGACAAAATGTACTACAAACAGTGCATTTAACAAATTGAGCTACTGAGTCACTGCCAATTGCTGACTGACTGGTATTTGTCTAGAGCTCACCTGGAACCAATGTATGACTTGGTAGTAGTAGTAGAGTTTTATACTAGAATGCAGTGACAGTAGGACACACATGCATGAAATTCAAGCATGGCAGAGATAGTAGGTAATCTACAAATTATTATATATGATGCAGGTATACACAATATATTGTTATTGGTTTGAAATATCTGTGAAGTCAACAAATAATATCTCATCATAGAGTGGGCTACCTCAACTATACACCTTGCTTACCTGCTGTTTGTGGATGACAGAGCATTATATGAACAATACTGGCCTAGAAACAGCCTTGAACGGTACTGTATGTGTTAAACAATACATTTGACAGTCATTGCATTTGCATTCTACACGTATTACAGTGTTATGCTTGACTACTGCTCATTACCTTGCAGCTTGAATGCATACAGTTGTACCACAATGGTTAAGACAATCCTAATGTACACAATTTACCTTGGTGTTAGTGATATTGGTTTATGTGTTATTGCAGAACAGTTGGCATTATTCATTTATATAAAACAGCTCTAATTCCACATTTATTGCACTACAGCTTTATTGTATATACTTTAATGCAGTTGCTGGTACTGTTTTGAGTTTTTATTGGACAACAGTTGTCATTATTCAGGTCTTGCAATACAAATATATTTCCACAGTTATTGCACTACAGACTTTATTGTATATACTTGCATGCAGTTAATGGTATTGTTTCATGTTTTTATTGCACTACAGTTGGAATTATTCATTTATTGCACTACAGCTTTAAGTCTACATTTATTGCAATACAAACTTTACTGTATATACTTTATTGCAGTTAATGTTGTACTCTTTCTTGTTTATTTCACTATACATCAGTACTCACCACACTCACAGTGCAAACTAGTCAAGCTTCCGACATGCCCTCAATGTGGCAAGCCATCTCTTCTGCAGCTGTTGGGAGAAAAGCACACCATTATGCATACAGGTTTAGCAGACATTCAGATTAGATATTGGTGAAACAGAGGTAAAAGTACTTACATACTTTTGGGGCATTCCCTGCCCAAGCTACTTGGACCTAGGTGTCCAAGAGGTCCCCCTTTCATCTCTTCAGGTTATCATGGTGGTGACGACACTGGTCATCTGTGTGGGGGGATACCAGTAGCACTGGTGAGTTCCCTTGCCAGCCAGTCCCAGGCTTCCACTTTACAATCCAATCTCTGGAAACCTCCCTGCAGCAGCCAGTCATCATGATTTTTTACTAGGAGTACAGCCATGAGAATGCCCCAATACAGCACCCAAAAGTGTGAACCCTCACAAACACCTACCATAGTATCCTTCAGAGGCAGACCTCCAATGGATTATGCTCTACTCCTGTCTATTGGGCTTAATATAGCCTGTTTTCCCACCATTATCAATCATCGGGCAACATTTAAAAATGCAGCGCAACACTCAGCAGTGCACAAACCAGCGCAGCTGAGCTGAGCAGTGTGAAAACCCATAAAACCATATATTTAGCAGAGCTTAGCAGTGTGAAAACCAGCTAAGCAGAGCTGAGCAGTCACTAAATATTTTCTGCTGTTATTGTGTTTATGCAGTGCTTAGCAGGTCTTAGCAGGTCTCAGCAGAGCTTAGCAGAGCACAGAAGGGCAGAATTTAAAAATAATTAGCATAATTTGTATTTCAAAAATAAATGCTTATTTTCTCCTCCATGTATTCAAACCCGGCACCTACTGCTCTTCAGTCCCCATCTCTACCCATTTAGCTACAAGGATATGTGGAATTCTGCTATACATTTATGAATACCTCTCAGCTACTAATGAGCGCCATGCCGTGCCAAGCAAACCTGCTCAGCTATGCTTAAACATGATATTTAACTAAATTATTAAATGCATCTGGTTTCTATTTTTAGATGTCTGGCAGGTGTCTCTGCACTGCTTAGCATTACTGCACTCAGCGTTATGCCATGCAAACATGCTTTTAAAAAAATTTACATTGGAATAATATGATTGGACAGTGCAGGGAGTGTCTTACTCATCTGCGAACACAGATGGCACTACACTCCCTACACTGATTTAATAACTGTGTTCCACAGCTCTCCCTCGGCAGCACACCATGATTAATATGCATGGTGCACTGCCAAATGGGAGCCATGTACATTCCATGTAGGCTCTACACTGTGCCTAGATGGATTTTATTAAATTCTGGGGATTATATTGACAATTTAATATTTACACAGGTAAAAACTAAGACTTTGTCAGTTTCATTTCCCTTTTGAATACTTGTTTTGATTTTTTTCAATTTAACTATTAATAGTAAAGGATACATTATTAACTAATTGGATTTGTCTTTTTGAATTGATGTAAACAATAAGGTTTTCTATTGAGTATATATCAAGAATGCATGTTTGCTAACAATTACACCCAATATAATAGTGGACATTCATTTAACATGAAGAATAATGTTGTGAACGGACAGGCCATCATGATGTCATGATGTCTAGATTATTGACTGATGATGATGAGTTTAATAATGGCTGTGACCAACTGAGGTGGTTGTTTCTTGACAGAGGGTTTTGAGTCACTTTAGTTGAGTGAGTTATCAGTGATATAAAAACACACAGAAATAATAGAAATGCCCCTGAATTATTTCAAGATAAACCAGTCAGTAAGGCTTTAACATGTTCAGATAATGTTCAATTTTTTGTTTTTTGGTAGTATGTCAGTAGACAGTAGTCACATTAAGAAAGTTATACAGGATCATTTGAAAATTATTTAAGGTAATAATGAATTATTCACGTTTGTTGGCAATGCCAATAGATTTGTTTTCAAAAAATATCACAGCATTGGGGATATGTTGGAATCTGGCTGTGTCTTTGCAGACTCAATAGTAATAGATGTGTACCTTCACAGGTGTACTACATCATTTAGCATGCTGTAAGGGCATTTATATATAAGGAAGTTCTAAATGATGTAGTACACCTGTGAAGGTACACATCTTAATTTGATGACTTTAGGTGCAATTTGTGGTGCAATGGCACATTATACATGTAACACTATGGGCTTGGTGTATGTTGCAGTTTGTTTGACTTATGACAGGTTTTACTTTGGAAAATCTATCAGAAAGTTTTCCAAACATATATGTGAACATATTTATTTTATTCAAACTAAAGAAGATCAAATACCCTATATAAACATTCCACAAGATATGCATCTTAAAAATATATATTATTTGGAACTGATCATGTTCAGTTGAGTATTAGGGTTAGAAATGTTGACAAGGAATTTGAAAGGAAAGAATTATACTGGCAAGTCCTATTGAATTCCACTGGAAAACCTGGACGTATATTCATAGTCCTGGGCTTTGCATTTTTGTAGCAGCAATATGCGAAGAATGGCACTACATGTTTATACAAATCCCTATCAGGATAACTATGGAAATATGGAGGACATTTTATACATACACAATGCATAAATACAATGCATAAATGGCATTTGTGTATGAGTACAATTCATAGAGATGAATCTATGAGTTCATTTGCATACTAACCATGTTAATGGTCTTGTACTTATGCCAGTAAGTAGCGTTTTACTTGGAGAATACAGAGATGTAAGGGGAAGGGGAAAAAGAGTATGTATTGCCATACAATTTAAAGGAAGACTAATTATTGATTTTACTTAAAGAAATCATTTTTATTGTATTTTCGTGCTTGTGCATACTCGGGACAAAGTACTGAAGAAGTCCTTGGGGGAAATATTTCATTTTGGGGTCAGTCAAGTGCTTGTACAGACATGGATATAATGCTGAAGGGGTCAGTGGAGGAAATGTTTTATTTTTGTGCTTGTGCATACTTGGTCAAACTACTGAGGGGATTGCTTTGGGAAATGTTTCATTTTTGTGTTTTTGCATACTTGGACATAGTACTGAAGGGGTTGCTTGGGGAAATGTTTCATTTGGTGCCTGTACATACTTGGACATGCTACTAAAGGATTCCTTGGGGGAAATGTTTAATTCATGCTTGTAGATACTTGGAAATACTCCTGAAGGGGTAGCTGGGGGAAATAATTTATTTGTGTGTCAGAGAAGAGCTTGTGCATACATAGGCAGACTGCTGAAGTGATCGATGGGCAAAATAATTTATTTTGTGTCATTTTAGTGCTAATGCTTTAGTGCATACTAATCTATGTAACAAATAATATAAATATTGTTTTTCTTCACATATTTTCTCCAACTCATGTTATTGTTTTTCATTGCACTCTACTATGAAACATATGTTCTATATATTTCTCATTACATTTTTTTCACTTTTATGTTTTGGAGTATAACATGGTACTTTGTGATTTAAAATACAAAAACTTGATGTTTTGTAGTGTAACATGATTCTTTGTGATTTAAAATATCTCTACTTGATTTTTGAAAAATTGTGATTGTGGAGCTTTTCTTTCTGGGCCTCTGCTGAAAATGGTCACTTTCCAGTGGAGGTTTCTCTTTTCTCCACTGTTGTGTGACATCAGATTAGGTATATATAAGACTACCTACAAGTTTCCCCAAAACTGATTTTGGCATAATTGTTTTAGTCAAATGCACCTTCGACTGAAGTGGATCCAACTGATCAAAATCCATCATGTAAGTTTAAGTTTAAATAATTGCAATGTGCACCACTGACTGGATCTCTGCTAGTTATAATAAAAGAAAGACATCCCTCTGACTGCAATCCATCTGATTTCTTATTCTGGTAGACTGACTGAAAATTCAGCTGAATTCCATTGGACTACAGAAGTCATTATGATAGGGCTTTCATCCTTATCGTAAGAAGGAGAAAACTTGTTTATTGGAATAAGTTGCAATGACTGAGAGGGTCATCACCCATGCATGAAGGGTGCACAGTGGCAAAGCCCTCAGAGAACAAATAAGTTAGTTAGCTAGTTATTAATATATTAAAATAATTAAAAAGCTAAGCACAATAGAATATCAAAAAATAAATACTGTAATTTAAAGCACCTCTAAACAAGAAAAAGTATTATAAAATTACAGTTAAGAATAAAATTAAATTGAAGTTTTACACACCACCACAAAAAAAAAAAAAAAAAAAAAAAAAAAAAAACACTCTTCTAAAATTATGGTAGCTCAGGGATATTCTGAAGGTCAACACTGAGTCAAACACATTGATTAAATAAGATAGTGGATTCCAGAAGATAGAACAAGATAAGCAAAAACAAAAAAAAATCTGACATGAATTTCCAAACAGGTCCTTGGAACAGATAGCAGTCATTCTCTTGATGGTCTACAGAATCTTGCAAGGATATAGAACTTTGGTATGTTTTCTAAGCAAGGAGGAGCCTTATTATGTCATTGTTCTTCTTTTGTTTTTTCCCGGTTAGGGGTCACCACAGCAGAACTCCGGTCCGCTAATGACTGGCGGTAGACATTTTTTATGGGCGCCGAGGTGCCAGCTCAATGCCCAACCTTCAGCAAAGGCACGCCCATTCAATGCATGTCTTTCAAATGTCACTCGACCTCAGGGAGGACATGCAGACTCCACACAGAAGGTGCTCCAGCCAAGAATTGAATGGGAGAACCTCTTGCTGTGAGGCAACAATGCTACAGCTGCACCACCGCAGCTATGAGGAGCCATATTATGCATGGTTTGTAAAACATAGGCAAGAGTCTTAAAATCTGATTCAGGATGATGGGGAATCAGTGCTAGCCATACAGCAAAAGTGTTATACGATATGACTGGGAGGCCTCAGCCAACAACCATACTGCAGAATGTTGCAGCCACTGGAGCTACATCATGTCTCTTCTAACAGCCTGAGGTGTCAGACATCACAATCATTACTAAATCACCATTACAAGGTCAGATATCCAAACAATGTTCTACATACAAGCAATAATTTTAAGATAAAAGTAAGATGTCATGGTGACAGCAGATACCTGGTTTTGCAGTGCAAATCAGTTTTTATAAATCATACCCACACAATGGGCCTGTGATACAAATTCCAGTTCATTCCCCTGTACATAATAGAAGGGAAAGGAGAGGAAGATATGATTGAGGGATGAAAGCATGTACAAGCATTGCCTCGGTCTTCTCTTCATTGGGTTTTATTCACCTATCAGACATGGACTGAAGGATAGACTTCAAGCAACCTTCAAAGGTGGAAAAGTCCAGCCTAGACTCCTAACAAATGATAGGAGGAGCTGAATAATATCATCATAACTATGACGATAAGTAAATCTGACTTGTGTGGCCTCCCTAATCAGCATCATATGCAGAGTGGTGCCAGGATATAGTCCTATGCCTCTGCACAGTGGCCTACCAGGGACATTAACTCCTCAAACTATCCATTATGAGTGGCCAGAAAGGTAAGAGGCAAACCACAGCAAAGCAGGCCATAATGTGTTCTCAGGTACTCAGGCAGTATACCATGGTTCATGGTGTCAAAAGTAGTTGGGAAATTGAGGTGGACCAGGAATTAATGTAACCTGTAGTTTCATGCCCTAAGGTATACACTTGCAATCAAAGCTCAATTAATAGCTATCTCAGTGCTGTGATTTTATCATTCATCAGACTGACTTCTTTCAATTGTGCCATATGCAATGTTAAATAGAAATGCATCTGTACATATATAATCCTCACTTATAAAAGGAAAGTCAGATATAGAGTGGTACTTCACAATGTCTAGATTCACTGATGCTTTCTTAAGAATGGGGGGGGTTATCAAAGCATTTTTTAAGGTGATGGACCCTCCCCCGCATCCTCCAAGACCCAACCATATCTGAACAATCTGAATAAATACTTGTACTGTTGAGCAGAGGCAAAATTTTACCAGTGTTATTGGCCAGGATCCCACCCCTTCATGCATAGAGTGCAGCAATGAATCCACACTCAAGACATCATTAAAGTTATAATAACAAAACTTGACCCAGAAAAATTCTGGGCATTTGTATAAATCACATCATTATAGGTTCATAGGTTCATGGGTAAGTACTAGGCTAGATGACCTTGTTGGTCATGATAAGCATCGTCAATTTCCCTTTTTTGTGTTTGAATTAACATACTCCATTTGGTTAGAGACTTCTCTTACTGATCCCATGGACAATAATTATATATTACTCCAAATGAGAATAACTTGGATCATACCATAGACAATTTGGGTTCCTATCAGCAGACTGAAGACTCATGTTTCCGAATGTGTCTTGGTAGAACTGAAAACACTGAAATGGCAAAATATCGAAGCGGCATATAAGCGAATTATTTCCCTGGGAAAGAATTTGCTTGGCCGCTTTGGTAGTTTGCCATTTTCGGCACTGTAGTGCAGTCTCGGAGTTGGTATATTTAAGTAGGGGTGGTGTGTGTGGGGGGGGGTGAAGCCCCCCACTTAATGTCATATTTTAAAGTGTTTTCTTTCTTTCTTTTTTTTTTTTTTTGTTGGAACAGTGATGTTCTGACAGTTCGGTTTTGTAAGCTTTCACTTACATGGGGTCGATTAATCACTGTTCGCTTACCTAAGCATTCGGTGATCTAATATAGACCTGACAATTTAAGGGGACTCATGCACAGGATAAGACATTTGGGAGTTGTCTATGTCCATTAGTAGTACAAGGTGCAGTCCAGGGGTAACTTTTCTGTTTCCCATCCATAGATCCAAGTTGTGCTTGGATATGGACAGGGATGAACTTTATTTTATGTGGGTGGGGAGTCTGTTCCAAAGCAATGGTATTATCCATGAGCAATACCTGTCCCTCCAAACCATTCTATTAATGTTGCAAAAGAGGTTAGATCCCAAAACCAAGTATTTCTGATGCCATTTGATTTGCTGATGTGCAATAAATTCACCAGTACTGAAATGGAGGATGTCTTGTATGCCATACATAGGTCACATTTTAGCAGTCTGTAGAATACCGAAGATAGTGATAGGGCTTTGAGTCAGATCATGTAGGACAATGATATGACAATCATAAGTATAATGCACTCTAGAGGCATTTTGAAAGAAAGACTGTTGGATCCTGATAGCCTTATCTATAAAAAGCATGTGGATTCTTCACTCCAACAGAATGAAAAACCTTTGACAGGTAAGGCAGACTGCATCAGACAGTCTATCAACCAGATGAAAGAGTGTTGATAGATGGTTAGATGCAACAGTGACCTCATTGGACAGATAAATGGCCTTAAATAAACCTATACAGAATAATTAGCATTCAGACCAATTGTGCCCTTGGACAGACACATGCTTCACCTTCACTTCAACTACCATCCCAGTCTCGATGTTACATACAGCTCATGGTCAGGCCATGGTTCACATTGAGTGGTGGAACTATGAGGTACACAAACTGGAATGACAGAATCCGGTGTACTGAGGGCTTCTCCTGAAATTCCAAGGACCAAAACTGCAAGCCTTGGAATAGTAACATTGTAAATGTAACTAATGTGTACAAAGCCTGAGATGGCAGTACCTTAGGGTATTCCACTTACTCCAGCATACAGCAGTCTCAAAGTTACTACATATAAGGAGCAGGGGTGTGGTGAATGCAGCCCCACATTGGGTTGGGAGGTGCAGGAAGGTAAAGCTGCTTATAGAAATGCTTAAGATGAATTACACTAAATGTTAAGATTCATTGTCTTTTGGGGCAATTACACTTTATTTTTCATAGTCATGGTACTTGTTCTTATGGGCCCAATCACTTCTGACAGGGAGATTAGCACCCACCATAGCTTCACTATAGATTGTGACCACTGCATCTGGATTGTGAGCACTGAATTCTTCTAAATGTTGACCACATATCAGTAACAGTATGTCACTATATTGGCATTGCACAACTGTCTACAGTAAGCCAGTTCAGTATCAAGTAGCACAACCAGTACAGTTCCCAGCTTAAAGCAAACCAAAAGATGGCTGCTTCATGAAATTGATTCTGCCATGAAGCCACCAGTTTCAAAGCCAGACAGGAATACCATGCCCAATGAGTGTGTGAAATTATGGGTCTCCATGGTAACCACTGAAGTAAAGTTGAAGCTCTCTAAAACAGTGAAAAGTTTCAAAGCCAGTTCATTGGTCTCAGTATTAATCTGGGCATCAACATTGCTCATAATTAAAACTCTAGATTCATGCACTAGATTAGTAAGAAGTTCTGGGGACAACAGAAAGGCTGTCAGATACACAAGGGCAATCTGCAGCTGAACCCAGCCCCATGAACACACTCAAGTACACTAGTGCTACCCATATTTATCTAAGGCATCTCAAGTTTACATGCAAGACAAATGCCTACCTCCACATCTGATAATTCTATGCCTAGGGATATTTCTGATATGTGTATGTGGAGGAATAGATGCTTTTAAATGAGATCCAAAGCTGTCATCAAACTAAGTATACATGAAAATAATGTCAAGTCAGTAAGACTCTACAAATCCAAAATAATTCCCATCTTGCTCATGACAGATCTGATGCTAAAAAGCCCAACCCCAGATAGGGTTGCATAAGACCTGTCCTTGCTTAAAGGCTAGACTTGACAAGTCAACTCTTCAGGTATTACCACAATGCAAACAGTACCACAATCCATATGACGCTTCACCCTTCTGTGGTGAGCAGAAAATCTTACACTAATAGAGACCCCTAGTTACAGGCATGCGCAAATGACAGCCTCCTACCAACTGCCTAATGGCATTCTGCAGCCTCCAGTCTAATACAAATCAAAGACAATAAGAACAAAACAAAACAGAGGCAAAATGCAGGAGGTGAACAGGAGATACCAAGTATAGGATGCTATATAGCAGCATATAAGTCTAGAAGATCATCAATGGATGTTTTAGCTACAAGTGAATATGATATAAGCAATTACATTATATGAGTATATACAGTACAGCTTCTATCTAGTATGTAACTTAATTAGTGAAAAACACAGTCATCATACATTGTGTGACATCATAACTAAAAAAATCACAATAAAATAGGTAATGCAACAGAAAACAAAACCATTAGTGTGAATAATAGAGATAGAAAAATAAGCCCGCATTCACATTCAACAGGTAGAGTTTGTCAAGATCTAAACACCCCATGAACAGCAAAGCAATAAACAAAAATCAGATCTTTAGAAGAAACTTCACAAAATATTAAAGTACATATAGCAGCTTTGCTACAAAGCACATTTTCTCATGTTGAATGAGTAGACAATAAATGATGTGGAGAATAAACTGAAATTGCCATTATTGTTAGAAGTTCATAAGCCTTTACTTACAGAAAACCAATGTAATAAATATATAAAGAATCTACAGATAAAAACAGTACTTGTAATTTTTGACAAGCAGTAAAATATAACAACAACTCAAAAACAGAAAATTCTTCTTTCCTCAAGAAGGTGCAATAAAAGCCTCCATACATTTAGCATTGCATCTTGTACTAGGTTGATAGGAAAATGATGTAAAGAAAATTCATCAGGCATAATTTTTTTGCCCCTCCCAGACCATGTCTGGAAGCTCCTATATCTGCACCCAGCTGGCCCATTTGTTCCATGGTCATGGACCCTGGAATTCCTTGGTGTGGCAAGAGCCATAAGGCCCAGTCATTCCTATGTGGGAATCCACCATGAACTCACATGTTCATGGTAAAAGTCTGGTTTTAGGTAGTGGGCCAGCTCTTACAGTGCACTCCCCTTATCTTATGGAGACTTCTTTTTTTTTCATTCTGATTAAGTGTCTTTGCTGGAAAAAAAAAGACAATATGTACTAAATAAATGTGAATTTTTTTTTCAAGACAGTATTTTCATGATCTATTTCCTGTGGTTTGGGTTTGGATTGTTCAGATTTTTTTTCCTGTGGAGAGGATGATCATCTAGCAAGCAACTGTGTTAAAAAGAAATATTATATATGAGGGAAAATGGGTCATGATGCAAGATGATGTGAATTGAAATGTTATAAATGTAATAAATCTGATCATTTATGGATGCATTATAAAATGAATAAAAATGACGGAGAAAGAGAAAAAGTAGCGTAAGTAGAAAGTGAATGTGTAAAACAAATAGAAAAAGAAGAAACAGAAAAAAAAATTAAAAAAACAACCTAAAAGAAGGTTCTGAAATAGGTGATGAGGATGATATAAATTGATAAATAATAAAAGGAAGAAGATATATCTGTAAAAGAGTAAAATATAGAAAAAGAAAGTTTAAAGGGATAAGTTGAAAGAAAAAACGAAAGGAAGTTGGTACGTTAGTAAAAAAGACCATGGAATTATTTCAGGTAATATGATAATATCTAGGAAGTTGAAAAAAGGGAAAGCAATAAATTTAGGATACTTTCTGTAAATGTAAATAGTATTAAGAATATAGTTAGAGGGATGGGAATTCTGGAGTGCGGCAATAATTGTGTTGCAGAGGTAATGATATTAGAATATGTAAGATTTTTAACAAAAGAAGAAGGCTTATAAACAAAAAAGCTCTGGGGAAAATAATTTTGAACTGGGAAATAAACAATGTTCTAGAATTGTAATACTTTGTAAAAATCTGTGAAAATATTAGATTTAACAGTAGTAATAATGGGAAGAATAACTGTTGTAGGTCTAAGATGGAAATAACAAGTATGTAGAATTGTAACATTATATGCTTATGTTACACGTGAAGAAAAGGAGAATTTATTTCATTAGAATTTGAATTATGTAGTGATAAGTATGAGTATTATAGTGACAGGAGATTTAAATTGTGATCTGACAGAAAATCAAAAAAGAGACGAGGTACTGTTAAAAAATGTTAGAAGTTATGTGATGTGGCAAGTTAAATATCTGGAATAAAAATGTGTAGATATATAGAAAGGGTGTTAAAAACTGAAACAGAGTATTTCATAATATCAGAAGGGCTAAGTATTACTGTAGGACAGTCAGTTGTAACAGGTTTTACAGACCAACTAGAAATATGGCTAGAGATAAAGGAAAATGCAGAATATAAAATATGAAAAGGAATAAAAAGGACAAATGAGAAAATCTAGGATGAATATGGAAAGAAACTAATAAGACAATTATGGAAAGATCATAATACTATCAGAGTATTTTATAAAGATTAGTCATAGTGGTGGTTTACTTTTAAAGAAAAATATAGAAAACTTTTTAGAGTGGTAGAAGGATGTAAAGTAGAAAAAGAAAAGCATGAACGAAAACGTAAAGATACTTTAAATGCTCTAGCAAAAAAAATGATAGAGAGTATTTTGACAAAGAAAAAGAGATACAGTAGAAATCAAGAACAACATTAAGGAGTTATTATTTAAGCAAATATTTTTTACAACATAAAAAAGAAGTATTGGTGTATTTGAGTAGATTTGTGAAGGAAGATAGTAGTGGAATGAGATAAATTAAAATGTAAAAAGAAGAAATAAAAAGAACCAATGATCAGATTATAAATATTGTAGTAGACTATGTATAAGAAAAGTTTTTTTAAAAAAAGAAAGAACAGGAGAGAATATGAGATGTTAAACTATTTTTAGAGCAAGATAATACAGAATAGGAAAAGGAGATTTCCTTACATGAGTTAGACAAAGTACTTGGACAAGTGAATATGGAATCAGTTACAATACCAGATGGGATAGGATATCAAATGTGTAACATTTAATAGAGTGGCAAAAATATTTCTTTAAGGTTTTGAATGAATTGTTAAGTGATAGTTTTATGTATGCAGGGTTATGTAGTAGATATTTAAAGTCATATGGAAGAAATAAGAACAAAATGAAATTAAAAACGTAGACCATCAGTATTGTCATTATTTTCCTTTTAAATAGTATTGAATTACATGGAATGTAAGATTTTTATGAAAAATATACAGAAGAGAATGGATGGCAAAATGGAAATATTATGAAAAATAGATTATATGGTGTAAAGGGAAAGGGTGTCAAAAATCATTACTGATAGTGAAGGAGATTGTTGATATTATAATGTTAAGCTTATGAGACAAGACCTTAATAAGACGTTTGATACAATAAGGCATGACATTTATGGGTCATAATGAAGGAGTAAAATATAACTGAAAAAGTCAAGGAAGTATGTTTTAGTAAATGGATGGTTGAGTAAAGAAATACATAAAGAATGGTATAAGACAGGGATGTCTAATGAGTTGTATATTATTTGCTTTGGTCATGAAAGTGACAGCATGTGAGGTAAACTTTAAAAAGAATGATGCAGGTTATATAATGGCTGAGTGAAGAATTTTAGTTATGTTGAATTGTGCAGATAACAATATAGTGAGTGCAAAAAATAATTTTTTGTTAAAAGAAGGATCACTATATTTATATGAATATCTAAAAGCAATAGGTATGAATTTAAATAAAGAAAAAAGCAAAGGATGGGATGATGTATTAAAATAGCAGGGATATATTTTACAATGAATGAAGTTTCTGTGCTAGGTATAAAATTTGGAAGCAAGTATGAAAATAGAGTCCAAAGGGAAAAATAATACAAGAATTACAGGAAATGTGTGCTTTTAGTAAAATATATCAGTTATTGAGAGAAAAAGAAAGATTTATTTAATAAATTCCATTTTGATGGGAAAAATAGCATATTTGACAAATCTATTCATGATGCCAACAATACATGAAAAAAAATTATTACAGTTGAATTTTTCATTTATATGGGGCTCAAAATTGAATCCTGTAAAAGGAGGAGTTTTGTATTTGAAGAAAGAAGCAGGAGGTTTAGGGGTAATAAACATAGCTGTTTATGCTGCTTCTTTAAAACTGTATAAAGTGTTAAAGTGGTTAAATGTGAAAAATGAGAGGTTAGGGGTAAAGTTGTTTAAATGTAAATACTGAAGACTTTGGGATATGATGAAAAGATGCCAAAGAGAAAAATGATGTATTAAAGAAGAAATTAAATGTTTCCAATGAAAAAAATGGAAAATAAAGACTGAGGAAATTGAAAAAACTGAGAAAATTGTGGTATAAGAATATAATGATACAAAATTATTATGTTAACCCATGGGTAAATGTAAATGAAGTGAAAGTAATGCTATAAAAGTAAGGAATGGATGGTATAATAAAGGAGAATGACAATATTTTTATGGAGACTGATGATAAATAAATTACGAGTAAAAGAGAATATGTCACAAATAAAAATGTGAAAGATTATTATATATTGTGATGAAGAAGAAACTACAGAACATTTTTTTGACATTTAAAAGAGTAATTAAATTATGGGAAAAGTTATGTGAAGAAAAATTTTTTGAAGACATAAAGGAGGTATATAAGATATATATGGATATGACTGAATATGAATTTTACATGGAAAGAAATAAGGAATATATTAAAAGGATTGACAAAAATATGTTTTATATTATATGAATTACTTGGAATGAAAGGATAAACAAAACTGCTTGATGGGAATGGGTGTCTATATCATTTAAGCAAAAACCCCTTTGTGTGAACAACTATTTGTCAAACCCTAACTGTTGAAAGCTTACTCCATTAAATGGCCATTTTAGCAATTTTTTTCCTGGGGGGAAATGCTTGGCCAGCCTAACAAATGCCAAAAATTTCACAAAATTAAAAATCCAGCAAGGTGGGGGGGTTGCACCCTCCACACACTCCAGATGTGGGAGTCTGTGCCCCCCACACCCCCTAACCATATATATCAATTCCAAGAATGCACTACAGTGGGGAAAAGGGCAAATTCCTTATGATGGCCAAGTTTTTTTTCCTAGGAAAAAAATTGCTAAAAGGGTCATTTGACTGAGCAAGCTTTCAGCAATTAGGGTTTGACAAATAGGTGTTCACACAAAAAGATTTTCACTCAATTGAAGTAAACTTGGAAATTGATACTAGCAAATATACTATGGAAAATTACATGGCGGTCATGGAAAAGGAGTGGAGTCTAATAAGGACAATGATGATAGAAGTTAAAATAAGGGAAAGTAACTTAATTATGACTGTATAATAGTAAATGAAGGAAATGGAAAACTGTACACTGTAAAAAAAAACTATAAATATGTAAATTTGTAAGTAACATTGCAAATAATATTTTGTATAAATAAAGGATCCTACTCTTTTTGAAAGGTGAAATGGGATCTTTTACATCCAGTTAAGCTATCACCAACTCAAACAGATGGTACCTCAGTTTAACATCTCATCTGAAAGATCACATGGTCAGAAGTTCAGTGTTTCCCCTTAAAATGCACTGCAGTGTCAGCAATCTATCTACCTGGTGCAGGAATTAAATCCACAACCTTCTGGAAAAAAGGCAAGTGTGCAACATTTTGCATCACTGACACTGCTGGTTATATATATTAGCTTATAGTTATATATCCTTTTCATCCATTTTCCATTATCACACTTTTTACTCCATATTTTGTTTCCCTTTCCCAGGGCCTCACTTAATCCTTCCTTTTTTCCTAGCTTTCCTTTCCAGTTTCACTTCTTCTATGTTTCTATTTCAACTTTTTTTTTCTCATTTATTTTGCTTAGCTCAATGCAGTCTCCCATAGCAAGCTCTCAGGACTTACAATTGATCAACTAATATTTAACATTCACATACAGGAGGCCATAAAAAATTATCAAAAGTTAGGTATGTTATATACAGCCAAGCATTGTCTTATTAACTGTGTCAGACATCAGACAAAACACGTTATCCACTTTGCATTCTGTTTGCTTAATTTAGTTCTTTCCTTCTCTTTCACTTCTTGAATTTCATCTATTATCTTTATGACATCCTCTATATCCATTTCTTGGGTCAACTTTCATTTCTAGTTAACTTTTTTGATTGCTAGTAACACTAACACTATCAATCCTTCTTCACACCCCCTTACCTGCAAATGCTCCACCCACTTCAGATAGAAATGTATCTCATTCAGCTGACAAACTTTTCCTGTCATCCTTCAAATTAAATCTTGCAATTCCTTCCTATATTTATTTTATTGCTTATTTACATTTCTTTTCCAGGAAACTCTGACTGGATCAGAAAAAGCCCTTTTCAGCGGAGACCCTAGAAGAAGAGCTCCAAATAGTTAGACATTTACAACAGAAATGGCAAAGTACAAAATATTAAATGTAGCCTTTTTGACAATAGAGAAACCAAAGCAAAACATTGATTACAATGCTAAAAAATGAAGAACCCAAGGCTTAGCACATTTACAATTTCAAGTTTTAAAATCAGAAAAGTCATGTGAATAGAAGACAAACATATTTACATAAATGGAGAAAAGTGGAGTATAAGATATGATTTCTACCAAATAATATAGATACTCTGGGAGGTAATTCAACATGGAAATGACACAGAAGAAATGTTTAGCAATAGTTTACTAATACTGGATACTATTGTTAATTAAGAGGAAAATAGTGGAGAAAAAATGAATGAGTTACTTTGAGAAGTAGTCATCCTGGTATAATTAATAGAGTAGTAGGTGAGTGATATTTTAATGAGTAGGTGTTATGAATTATATTGTTAGGAGTCTAAGAGTTTGAAAATATTACACATGGGAGTGAAAACCACTGGCATATCCATTTGGAGTGGAGGTGTGGTTTTATTTGGAGTTTGAGTTGTGTGGGTTTGAAGAGCCATGCAGTGTGAGTAGAGAGCTTTACCATGTAAGTTAGTAACTGAGGTTGCAATGCAAAGGGACTTCTCTGAAGATCTCAGGAACCTAGTTGGAAAGTACCAAGGTAAGAGTCAGGATCCAGTCAGGACAAAGGTAGCAAAGGATGTTGTGGGTTGTTTTTGTTGAACAGAGCTGAGACAGTTAGGAAATTCAAGCAATTTAAGTTCTTTAAGTAGGTCATAGCGATGAATTTGAGCAGGAGCACTGATTACAAATTTAACAATTTTGTTGTATGACTGGTCAAGATAACAAATTTGGGTTTTATATAGGGTAGTTAGTATAGATTCTGCATGTGTGAGAGTTGGAAGCAGAAAAACTGAGGTTAAGTGTTGTCTCATATAGTTAGCAATATGCTATTTACCTCTATATATCATACCTAGCTTTTGATGAGTTTTTGTGGTGGCCTCCTATGTGAAAATATCAAATATTATTTGATCACGAATAGCAAATTCTGGTAGCCTGGTATGGAAGACTACATTGATGGTGATTCTATTAAATGACATAAGGGAAGTTGCTTTTAAGCCAAAAGCAACAACAACACAGAAAAGATGCTGTCCCCAGGAATACAGAGTTGGCTTTCTGATCTCTTTTGGAGAATTTCATTTTGCTATTGCAATAGGCTTTTGGGATAAAGAGACTATATTTTACTTTCTTGGCAATGAGCACATTCGAGTCTTTGAACCAAGCTTCCACAGATGTGAAGGCAGTCTGAATGAAATTCTGAAGTTCAGAGATTGACTTGACTTTATAGATGATTGTGGCATTGTCAGTATGTTGATTTATGGGTGCAGGTCCTTAATAAAGCTTTTTAAATACCAGGGGAAAAAAAACAGAGCCTTGTGAAATGCCCACTGATTTAGGGACAGAAGAAGCTTTGGATTTTTTCCATTTGACCACAAACTGGGAATCCAGACAGGTGAATAAACAAACTAGTAAAACCAACACCTATTGCAGTGCTTATAGAGAACAACTTCAGCCAGCACTCATAGAAACAAAACTTTATTACAAAAGTTAAGCACTTTCATTCGTACGCCTATCAGAACTTCATTTAAACTAACAAAACCTTGATAAAAGCAAGTAAAAGTACAAACCAATTAAAATCACTTGAGACATAAAAGCCAATAAAAACAACCACAAAGTTAAACACTAATTAATTTTATATAATGTCATAATGGTGTAACTTTAAAACAGGGGTAATGGTACACGCTTCATTTAACCCTGGATGGTTCATGGCATTCAGTCTCAGCTGACACTTAAGCTCACATATATTCAGATGTTTCTTTGTGATCCAACCCTGAGGGTCATTTTGCATTTGTTTAATAACCATAAAACCAAATTTGTGTGAATTGAAACCAAATATTTGTTTATACAAAGCATTTGTAATTTTATCTTCTCTAATATCCAATATGTGTTCGTATACATGTTCCTTAAAACTCTTGGAGGTCTTTCCTACATAGTAAGTCAGACAGAACAAATACTGTGCTAAGTTAATATTTTTTGAACATGAAAAATGTCCTTTTGTATTTTAGGTTATGTTTATGATAGAGAAGCTGTCCCCACAGATAATGTTGGAACATTGTGAACAACAACCACACTTAATTGTTCCAAGCTTCTATTTAGTTACATCACTTTGCACCATGCGGAAGGCATGGCCGAAGGCAGGAAGAGAGAAGAAAGGCTAGGACTGTGGTAGTGAGGGTTGGAACTTTGAATGTTGGCAGTATGACTGGTATAGGGAGAGAGCTAGCTGATATGATGGACAGAAGGAAGGTTGGTATATTGTGTGTGCAAGAGACCAGATGGAAGGGGAGTAAGGCTAGGTGTATCGGAGGTGGGTTAAAATTGTTTTATCATGGTGTGGATGGGAGGAGAAAGGGCATAGGAGTTATTCTGAAGGAACAGTATGCTAAGAGTGTTTTGGAGGTGAAAAGAGTGTTGGATCGAGTGATGTTTATGAAACTGGAAATTGATGGTGTAATGATGAATGTTGTTAGTGCATGTACTCCACTAGTTGGGTGTGCAATGGATGAGAAAGAACATTTTTGGAGTGAATTGGATGAAGTAGTGATGACTGTACCCAAGGGTGAGAGAGTGGCGATTGGAGCAGATTTCAATGGGCATGTTGGTGAAGGGAACAGAGGGGATGAGGAAGTGATGGGTAGGTATGGTGTTAAACAAAGGAATGCAGAAGGTCAGATGGTTGTGGATTTTGTGAAAAGGATGGACATGGCTGTGGTGAATACGTATTTTAACAAGAGGGAGGAGCATAGGGTGACATACAAGAGTGGAAAAAGATGCACACAGGTGGATTATATCTTATGTAGGAGGGCCAGTTTGAAGGAGTTTGGAGACTGTAAAGTGGTGACTGGAGAAAGTGTAGTTAGGCAGCATAGGATGGTGGTTTGTAAGATGACGTTGGTGATCAAGAAGAGGAGGAGGAGTGTGAGGGCAGCACCATGGATCAAATGGGGGAAATTGAAAAAGGGTAATTGTGAGGTGGAGTTCAGGGATGAGTTAAGACAGGCACTGGGTGGCAGTGAAAAGTTACCAAATAGCTAGGTAACTACAGCAGAGCTAGTAAGGGAGATGACTAGAAAGGTGCTTGGTATCACATCTGGACAGAGGAAGGACGACAAGGCGACATGGTGGTGGAAGTACAGGAGAGTATACAGACAAAGAGGTTGGCAAAGAAGAAGTGGGATTGTCAAAGAGATGAAGAAAGTAAACAGGAGTATAAGGAGATGAGATGCATGGCAAAGAGAGAGGTGGCAAAGGCTAAAGATAAGGCATATGAAGAGTTGTATGAAAGGTTGGACACTAAGGAGGGAGAAAAGGACCTGTACTGATTGGCTAGACAGAGGGACCAAGCTAGGAAAGATGTGCAGCAGGTAAAGATGATAAAGGATAATGAGGGAAACATACTCACAAGCGAGGAGAGTGTGTTGAGGAGATGGAAAGAGTACTTTGAGGGGTTGATGAATGAAGAGAATGAGAGGGAGAGAAGGTTGGATGATGAAGGGATAGTGAATCATGAAGTACAATGGATTAGCAAGGAGGAAGTAAGGATAGCTTTGAAGAGAATGAAGACTGGAAAGGCTGTTGGCCTAGATGACATACCTGTGGAAGCATGGAGGTGAAATGGCAGTGGAGTTTTTAACCAGATTGTTTAATGAAATCTTGGAAAGTGAGAGGATGCCTGAGGAATGGAGAAAAAGTGTTTTGGTACCGATTTTTAAGAATAAAGGTGATGTGCAGAGCTGTAGTAACTACAGAAGGATTAAATTGATCAGTCACAGCATGAAGTTATGGGAAAGAGTAGTGGAAGCTAGGTTAAGAAGGGACGTGATGATTAGTGATCAGCAGTACGGTTTCATGCAGTGAAAGAGCACTACAGATGCAATGTTTGCTCTGAGAGTGTTGATGGAGAAGTACAGAAAATGTCAGAAGGAGTTGCATTGTGTTTTTGTAGACTTAGAGGAAAGCATATGACAGGGTGCCCAAAGAGGAGTTGTGGTATTGTATGAGGAAGTCAGGAATGTCAGAGAAGTATGTAAGAGTATTACAGGATATGTACGAGGGTAGTGTGACAGCAGTGAGGTCTGCGATGGGAGTGACAGATGAGTTTAAGGTGGAGGTGGGGTCACATCAAGGATCAGCTCTGAATCCTTTCTTATTTGCAATGGTGATGGACAGGTTGACAGATGAGATGAGACAGGAGTCCCCGTGGACTATGATGTTTGCAGATGACATTGTGATCTGTAGTGAGAGTAGGGAACAGGTGGAGGAGACCCTGGAGATATGCTCTAGAGAGAAGAGGAATGAAGGTCAGCAGGACTAAGACAGAATATATGTGTGTGAATGAGAGGGAGGATAGAGGAATGGTGAGGATGCAAGGAGTAGAGGTAGCGAAGGTGGATGAGTTTAAATACTTGGGGTCAATAGTTCAGAGTAACGGTGAGTGTGGAAGAGAGGTGAAGAAGAGAATACAGGCAGGATAGAGTGGGTGAAGAGTGTCAGGAGTGATTTGTGACAGACGAGTACCTGTAAGAGTGAAAGGGAAGGTCTACAAGGTAGTGAAACCAGCTATGTTTTATGGGTTGGAGACAGTGGCATTGACAAAAAGGCAGGAGTTTGAGCTGGATGTGGCAGAGTTAAAGATGTTAAGATTTGCACTGGGTGTGACAAGGGTGGACAGGATTAGGAATAAGTATATTAGAGGGTCAGCCCAGGTTGGAAGGTTTGGAGACAAAGCCAGAGAGGCAAGATTATGTTAGTTTGGATATGTGCTGAGGAGGGATGCTGAGTATATTGGGAAAAAGATGCTAAGGATGAAGCTACCAGGTAACAGGAAAAGAGGAAGGCCTAAGATAAGGTTTATGGATGTGGTGAGAGAGGACATGCAGGTGGTTGGTGTGACAGAACAAGATACAGAGGACAGGAAGAAATGGAAACAGATGATCCGCTGTGGCGACCCCTAACAGGAACAGCTGAAAGAAGATGATGACTTGGCACCATTCTATTAATACATCCTGCTATACCATTACTATCTAAAGTGTAGGTGGAGATGAACAACTTTTTTCTTATATATTTTTGGCATACCTAAAATAAATAAGACTTTAGTACATCCTCCTTTTTAGCCCATAGTGGGTACAACATGCTCAAAAAGATTTTTCATAGAAAACTTGGATTATAGCTTAATGAGTGGTTTAAGTAACATTGCACATATTTACAAGGACTCATGGCACTTCTTAAGTTTGTTAAAAAAATACAGACTTTCAACCTAATGCAATGTTTGTGACAATCTATGTCCATAGTTTGTTCTCTGTCATCCTTCATGATGTGGGTCTTTATTGGTTTGAGAAGCAATTACTTAAATGCACAGACATGCACACAGATAAAATCAATGCCACAGTGGTATTAATGGACATAGTACTAAAGAATAATTTTTTTTGAAGGCCAGTATTTTAGGCAATGCAACACAGTGGCAATAAGAGAAGCTTGTGTCCCCATGTTTGCAAATTATGTGATGGCAGAGAGGGAGGATCAGTACATTTTTAATAGTGAATATACTATTAGCTGGACACTTTACACATGATTGCTGGACAACATATTCATTGTGTGGATTGATACTTCAGATAAACAAGAATTTTTATTGTACATCAATAACACTGCAGAATTTTTAAATTTTTCTTCCACATTTGATGAGAATAAAATAACATTTCTCAATGTGGAGGTGAAGAAGGATGTGGTTAACAATATGTATAGTTCTAATATATTTTGTAAACCCACTTTTTCAAATTACGACCTCCAAGCCCCCTTCCCCCTTATATCTAGGGACTGGGTCATCACTGCTCTCTCAAAGGCAAAAAATACAGCCTCCATGGGACCCAGTAACATCCCTGGATGCATCCTACATGAACTCAGGCAGGAACTTGCAGCACCATTAGGTGCCCTATTCAACCAAAGCCTGAGTACCAGCTGTGTCCTAGCTTTGTGGAGGACAGCCACTGTCATCCCTTTACACAAAGGTGGAGCATCCACCAATCTGGGAAAATTATAGACCCATCAGCCTGATCTGCATGGCCATGGAATGGATTATTATGGACATCATTAACAAGGAACTGGCAACCTTCAAACACTCAATCACACACAGCTTGGCATCGTCAAGGGGAGGGCATGTCTGTAAAATTTGGTCGACTTTTTGAGACAGTCACCAAAGCCATGGATGAGGGGAAGATGATGCACACTGCCTACCTTGACCTGGCAAAAGCTTTTAACACTATTCCCCACTCGGGCATAATAGATAAACTCTCTCAACTATGCATCAATCCATATGTTGGCAAGCACAAAAGACACGCAAGTACGACAAGGTGCATGGACTGTACCAAATGCATACGAAACACAAAAATTGTCCAGCACCTAGGAGTTTGAAGAGAATCAAAAATTCTTTATTGTGGCAACTGCAAAAGTAATAGCAGACCGGTTTCAGCAATAGTAGAGCCTTCTTCAGTGCTAACACACAATGGACACTTAATTTGTTAAAATATACAAGCACATAATCAGAGTCATGTTCTTATTGGTTCATACCAAAATTAGGTAAGCTCATTAAGGCCAGGCTTAAATAAAGCACCTAGTCTAACAATCCAGCTAGATTCTTTTTTAATTAAAGTGGTATGCCACCCTTAATCTGTTTTAAGAAACTGCTTTCTCATTCCCTATTCATCACTTGTGACCAAATGTTTATCCTCTGCACTATTCTGCTTAATCACTATCCATTTCCATTTAGACTCATAAATGCCACTCTGGATATAGAAGACTAAGTTCTGCCACCCTATGGTGATCCTGCAAGTGTGGTACTGCTAATCCTACTTACCCCACTGGTAGGAGGACTTCTGCTATTCCCCCAGCATATCATTCCTCACATATACTTCATCATTTCTTTCCTCACTTGGTCCCAAGATCCTTTACCTGGATCAACTAGAAACTCTTACACATTATATATTACTATGTGAACAACAAATCTTTTCAAACTCTTTTTTCTGATCTCGATTTATATTGATGGTTCTCCATCTTTTTAAAATATGCATTATTTTCCTTTTAACCTCCTAATTTTGGGGATTCCTGTGAGTTTCTAACTACCCATTCTCAGCTTCTTATATTTGTCTACTTTTGAGTATTTCCTCACCAATTCAGTTGTGGGCACATAATTAACATACATCACCTTTCTTTTATCTGTGTATCTTATCATCAGAAAACTGTGTAAATGGGGGGCATGGCCAAGGATGAACACAGGATAGCAGCAGATTTCTTCAGCTCCACCAATTTCACAGCACTGACAGGAAATAATTACTTTAAAAATTAATTTATGAAGTAATTTTCTTTCTAAATACGTTTGGAATATCTGTTTCTTGAATAATATCTAAAAAAGAAAGAAAATTTCAATAATATTCCTGTCAGAAAACACTTTGGAAATTTCTCTGTCAGCTCCTCTGTTTGAAATGAGTTCCAGTAAGACAAATTCTCAAGATTCCAGCATCAAGAAAGAGCTTCAGTCTCTGATATCTACAATTCAGCAACTTACTACCAAAATGGACAAACTGGATACTAAAATTGATAACTTCATAGAAAAAAAACTACAAAACAAATAGATTTGTTACATCTAGACTTGCAACAACAGAAGACTCAGATTACAGGCATAGAAGAGACTGTAAATGACATGGAGAATAGAATCCAAGAAGAAGAAATCAACATTGAGTTTTTGCTGAAACAGAACACACATCTACAAACTAAACTTGATGACCTGGAAAATAGATCTAGGCGCAATAATATTAGGATTTTTGGACTGCCAGAAAATATAGAAGGTAACAATATTATTTCTTTTTTAAATACATGGCTCCCCAAAACTTTAGACTTGCCAGAAACATTTTCTTTTGGTATTGAAAGAGCCCATAGATCCATATCTAATTTTAACTCTAACAAAAAGTATCCTAGATCAGTTATAGTTAGATTTCTATCATCCTTTGACAAAGAGATGGTACTTAAATCTGCATGGCCTTGCTTACCAGTGGGAGTGGGAAGCATTGAGCTGCCTGTTGGTCCAGTTTTGTGAGGTTTCAGCCAGCAACTTGTAGTCTATTGGTTGTTTTGGGCCATTTCCTAGCTTCTTTCAGCCCCCTGATATAAAACATGCTAAATGCGCGTTTGCGCGATTTAGCGTGATTTAGCGTGGAGTTGCCATTGTTGCACACTAGGGCAGCGCCGGTTAAGCAGGTTTAAACTATTCGGGCTACCTAAAGTCCACTCTTCAAATTTTCCCTTAAAACTACCTTCCTCGAACTATACTACTGATCTAATTAGCGTATCCTATAACTAAAAAGATCATCTCTACCTGACTCCGAGTAGACTATTCTTTATCTGTTAAACCTAGCACTTGCTCCTACAGTACTTATCACCTTGATACAGCACTCTTGTTATAGATAGTACCCCAAAAAGGCAAACCCCATTTCTCGGTCACCCACATCCCCCGAAATCTCTTTTAAAGTTTTTTTGTCTATTCCTTCTAGCATGTCAAGGGATCAGTTGCTAGTGTCCTCTCCTGCTCAGCTGGTGAACCTGGGAATATTGAGGCAATGTTACAATTGCCTCATGTACACAGACAACCCTCTCCTCTTCCCACAAAACACAAATACATGCGAGAGATGCAACTATACGGCCAAACTGGAGGCTGAGCTCTCTCAACATAGGACTGGTAAGACCAGACAGGAGGAGAAGGTTACCACACACACTATAGACCCAATCTCACATAGTACCATCACAACCTCAAATCATACACATAAACACACAAAGACATACTCGGAGGCTCTGATCAAAAATCTACCAAAACAGCAGAGGCCACCAAAGCAGACACCCAAACAACTACCACCTCAGAACACAACACCTGAAACACATAGACCTCACAGTCAGAGTGTCAAACAGTCACAGCCCTTAAGGCCAAACACAATGCCAGACACACTAGTCATTGGTGACTCCATAGTCAGACACACTGACGTCCCGCTCACCAGACTGAGTAAGGAGAGGGTTACAGTAAGCTGCCTGTCGGGCGCTAGAATCCGCCACATAGTGCAAGCACTCAGGTCTCTCAACAGCAGGTACAAATACGACTCAGTCATTGTCCACGCTGGTGTAAACGACCTGAGACGTACCTCCTTGGACTACATGAAAAGAGACATTGAGGAGCTCTCTGATTATATAGCCCAGGCAGGTATGACCCTGACCTTGAGCAGTATCCTACCTTCACCAAGAATGATGCCACAATACAGAGATAAGATGATCAGCTTTAACAATTGGCTTAAACTCTGGTGTCATTCAAAGGGGATCCAATGTCTGTCTGCCTGGGATGACATGCTGGACAAGCCACGCTGCTTCAAGGGACGGCTTGCACCTGTCACCCTGGGATTCTGGATATTGGCAAAGGCTCTTGCCACCCCATAGTGCCTTTTTAGGCAAGGCTCAAATTCTAAACCTACCACCCTAGAACACAAAAAGGAAAAAACTAAGGGTAATGCTGCTCAATGCCAGAAGTCTCAATCTCAAAATGCACGCACTCGAGGCCCTTCTCAGTATGGAGAACATCGATGTCTGTGCTGTGACAGAAATCTGGTTCAAGGCTCCTGAGAGCACCCCAGCGCTATCAGGTTTTACCTCATATCATGCGTTCCGGCCCCAAAATCCGGACAATACCAAGAAAGGAGGGGGGGTATCCATATTCATCAAGGACACCCACACCTCAAGATTGGTGGCAATGCACGATGCATCGGAGACCATACAGGTGCAATTAACCATAGGCAAGACTGCTCTGCAAATTGTAGCATGTTACAGGCCACCCTCACAAACTCAGGAACCTCACATGGCTTTCCTGAAAACACTGGAGGGGATAAATGTATCTCCAAACACCATCATACTAGGTGACTTCAATTACCCTAATATAGACTGGGAACACTACTCAAGCCCAAACACCCTAGCCCAAAAGTTCCTGGAATTCATAAACTCAAATGCCATGGAACAACTAGTCACCATCCCCACAATAGGAGTAAACATACTTGATCTCATCATCATGAACATGGGAGCACAATGTTCAATACCGGAAGTATACCCCTCACTGGTGAGATCAGATCACAAACTAATCTCGCTGGAGGTCCTCATCCCACCCCCACCTGAAATAAAAAAGACCACAGTAAAGAACTTCTCGAAAGCCGACTTCACACTTCTAAAGACTAGTGTGGTCTCCTTTAAGGCCCCCGAGCTGGCGGAAAACAGTACTCAAGCCACTGAATCACTTACAAATGCCTTCTACCAGCACCTACAGGACTGCATGGATAAGGCAATCCCAAGCAAAACAAAGACTATTTGTACCAAAGGCAAGCGTCCAGTCTGGTGGACCCCAGCCATAAACAAACTCTACAACAAAAGGAGGAAGCTACTACAAGATAGAGCAAAATCCTTAAAAGGTAAGACACCTTTGATTACTACAAGTAAAAAACTAAGAGCTCTCATAAAATCATCCAAAGCAAACTTTGAGAGAAAAATAGCTAAAGACTCAAAAGACAGTCATAAGGCCTTCTTTAGCTATGTTAGAAACCTGGGAGGAAACTCCCAGATATGCTCAGAACTAGTTCAAAATGATGTGAAGATTACTGATCCTACAGACATTGCCAACATACTGGCTGACAGGTTCAGTGCAAACTTCTCCCCCCCCCAAAAGGAGAGATATCTATACCAAACGATTGCAGCCCCCCAAACATCTCTAACGCCCAAGTGAGAACTGCTCTCTCCAAAGCAAAAAACACAGCATCCATGGGACCTGATGGTGTCCCCGGCTGTGTGCTCCACGAACTCAACAAGGAATTAAACCCACAGCTAGGACAGCTGTTTAATCATAGTCTCACCTCTGGATACGTACCCAGGGAGTGGCGCACTGCGACGGTGGTCCCACTTTACAAAGGCGGTGCCTCCACCAACCCTGGAAATTACCGGCCCATTAGCTTGACAAGCCTTATCTGCAAAGCCATGGAGTGGATCATAATGGATCTCATAAATAAAGACATAGGGAATTTGCAGACTTTGGATCCAACCCAGTTTGGCTTTGTCAAAGGCAGATCATGCCTTTTAAACTTGGTTGACTTTTTCGAAACAGTCACCAAAGCCATTGATGAGGGAAAGGCAGTCCATACAGCCTACCTCGATCTGGCGAAAGCCTTCGATACAATACCCCACTCGGGTATCATTGAAAAACTCATCAGCTTAAATGTTAACCCATACATCACAAGATGGGTTGCAAACTGGCTGAGTGACAGAACCCACAGGGTCAGAGTTGCTGGCGCCATGTCAGACTCAAAGCCTGTCACAAGTGGTGTCCCACAGGGCTCAGTCCTGGGCCCACTCTTGTTTGGCATCTACTTTTCCGAAGTACAAGCAAACACAGGAGGGTTATGGCTGACAAAGTTTGCAGATGACTGCAAACTGGGCACCGTAGTCGAAAACACATCTGACACAGATATCCTTCAAAAGGGTCTCACAGAAACGGATAACTGGTGCCAGAGCCATGGCCTAAAGTTAAATGCCAAAAAATGCATCGTCATACCCTTCAGGAAAAACAAGGTTACCCCTAGCTACCATATAGGTGGCAATCCACTGAGCACAGAAGAAGTTATCAGGGACCTGGGGACCCAGGTTGACAGTAGCCTGTCATTCGACACCCATGTAGCTAAAGTAGTTAGGAAGACCTTCTACATTGCCCACCTTATCATGAAGGGATTCACATCTAGATCAAGGGAGGTCATAGTTTCCCTATACTCATCACTCATCAGACCAATGATTGAGTACAATGCCCCATTCGGAATGTATCTGACCCGACACTTGCAGCAGCTGGAGAGGCCACAAAGTTCCTCACCAAAAGGATATAATGTCTCAAAAATCTGTCCTATGCTGCCCGTCTGCAAGAACTTCAGCTCTATTCAGTCGCCACGCTTGCTCAGAGGTGACCTGTGCCTGACATACAAGGCCATGTCAAACCCAGATTTGATGAATATGCTTCACCTCAAAAAATCTAGATCCGTCAGAGCCACAAGGGCGGGAGACTTAAACCTCGACACGGCTATTAATAGGACGTGCTGGAGGGATAGCTTCATCACCCAAAGACTCCCTATGCTATGGAACAAAATCCCGGTATATGTGAGGCAGAGCACCTCGCTGGCCTTGTTCAAGAGAAATCTTGACCAATGGATGGGAGATCGCAGATATACCCCAGGGATTACCTCAGTGACACTGCTCGACAGAGGCACAGCAAAATAATGGGTATAGTTCCCCATACTAAAGCCACAAAACTATGGGCTAGGCTTGTAAATGCCCTCGGGCAGATAGCCTAGTATGAACCTATGAACCTATGAACCTATGAACCTAAAGCACCTGTTAAAATTAATGAGGCAACTGTGCGTTTTGACAATGACTATTCTTCCTTGGTAATAACTAAAAGAAAAGTTTTTCTGCCATTAATAAGAGAGCTTAAGAAAGCACAGTTTAAAACCTACCTTCTGTTTCCTGCCAAACTAAAAATCTTTCTACCTGATGGCCCTAGAATTTTTGAAGACTTAGATTCTGCATTGCTGTATATAAAAAAAAAATAAGATTTTGGATAAAATAGAGGAAATGGAATGGGCTAGTCCTTCATTAAAGAGGTTGGCAACAGAAGCTTCTTGGAAGACTTCAGAGAAGAAAAAAAGACTAAAAAACAAATGACTTGTTCTATATATATTTTTTTCTCTCTCTCTTTTTTCTTCACTATTAATCTCTTTAAATACAGTTACTGCATCTCCAGAAAGCCACAAATATTCTGAAAAAGATTTAATCAAAGTTATTTTTTGTGTACAAAGAACTGTTTTGTTTCATAAATAGTCAAAATATCTGAGGAACAAATAACAAGCTATCAATCAACTTGTTTCTCTTTGTGATAAAGAGACCCAAGGTTAGTAATTTGATACATTTTTTTTCTCTCTTCTTGTTTTAAATAATGACACTCTTTTTAGATTATGCATTCAGTAAGAGGTGGGGGAGGGCAGGGAGAGAAGTATGATGAAAATATGATAAGTGGAATAATAACTTATTAATTCTTTTTAAAAAAAGTATATATGCTGTTTAAATACTCTTGCTAATTATTTTGCCATGATTCTATTGCTTATACTTGTTTACAAATAATCTGTCATGATTTAATTACTAATAATTAGAACTAAATAGTAGTAAATAATATGTTTCATATCTATCTTTATTAATATAAACAGCAAGTAATATTCCACTGTAGATACTTTTTATAGCTTCCTTTTTATCTTTTCTCTTTCTTCTCTTACTCTCTTTTTATTTTCTACTCTCTTTTTTTTTTTCTTTTCTCTCTCTCTCTTTTTCTTTCATATAAGTACATTTACATGCTTTTGATAATACTGATACATGTATATAATAAGATTTGTATAAAAAATTGAAATGGGGCATACAAAATTAGTTGTATTATATATTAATAACTGTGGGCTTAGTTTCACTGCCATAGAGACTGTAATAACTTGTAAAATACTTTGCGAAGGTTTTACTCTGTTTAGTTTCATTTGTATTTCTAAATGAATGTCAGTCACTTGCATTTATTAAAATTCCCGCCAGAATGTTAAGGGAGACAATTTGGGATGTGGGTTACCTCATGAATAGTGTCCTCGAGTTGTTTTAAAAGCTTCAACACTCAGAATTCACGCAGAGAAGCTGAATGCAGTCAATTTGAACTTTGACCCCTGAATTCACACTGACACATCGCAGATTCAAGAAGAACACTCTACCAGGAAGTAGAACTGCTGCAAATGCGACTCTGCGATGGAAAATGAACTCTATAACATTTAAATGTGAGTTATTTTTTATAACTACTTACTTATTCATGTTATAATTTATAAAATATGAAAGTTATAATGATTTTAAATGATTCAGTATCCCATAGTAAGCAAGGGTGATATTTTAGAAGGCATAGAAAGTAAAATATATATACATATGTTTTTGAAAGTTTACATGACTGCAACATATTAATGTATGTAAATACTTATGATTTAAACATATATAATACTACAATTCATTTGACTTATCTAATTGACAAGCATAAATATCATTATGATTTTATCTTAGAAGAAGTTGTCATGTGACATATTTTAAAGCAGCAGTTCAGATATATAAAATACAGATGGCTTTCTTCACAATAATTTAAGTATATCTGGGAATTTACATAGCTATGCAGTATGATTTGTAACCATATTTATGTACATAAATATTTTATTTAACTGGCAATAATAAGTATGACAAACAAGCTTTGATTCAAGTAATTTAAAGTCTTTTAGAAGCTGTTAACTGCATTTCTATGACAGAAAATAGGTATATCCTAATATATGTAATGTCTGAACCATAATAGCCTTAGTTATTGACTCTAAATGAACATAAGAACTTATTCTTACAAACTTTGAATAAATTAATATGTAGATATGCCCCTTTTTTCTCTCTCTCTCTCTTCCTCTCACTTCTTTTCTTTCTCTCTCTCTTCTCAGTTCCCAATATCAAGTTTATTTGAATGCTATTTGATTATAAATGTATTATACTAAATAGATGTACATAGCAGTATGAATTGTTTCTAAAAGTTCCTATTTGTTTATATGATGCTGATTTATCAAATGTTTAGCTTTGTCTTACTAGATAATCTAATTGAAAGAGGTTATCTTTAGTTAATAATAACCAGTATTAAATTGATAAGGTGGCAGCTGAGGTACTGCTGCTTAGGGTAGGGTGTTAACTTGAGTGGTATGTGCTACTCAAAGTTGGAGTTTTTAACTCCAGGCTGGGTGCAAGGTTTAATCCTTATATTATTTTCTTCTGTTTACTGTTGTTTGTATATAGTTCTGACATCCACAATACATTTTATAAACTCATTGTCACTACAAACAAAAACGAAGCTTATACAAAATCCCATAAGAGTCTCAATAAATACAGCTATATTTAAAGGTACACCTAAAGGAGGAGGTATAACATTACTTATTTTGTTAATTGTTATTCTGATTATAAGTTTTATATGTTTTAAAAATGCCAAATTACTTCTCTAAAAGGAATTTCTTTAAACATTAATGGACTGAATAATCCATGTAAAAGGGCAAGCTTAATGAGATACATTAATTTACATAAGGCCAACTTAGTATTCCTTCAAGAAACACATCTCTTGAAAAAGGATATTGATAAATTAGCCACTAATAAATATACAGTATTAGTTAGTTCAGAGCACACTCAGAAAAAAGAGGAGTGGCTATTTTATGGAATAAAAGTATGCCCATACCTAAAACTATTAAGTCTTATGAAGATGATAAAGGAATGTTCTATATGGTTACAATACAGATTAATGGGAAGACATATACATTAATCAATGTATATTGGATACCAGGAATTGGTATTAATACAGTGAAATACCATCTTAATACGATCATATCATTCTCTATAGGAGATATTATTTTAGCAGGTGACTTTAATTGTATCCTACATGAAAAAGATACTACTACTATAGGAAAAAGGAAAATTACATCTAATGCAAAACATTTAAAGGACTTTGTTAATTCTTATCATTTAAATGATATTAATAATCAGATAGACTCAAAATCATTACCATACACATTTTTTCTAACAGATATAAAACTTATTCAAAAATAGATAGAGTCTTTATTTCTAACCAGATGGTAAGAGAATTAATTAATTCTAAAATCATTTCGTGTCCTATATCAGATCATAATTCAATTGTCTTTGAGTTCATGATAAAAAGTACTTACAATGTTCAGATCAAAAGGATACCAGCATACTTAACTCAACTAAAAGACTATAAAGATTATATACTTTCAGAAGTGCAACATTTTTAGACATAAATAATACTCCTGAAGTCTCCATTGTTTATGTTTGGGATGCTTTAAAATCATATCTATATGGACAAAGTATCAGATGGTATAATAATAAAAGGAAATCTTGGGATAAGGAATTATTAGATATTCAAAGTAAATTAGACTCTTATAAGCATAATAATAAAGAAAATATTATGGATAAAAAAGTCATTGAAGAAATAAACAAACTAAATGAGAAATACAAAGAAATTTTAACTCATAAAGTTAAAATAACTTTAGAGAAATACAAGTTTTTGTCTTACTCAATAAGTCCCAAATACTTACATAGACTTAAAAATAAAACAAAAAGGTTGAATAAGCAAAATCATATCAAAGAAATTTTCTCTCTAAGGAAAAAGAAGAATGTTTCTAGTCTACCAGAAATATTAGATGAATTTAGAAATCACTTTCACAAAATTAATCATAATAACATTAACATGGAACCTAAAGATAAGATAAAGAAATATATAACTACAAACATGAATAAAAAACTTAATAAACAACAGACTAAACTATTGGATAAAAATATTTCATATACAGAGGTTGTTACACAAATAAACAAGCTTCAATCAAACAAAGCACCAGGTAATGATGGTATTATACCAGAGATATATAAAATTCTTTCTAAAAGTACATACTCATTAATACATAAGGTTTTTATTTTGGCCCAAAATGAGTTAATAACTCCCCCATCTTGGCAATACACATTTATTTCGCCAATTTTAAAACCCAATAAAGATCCAACTAGATGCACTTCATATCGACCTATTTCATTACTTAATGTTGATTATAAAATGTTTATGAGTATTTTTGCTGATAGATTGAAGACAATCATCCTGGGCATTATAGATATAGATCAGACAGGCTTCATTGTAAATAGAAATACTTTTGATAATATAAGGAGAACTCTAACATTAATTGATTTAGCAAATAGGAGAAAGAATGATTTAACACTTATTAGTCTCGACATAAGTTCAGCATTTGATTCAGTAAGTTGGGACTACTTGTTTATCTTACTGAAGTGCACAAACTTTTCAGATGCATTTGTAAATCTAATTGAACATTTATATAAAGGAGCATTGGCTTACATTAAGATAGGAACACATGTCTCACAAAATATACCCATTTTAAAAGGTACAAAACAAGGGTGTCCACTCTCTCCATTATTATTTACTTTAATAATAATGGAGCCTTGGGCTAATCTGATCAGAAACAGTACTGATATAGAAGGATTTGATATAGATGAAAATACAACATCTAAAATTCAACTTTTTGCAGATGATGTTCTAATTACATCAGCAGGATCTAATTCTTCTATGCAATCCCTATTTGATAAAATGATGAATTTTAAAAATATTTCTGGTTTAATATTCAATGAAGAAAAAACTAAAATACTAACTATATATACACGAAAAAATGTTCTCATTAGTGATTTTACTAAATATATACCCAATTCAGGTCAGATAACTTACTTAGGTATAATATTAACTAAGGATATCAAATCTATTATACATAATAATTATAATACCTGTCTTCTTAATATACAAAATCTTTTTAATACCTGGAATAATATTTTTTTTTACTATTCCCCAAGATATTATACTTAATACAATCAATAATACTCCCACCTACAAAAATAATTATCAAGAAATTGAATACACTAATGTTAAATTTCTTATGGGCACCTAATAGACCTAGGATTGCATTAAAGAAACATACTAATAGCTGGTCTCAAGGGGGCATTTCTTTTCCAGACTTTAACTTATATACTATCTCTTCTATTATAAAAGTTATTACTTTGTTAATAGATCAGTCATATGTTGCAAAATGGAAAGATTACTGGGAACTAATTAGTATTCACTTCATGAAAATCTCTTTAACACATAAAAATATGATTGTAAATAATTCCATGTTATGGTTACTAAAAGAATTTTGTACTTCACCTATTACACCAAAACATATAGTTAGTTATCCATTAAACATTATTATTAATTATCGTAATTTTATATTCATGCATCCTAAGTATAAGGAATGGAATTTTATTATATTCCCTATAATGTATACACAAGGTATGCTTTTGTCATCCACTTCTGAAAGAACTCATTTAGTCACAGAAAATGATCTAAAGTATTGGTATCAGTTGCTATCTGATAATAAAGTTAAAAATTTAGACTTCTTAAAACAAGAATTTGATCTGAGAGAAACTTGTTGGTTAGAAGTTCAGACCTTTAGACAACATCTTATTAATAAAATTGATTTAATGTCTATAACAGTTAAAGAATCTATTCCAACACTGATTGATTACTTGATATTAAATTTACAACATAAAGTTTCTGATAAAGGTAAGCTTTCATACATACATAAAATTATCAGAGAAGAAACTTATTACAGTGTAGATACCTACTGGAATTATTTCACTTCCGTTAATGGTGAATCACCAAATCAACAAGATAAACAATATATATTGGAATCTGCCTATAAAACTACTTCTTCCATTATTTGGAGACTTTTTACTTGGAAATTTTTACATAGATCCTTTTATACACCTTTGACGATGAATAAAATAAATAATAAAGACAATCTATGTAAAAGATGTAATGTAGAAATTAATGCTGATTGGGCACATATGTTTTATGACTGTATAAAATTGAAAGAATATTGGAAGTCAATCAATGATTTTTGCAGGCTCTTTTTACAGATAATTTCATTATTTCTAAATCTCTTATATTATTCAACACTCCTGTTCCTCAAAGTGTTAAAAAGGTTAAGCTTCCCTTGTTATGGTCTATTCTAGCAGTGGCTAGAAAAATAATAACCAGAAATTGGATTTCAGATACTCCTCCTTCATTTAATGAATTTAAAAATGTTATGACTGTAGTGTGCCATATGGAATTGATGACAATAAAATCAAGAACAATTAGAAAAACATCTTACTATATTATATGGGATACTTTACAAAATCTGTTAAAAAAATCTTAGCTTCAATAGCATGGTATTTTAGTTTAATTAATTGATTTGATTGTAGTGGATGTCTTTGTAAATACTTTGGTTATTTTATTGAATGTTATAACCATTTCTATTTTAATTACTTGTATAAAATTGTTATGATATTTATTTTGTATGTTAAAAACAATAAACTTGTTTTAAAAAAAGAAAACTGTGTAAATTGTTCCAGAATATTGCATATATACAAAATGATGTAATCTGCAAACAATCACATTTTTTCCTCTCCCCTATTTTATTTCCATCCCCTGCTAAATGATTGTCTTATTTTTTGCCCCAAAGGGTCCAGATATATAGCAAATAATAATAATGGGGGATAAAGAGAATCCCTTACTTATTCCCCTCCCTATTATTTATTCTGGTGACAGGCTGCCATTTGCCTTTAACACAACCTCAAAGTAGTTATAGATTCCTATTCTAATCTTAATGAACTCCACTGGGAATCCAATCCTCATCTGTTCCCATAAATATCTCCAATATTCCTTATCAGAAAGCTTTCTCTGTATCTAGTCCCATCTATACTAAATTCTAATCATACTGTTCCATCCCTATATGTGTCTTTAGAATATTATAAAATATATGTCCATACCTTAACAAAAGAACACTGATCCCGATCTACTATTCTTGATAATATTCTTGCTAATCTATATGCCAGTTTTGCTGCAAATATTTTGTAGTCATGGCTAAGCACTGCTATAGGGTGAAATTGCCTTGGGTAGGGTGAATTCTTCCTTTATTTCATATTGAAAATAGTGCTGTTTTTCCAGGATTCTAGTGTTACCTTTCCCTTAATATCTCATTATGCGGCAGGTGCTAAATTGGGATAACACTTGCCTTACACTTTTTCTATATCTCAATAGAAATACCGTCATATTGTGATCACTTACCTATAGCTCAGTTTTCCATCTATTCTTTAACCTCATGCACTATAATAGGCCTTCTCAGTTGCTGCCCCTCCTCATCCTCATAATCCCCTAATCTTTATACCTAGTTGTCTAGCTCCCCCGTTCTCTTTATAATATCTTATAGTAATAACACAGAATCCTCATGATCTCTCCTGGCTCAGTATATTGTCTCCGAGTTCCTGAATCCTTCATATTTACTATCTTGCACTTCACCTTCTGTTGTCTCAATTTGCTTGCTAAAGTTTTTTTTTTTTTTTTGCATCTTTAAGGAATTCCAGAATAATATAGCTGCCTCCTTTCTCTTTATTGAGTCTTCCAAATATTTTTCCACCTGTTCTCCAGCTTCTCCAACTTCTCCCTTTCTTCCCTTATCAACTCCCAGTTTCCATTTTGTAGCTTCCTCATTCTTCATAAATCTAGCCCTGTCTTCCCCAATCTTTCTTTCCCACTCCTGTACTAATGTATTGTATTTCTTTTTTGATTTATTACCAGTTCCTAATGACATCCCCTGGATTATGCTGTTTTCCCTTATTTTCCATACAACACCTGTATTTTTTTTTTTCATTTCACTTTTTCTGCAGGTTTCTCAGCAAGCTTATTCAGAGTCTCCAGTATTAATCTCCCCCCTCTGTGCTTGGCATCTTTATCTCCACCCCAACAGGAGCATGATCAGATATAGTTCTTGCACAAGTTAGCATATCCTTTACCAAATATTAAAGTTCCTTTGAAATATATGCATCATCTAATCTTGGCCAATTTCTACATTGCTCTTAGTAGTATATAAATCCCTTGCTGACTACTTGAAAAAGTTCCACATCTTTCAGCCCAAACTTTTTAGAAATATTTTAGTAACTTTCCCATCACCATCAATTTCCTCACCCTTGGCCCCACTCATGTCTTCAGCTGTTGTAATAAGATTCCAGTCTCCTGCCAATAGTATAAACCTTTGATGAAATGTGATTATTTCCAGCATTACCCTTCCTAATTTTATCTTCTTTCTTTTCAGTGGCAAATAAACACTCTCTAAACTTACCTTATTACCCCACCAATTTCCCTTCACTGACATGTATCTTCTCTGCTTATCTATTTTTGTTCCTCTGTGCTAATAGGTACTCCTCTGTTTATTAGTAGCACTTCTCTATTCCCACCTTGTAGCACTTCTCCATGAAATCCTTCCCTAAAGCACATTATTTTCAATTCATCATGTTCCACCTAACTCAAATGTGTCTCCTGCAACATTGATTGCTACTCTTACTTTGCTAGGTTTAAAATATTCTCAAACCTTCAGTCTTTTAAACTTGTCTGTGAGATGATTTATCTTCATTGTCATGTTTTACTTAGTAAGCCCCCATTTTCCTGCTTCTCTGTTCCCCCTTTCCCATATGGCTACTTGATTTTCTCCCTCTACAACACTCTGTTTCCTTTTTATCTAACTGTTCTTTCTTTATCTGTTATGCAATGCTAAGCAACATTGTTTAACAAACCAACAATGAAATAACTATGTACACATGCTATCTCCTTCTAACCCCCCCCCCATATTTCTTTCTTTAAAAGAGCCTGTGCTTTTTATTGACATGCTACAAATCTTTCATGGTATAATCCCCATTCCATTGTTCACAGTTAAAAATCTTCCTTGCATTATATCCAATTAGCTCATTTCTATTAATATTTCTTCTTAACTCATTCCTTCTTCTTTGTGCATTTATTCTTGTCCTTTTAAATGTTATCAGCTTTTACTGCCACAATTTTGTTAAATTGTTTCTAAACTGAGAATAACAGTATTCTTTATTTTTTTTCTGTTTTAATTCTGTCTTTATGAATCCCCTTTTCCCTCCTTGATCTATCTTAGTTCATTAATATTCTTTCTTTGCCCACCTCATCAACTACATCTTTGTTTCTTCTCAATTTTCCATCCACTAGGGGTTTACCATTCTCCCGTTCTCTTTTAATAATAAATATACAACATCACGGCCCCTAGTGGCATACCCAACCTGCAAAATGTCTACTAAATTGAATTTTGTTTCTTTTTATGAAATTTCGCTTTTATGTAAAGCTTAACTGAGCTCACCCAGATTTACTTAAGCAAACATGTTCACACAATTAAGCATGCAGTATGGCTATATAAACAAAATAAGAACAGACAATATATATTCTTTATTTCTTTTTGTATGATTTTTCATGCATGCCTCTTGCATGTAGTCCTCTGTCAGTCACTTTTCAAGAGGTGGGTATTACCATTTTATTGCATTTAACTATTGTTTCAAAATTACCATTATATATTTTAAACCATTTAGGTAAGTTCATATTGTTTGGTAAAAGCAGCCTTTTTCCTCAGAACTATTTTTGCAGCTGCCCCTGGTTTGCAGTCAAGTTACTGTTCTCTAGCCAGTAACTCCCTCACTTCCCTGGTGTGCTTCTGCATTCCTAATAGTTTGTCCTGCATTTTCTTCTAGAATTAAAAAATGCATTAACTGGCCATCTCTCACCGGTACCTCCAGGTTGCTGCACCCTGCTTTCATCCATTCAGTTTACAGTCTCTCCCTGGTTGTCCACCAGACTGATTTGTGTGAATCTCTCCAACTCTTTCAGTTCTGCCTCTGAGTCTGGGAAAGTTTTATTGCTGGTCAAAAAGAAAATGTGGGATACAGCCAGGTAGAGTAGATTAAATTTTAAAGCCATGCTTTTGCAATTTTATATGTGGAGCAAATATACTTTTTTTCACTCTTGTCCTTAACGAGTACTTCTGGTTTATAACTTTTCTCCCTGTTTGCAGCTCCTTGTCTTTCTGCCATAACTGGTTTAACAATTGTTCTTTCAACTACAAGGTTGGTACTTTCATTACTACAGGTAATGGAAAGTGTAAAGCCAATCTCTGCAGCCTGTACACCAAGTGTGTTCTATCTACTCTCCCTAAGAATATCAGCCCCTTGCCTAACTGGTCATTTACAATTTCTTTACAAACTCTTACCTTTATAATTTATTGCATGTTGATCACTTTTAAATTTTCTCTCCTCTCATATCCTTGTACTCTGCTTCCTACAGTTTCTCCTTAATCTCTTTGTGTTACTTGCCAGCTTCATCTTCTACTCCACTTCCATTTTCTGCAAAGCCTCCAAATTCCCAGCATATTGTGACAGGGAAGCCTCCATCTCCTCTTACCTTATATCTATTTTTTAAACATAATCCAACAATTGCATTAGTTTTAACTGCTTCCCAATACACTTCACCCAGGTTCTCTAAAATGGCTGCCATGTCTTCATCTCATTTCTGCTTCAATCTCCTCTAACAGGTTCCTGCCATAAGCAGTCAGTTGCCTTCCATCTGTTACTTACTATCCACTGGTCCTCACTTCCTTTTTTCCTCTCATTTGCGTCTACATTTTTTCTATTAGTTTTACAACATTTTTAGTCAACTCAGCTGTTATTTTTACTCTAATCAGGTATTACAGAGGTATTGCAGAGGGAGGAGAACAGACAATGGACTCTTACTTGCTTCATGCCATACCCGAAGTCCTGTCTGAACTGTGGAAAATTTGTACTAATTTTAGGTATTTATACATACCCAAGATTGTGACTGTGTGACTGGTCATAGGTCAAGACAAGTTAAAGAACTATTAGTTAACCAGAAATGGAATATACTAACAGCAAAATATGAAAACAGTTACTTACTTTGAACTGTTTCCATTAATGACTGCACTATCATCACCACCTACTGCATGCACTCTTCCTTGTGCTACTACAAATTTGGACTTGGTTATTTTAAAGGTGTTGGGGGTGACCTAGCAGTACTGTAATTAAGGGATATGATTTAATGCAGGGAATGATCACTGTACTTGTTGGGATTACCTAATTTCAGTGACTTGAAATTGGGAAAATCAGTCATCTGTATCAGATGTCCTAGAATTTATAACAAGCAAGCCAAAAGACAGGTAAATTAATTTGTCTTGAATGTAAAATTAAGAAACCCATCTTGTACTTACATATAGATTATATAAGGATGAAAGATGTACTAACTGATTCTCTGAAAAAAGTAGCTTATGCATGGAATAGACTACCAATGATAGTGAAACAAAGAACAAGTTGGACACATATTATGGGATTGACTGTTTTGTTACACTGGCAGGCTCAAAGGGCATTATGGCCTGTGCCTGAAATATTTGTTTGTGCTTACGTGCACGCTCGTGTGTGTGTCTCTACGTATGTATGTATGTAATATTGATGTTAAACATATATATCCAGGCAATTCATAGATGCAGTTTTCCTTACTAAAAAAAGGTAGTGTCTAATTTATGTATATGAAAAAATAAGATGTGCAAGAGCTATAAATGTACTGTTTTAAAATTTCCTTAATGTGAGGATAATTTGCAAGAATACAATAATCGGCAAAGTCATAAACAAACTGTCTAAAATGGAACTGATGCTAAGAGTCCTGGTGTTACCAAAAGTGCATATTTCTTCATAAACATATCTATAACAGATGTAGCAGAACTTTAAATATTTTTAAAAATCAACATCTTTGTTAATAAAAGCTAAATAGACCACTTTATTCACTAAACACATTCTCATGCTAGTGGAATATTTATCGTACAGTGTAAGATGTGCATATTGTGTCATTATGAAACTAAGATCCCTCTTATATGTCTCACATAACAGGAACTTGGACAGCGCAGTAGCGCAGCGATTGCATTGTCGCCTCACAGCAAGAGGTTCTCCTGTTTGATTATCAGCTGCAGTGCCTTCTGTGCAGAGTCTGCATGTTCTCTCTGTGTTTGTGTGGGTTTCCTCCAGGTGCTCTGGTTTCCTCCCACATTACAAAAACATGCATCTGGAGCATTTTTCCCTGGGCCTCTGCTGAAATTTGGCTTCATTCCAAGTCAGACTTCCCCGGTAAACAAATGTTAAATAAAAATAAAAAATAATAAGAATAAAGCACAAGCCACACAGGGATAAATGCTCTAAAACCAATTTCAGTTAAAGAAATAAAGACGTAAATGATGGCACTTACGAGCAACCCAGCATATAAAACAGTCTTCAGCATCAATATAGTCCCGATGGGAAGACAAAATACAAACTGTTGGACATAAAATATTTTTATAATGAACAAGTCATATGTGAGAGAAATGCTTCTTACATGCTTTCATAGATATGTATGTTTCTTGCCTTTGACTTTAAGAATTTGTTGAAAGAATTCATAATGATGTCATCTAGTTAATTATTTAATTGAACACCTGCTATATAAGATGTCCAACAGTTTGTATTTCTGTTTGTTAAAGGTCTGAGGAAGCCTTCTGGCAAAAGCGCTTACCTTTTTTATGTGCCTAAATAAATATATCTGGTTTTATCTATGGTGGATTATTTCTTGGTATAAAGTGTGTTTTCAGAAGATTTGTGGATCACTTTGTGGTTGCTTTTCCTTGGATGATCCAACAATATAGACTTTTATCTTTCCATCGGGACTATATTGATGCTGAAGACTGCTTTATATGCCTGGTCGCTCCTAAGTGCCATCATTTACTTCTTTATTAAAATAAAAAATAAATAAATGTGCATTGCCATTACATCAGTAATTATGGAAAATGGAACTGTTCATTTTCCATGACTAAAGACTCCATATATATATATATATATATATATATATATATATATATATATATATATATATAAAATCTGAAAACAATAGTTATGACATTTTATTGCAAGATGTCTATAGGACAACATTTACTCTAAAGTTAAAAGAAGAAGAATTCATTGACAAGCTCTTAGACTTACGATTTATCTTATTTGCTATCAGATATCTGACAATTCTGCATTGAAGTGGGCTTTTTGCTTACCACATGTTGGCTAAGGCTTAGTGGCTCTTCACACAATTGCTGGATTTTGACATTTTGAAAAGCAAGACTGAAGTTATGAGAACATGGGATATTTTATACTGGCACGGTGTTTCACAAAGGTTAATAGCAACTTTTAGCATGTGTATCTTGGCAACAAATAATATGCATATATAGCATCCTTAGAATATAATAATGAACAAAACAATAATGTCAGAAATAAAAGATTTCAATGAAGTCATAAAATTGAATGTAATTCATTGACAGATTATTAGTGATATATAGCACAGTCTGAGTTGAAATCCATTGTCTTCACCATTGGGGTCATCCTTCTTCTCTTCACAGCCATACTTATTTATTGTTACTGTTTTCAGGTGAAAGTGTCACAGGCTGCAAAACCTGCAGTAAATGTTTTCTACTCAAAACATTCCATATGGTTTGCTTTTCCATGCTAATTCAAGTCTATGACTCAATGTTTTTTGCTGCAGGGATACCCATAAGATGATGCGAAAAACAGTACAGCAAATAATTAAATGGACAAAATGAAACAAAGCAGCCATTTTCAACCACAACTGCAAATTGCTGCACCAATGAATGGAGATCCCATAAAACCCTGCTGTCCTTAGCATAGCCACATTGCATACCATTTACCTGCTTGCAAATGGATCACGAAAAGTAATGCTTCAAAAATATTCTAATTTCAGTTTTGTGTAATGAAATAGTGATCCTCGGTCAATGTAACTGTTTCTCCAGAGCAGCATAAAATAAATTGTCATAAGTGCAAAGCTCCTCATCAGTCCTCTTGACGTCACTCATATAGTTATGCACACATACTCACACACACACACACACACACACACACACACACACACACACACACACACACACACACACACACGCACCACACACACGCACGCAGTCTGGATTAGCACAAGCCTCAGATGGGCTTAAGAAGGGATTGCTTCATCATCATGATACTGTTTAAAAAGAAATAGAACAAAAACAGTATGCAAAATAAAATTGGCAGTCAGTATTCCAAATGGATGTTATATTGATTTTTCTTCAGTTAAAATATTAGGTCCTTCCAGTCGAGCACCAAAACAGGGTAATTAGGCAGCACCAAGAATAAGAAGCTTTCAGTCTGAGCCTGCTTCATCACAGCTCTGACATCGCAAGTTAAGTTTCTCCCAGCAAAGACGAATAGTTTCAACTCTTCGATGGAACTCCTTCCTTCTTGTTTTTGACTTTCTCTCATTGTCCCTATTTCTTCCTGTCTGTGGCTTGTTGTTTTTATCATGTTTCTATTTCAGAAGAGGATGAAGAAAATAAATCAGAACTAGTTCAGACCAAAGCACACAATGGAATACATTCATTTGATCAAGGACACAAAATATCAACTAACAAAATGTGGAAAACTCAAAATATCGAAAATGGGAATTTGCCCTTTCCCCACTGCTGTGCGATCCCAGAGTTGGCATATATAATTAGCAGGGGTGTTGGGTGCAACCCATTCATGGGTGTACAGGGGGACTGCTCCCTTCATTAAATGGATGTCCAAATTTTGAGTTTTTCACATTTTGTCAGTCAATATTTTTTGTTTTTGATCCAATGAATGTATTCCAGCACACAACAACAATGCTTGATGCAGTATACAAATTACATTTACAGTTCTTACCTCTCAAACAATTATAGTTATCTGCCTCAAGTTTGCTGGTGGACAGAAATGGTGCATATTTCTATGTGACCGTCTCAAGTACAACATGAGAATGTCCTTTACTCAGCATGACAAAACTGTACAATGTACTTGTTTTCTGTAATATCAGAAAGTCTAAATTTAGTGCACCTAACAAGTAGCCTTTTTGCTAATGGTGTTAAAAGAATAGTTTGGGAGGAGGCACTCAATAAGTAGGCAAGTTTTACATGTCAGTCTTCACTCTGAATGGGAAGGAACCTAATAATTTTAAGTGAAAACTAAAAGGCAACCAAATCATTTGGAACTGAGTGCCAATACAGAAATATATAAATATTTTCCCTACAGCTTATAGAGCTGCCTGATTCCAGAATCAAAACAAATATTACTTTGCAGTATACTTGTCACTGGAATTGCAAAATGTCCAAATGGCTATACTTCACAAAATGCCTACAGCATTCAAGAAAATTGCAAATTCTACAAAAAAATCAACCTACCCATATACTTTACTATAACAGGCTATCAGCTTCAGTGGATGACCTTTGAAAATAAGTTCAGGGAGCGTGACCAAGATGGTGACAGGATAACAGCACAATTTCTCAGCTCTGCTATTTAAGATATATTTCTGACAGGAATTTATACGTTTTTGATATCGTAGACTTTTCAACTTTGAGAATTATCTTTTTTTTTAAGTTTTTGGAAGTTGATGTCCAAATTATAAACTTATAATATTTTTAATTCCTGTCATATTCAAGCAGAAAGGTTTTTGATAGTTATTCAAAATGAGTCATTCCAAAAATAGCTTGTCATGAAACTCTACTTACCAGCATACAAGAATTATTGACATAAATAGATAAAATGGACAATAAACTTGATAATTTCAAATAAAAATGCACAAAACAAATGAAACAGCTACATGAAATAGTTATGCGATAGAAAACTCAAATTTCCAGTATGGAAGAGGCATTAAATGATACAGAAGGCAGAGTTTCAGAAGAAGAGCATAACAATGAATTCCTATTAAAACAAAATACATTTTTACTAAAAAAATAGATGGTCTTGAAAATAGATGTAGAAGAAACAATCTTCACATTTATGGATTACTAGAAAAATAAACAGAAGGTGACAACATGGTTAATTTTCTTACTACTTGGCTTGCAAAGACATTAAATCTGCCATAGTCTCTTTCATATGGCATTGAAAAAGCATATTGGTCATTAGTGTCTCATTTCTCGACAAATAAATCTGAGATCCAAAATAATACATTTTTTTTCTTGTCAGGACAAATAACTAGTATTAAAAACAGCTTGGACAGATTCACCAATTAAATATAATGACAGTATAATAAGACTTGACAATGATTACTCATCAGCAGTGGTTTTGAAAAGAAAAGAATATCTCCCTTTGACGAGAGAGCTAAAAAAGAGACAAATTAAAATACATCTACTATTTCTAGCTAAGCTTAAAATTTTTTTCTCAGATGGTGCCTAAACATTTGAAACCCTGGAATCAGCTTTATCATAACTAACATCAAATAAAATTTTAGATCAAACAGAAGGAATGGGCTGGACCAACAGTTCACCGAAGAGACAAGCAGAAAAAAATGGATGGAAAACCATAGACAAAAATAAGAAGAAACTAAAAGACAAATAAATCTGTAACCATTTTTTTTTACTTTCTTGTGATTCAAAAGCTTCAAAATTGTAATATATGTGACACTGTATTATAATTCACAATTCTATGATACTTGTGATGCATTATAAAGAAAAAAGAGAACCGCATAACCTAAAGTGCAAAAGAAAGGTAAAGTGTACTAACTTTTTATTTTTATTATTTTATATTGTTATAAATAGTATCAATGTCTACTCTGATTTTATTCTATTACATAAGAAAATCACTTTAGTATACATAGTGAAGTTAAAAAAAAAATATATATATATATATATATATATATATATATATATATATATATATATATCAAGAAAATGTTTAAAACATTATCTGTCCTTTTAAAAGGCTTTTATAGTAGTATGTGCTCTAGTTCTAAATAAGTGATATGTTATATAGTTAGATTATTCACATAATAATTAATAGCTGGTAAAGGAAATAAATTATCTCAGTGTATCGAAGTCTGGTTACATTTTATAGAATATTAAAAATATGTAGTATGTATGTGAATCTTGGGTGAATGTGTTTAAATGATTATTAAAAGTATACCGTGTTTGTGCATAATTTGAGTGCAGTAGTTGGGAACAAGTTTTGTTTTAATTTATACAAGTATTAGAAATTGGAACTGTGATGTTGTGGGGAAAAAAGATGGATAGGATGAAAATACATGTGTTGGGAAGGTTCTGAACATTAAAAGTATTGTTTAGCTTGATTTTCTATTTATACAACAAGTGAGAGAACTGTTCATAGGTTCATAGGTAGGTACCAGGCTATCAGCCCTGGGGCCAATACAAGCCCAGCCAAAAAGGTACCCTGGCTTTTGCCACCCAAGAAAATTATTTTCCTGTGCCACTGTCAAGCAGAGCCACAGAGGTGATCCCCAGAGTAAATTTCCTATTTCCCATCCAGTCATCAAGATTTTTCTTGAAGAGTGCTAATGAGGAGCTTTGTTTGATATAGATAGGTAGTTTATTCCACAGTACGGGAAGTCTCTGGGACAGGAATCTATCCCTCCAGCATGTTCTGTTTATTGTGGTGACAAAGTTTAGGTCCCTAGAGCATGTAGCTTGAAGGGATTGGGATTTCTTTAAGTGGAGCATGTCCAACAGCTCTGGGTTTGACATAGCTTTGTATGTTAGGCAGAGATCACCTCTGAGTAGGCGATATGCGACAGAGTAAAGCTGGAGTTTTTTGAGACAGTCTGCATAGGGCATCTGTTTGAGGCCGGTAATCCTCTTTGAGAGGTATTTCTGCAGCCTTTCCAGTTGTTGTAGATGTCTTGTGAGGTACATACCAAAAGGGGCATTGTACTCTACAATGGGTCTAATGAGTGATGAGTAGAGGGGAACAATGACCTCTTTTTTTCTGGATGAGAAACCTTTTTTGATGAGGTGTGCCACGTAGAAGGATTTCCTGACCACTGTGGCAATGTGATTATCAAAGGAGAGACTACTGTCCACCTGTGTCCCAAGGTCTCTTATCACACTTTCGGTGTTAAGTATATTACCGCCTATGTTGTAGTTCATGGGTACAGAGTTTTTACCAAAGGGGATGACAATGCACTTTTTGGCATTGAGCTTGAGGCCATGGCTTTGACACCAGGCATCTGTCTCAGTGAGGCCCTTTTGTAGGATGTCCACATCATTAGGAGTTTCAATTGTGGCTCCTAGTTTGCAGTCATCTGTGAACTTCATTAGCCAAACACCTTCTGTGTTAGCCTGTACTTCAGAGAAGTAGATACCAAACAGGAGAGGACCCAGGACTGAACACTGTGGTACTCCACTTGTCACTGATCTGAAGTCGATTTGGAGTCTGCTACTTTCACAGTGTGTGTTCTGTCAGTGAGCCAGTTGACAACCCATCTTGTGACATTGGGATTTATACATAGTTTAGTGAGTTTATCTATAATTCCAGAGTGGGGGATGGTGTCGAAAGCCTTGGCAAGCTCTAGATAGGCTGTGTGAACCACCTTACCCTTGTCTACGGCTTTGGTGACCGCTTCAAAGAAGTCTGTCAGGTTTAGGAGACATGATCTGCCTTTTACAAACCCAAACTGGGTGGGATCCAGAATTTGGAGATTACAAATGTCTTTGTTTATAAGTTCCATGATGATATGTTCCATGGCCTTGCAGACCAGGCTCGTCAGGCTAATGGGGCAGTAGTTCCCAGGGTCTGTGGTGGCTCCCCCCTTGTGGAGTGGGATTATCGTTGCTGTGCACCATTCAGCAGGCACAAAGCCTGAGGTGAAGCTATGATTGAACATGGTACTTAGGTGGGGTGCCAGTTCATTCTGTAGTTCATATAGAATGCAGCCTGGGATGTTGTCTGGTCCCATGGATGCTGTGTTCTTGGGTTTGGAGAGTGTGGTTTTTACCTGTGCAGCCGTGATTACAGGAACTTTGCATTCTTCCAGTATAGAGATGGGCTCTTTAGGGGGTAAAAGGGGGGTAAAGTTAGCACTGAACCTATCTGCCAGGATGTTGGCAATATCAATTGGGTCTGTATATTTAGTGCCATTGTGCTGTAACTCAGAGCATAGTTTCATTTGACTTTTCATGTTAGAGCACTTATCTTCTAAAAATAAGTTAAATTAACTTTTAATGCAACTTTTTTACTTGAAACAGAATGGCTCAAAGTAGACGTTAGCTGGGTCAAAGGTTACAACTGAGCTGTTTATGTTAGTCTTCTCTCGATCTCAAGCAGCAAATAGTCTGTTAAAATTGTTCACTTACTTGTTTCTCACCTTTCCGCTGAGGTTGTGAGCTATAAAAAGGTTTCTTATTACTCCCATGTTACAACATATGCAGTTTTTACCATTCTCTATAGTTAGAATTCCTTTGCAAGTGTGTGAATAGCTGAAATTCAAACAGAATGGCTCAAAGTAGACATTAGCAGGGTCAAAGGTTATAACTGAGCTGTTTAAGTTAGTCTAATATTGAAAGTGACATCCATTCCTTTTTTAAGGAGGAACACTATTTAAATTTACATAATTCTTGAAGGATTAGCTGTCTGACTTGAATAAAGAATTGACTGTGTGCATGCACATTGTAAATTTAAAATTAAATGCAAAGATAGCATTAAGACAAAATCTAAATAGACAATTATATAAATTACAAGTAAAAAATTTGCATTAAAAGTTAATTTAACTTATTTTTAGAAGATAAGTGCGCTGACGTGAAAAGTAAAATGAAACTTTTTGGGTGATGGAATATTTATGACTATTCAATAAATGAAAATGTACAGACATATATTAGTACTACTGATCCTAATATGATTAAAATATGAAAGATAGTGAACTAGTTTATCTATTAGAAATGAAGAGAAATAGCTCAATGGTCAGGGACTTTGTTTATAGGCTGCTAGTTATAGGGTTTGGTTCTGGCTTTGGGTTAACAGAGGGATTTATAGAGCATCTTAGAAACAGTTGATCTACTAAATCATTAATGAACAAAGTATGCAAATTAGAATATGATATAAATAATTATAAAATTAACAAACTTCCTGAAATACAGAGGCATCTATTTTGAAAAACGTACTTTAAATACAAAAGTTTTTTACATAGCAGCTAGTATTTTCAGCTCAAAGTCAACAAATTCAATTTGGGTGCTTTATTTGTGGTACATTTCTTTGACATCAAGTTTATTGCACTTTGCTCATAACAGTATTGTAGTGTACTGTGACATATCAATTTTACACTATTGCTAGTTAAAACAGCTTATTAAAGTGTTTGTATAACTGTGGATGTTACAGATGGAAGAAATCACATAGTATAGTGGTCTTACATACAATTAATATAGCAATAACCCACGCCTGGGTGTGGGTAATGCTGGATTTACCCACAGTTGGCGTGGTTTGGTCCCGAGGGCGAAGCCCGAGGGACCAAACAAAGCCAACCGTGGGTAAATACAGCATTACCCACACCCAGAAGTGGGTTATTGCTATTATACCATGACATCATTTAAGAAAAGAAACTATTACTTTTCTTAAATAATGGCATAGTATAATGCCTGTTTACTGCCCTTCCGCAGATGTCTGGTATCCGCGGCAGTTCTGCTGTACTGCGCCTGCGCAGTACATCAGAGCTGTGGGCAACAACGGAGAAAGCAAGATCTCCGTTGCTTTTTATTTTTCGCTATGTTTAATGGGTTTAACATAGCGAGACAGTTTTAAAATAAGCAACGGAGATGTCCGTTGCTTATTTTTAAACTGTCTTGCTATGTTAAACCCATTTAACATAGCAAAACAGTAAAAAAAGCAACGGAGATCTTGCTTTCTCCATTTGCTTTTTTTAAAACATGTCTCGCTATATTAAATGGGTTTAGCATAGTGAGACAGCTTTAAAATAAGCAACGGAGATCTCCGTTGCTTATTTTAAAGCTGTCTCGCTATGTTAAACCCATTTAACATAGCGAGACAGTGTTTTAAAAGTAGAGTTATACTAATGGAAAAAAGTCCGGGCGACCCGACCTTTTTCCATTAGTATAACTCGATTTACAATGTGCACGCTGGCCAATCAGCGTGCACGTTTTGGGGGGGTCATGGTATAATTATGATTAATACATATTAGTAATTCATTTTCTCAAATAAATTTGTATTTTCCAAATAATATAATGTTTAACAATACAATCATCAATAAACAAGTATTATAAACCTTTATATACACTACATACAATTGACCTGAACAAAGGAGGGAAAAAAATAATAAAATATATGGCATTAGTAACAAAAATTTATAATATTCAATTAATAAAGTATGAAGTTACACAGTAATTATTTAGGGTTAATTTTTAATGTCTCAATAAGAGTTAAATTTTTTCCCAAGGATTGTTTGTCCATGTTTTAGGTGAAATTCTCGATTCCTTCACCTTGATTTCTAATGTCACTGTTTCTTCCATGAATCTCAAGAATTCTTCCAGAGTAGGTTCTTGTGAAGACTTCTACTTTCTAGTTATACATTTCCTTGCCACATCTAATATGGACCAAAGTAGGTATAGATCTTTTTTATTCATTCCAATAGTATCACTAATATTTAAGAGGACTAAAGATTTGGTTAAAATAAGGGTGTCTGTGAATATAGCTTGGAGAAAAATAACAATTTCTTCCTAGAATTATTTTATATTAATACAATCAAAAAATATATGAGACCAATCGGCTTTACAGTTTAAATAACATCTCCAACAAATGGATTTATCAAGTGAATTGAATCTGGCTAGTTTATCAGGTGTAATAAATGCCCTGTGAATATATTTCCATGTAAATATTTTCCATACTTGTAAATTAAATGTTAAGTTAACAGAACATAAAATATTTGTTTTACTCTCAATTCCGGTTATTAATAGAACATGCTGGAGGGACAGATTCATCACCCAGAGACTCCCTATGCTGTGGAACAAAATCCCGGTACATGTGAGGCAGAGCACCTCGCTGGCCTTGTTCAAGAGGAATCTTGACCAATGGATGGGGGATCGCAGATATACCCCAGGGATTACTTCAGTGTCACTGCTTGACAGAGGCACAGCAAAATAATAGGCATAGTTTTATTCAAACTAAAGGGGTGGTGAAAGCCAAATAACTATGGGCTAGGCTTATAAATGCCCTTGGGCAGATAGCCTAGTATGAACCTATGAACCTATGAACCTATGACATCCTTTTGCTATGAAATTCCAATATTTTGCATTAGGGTTAGTTTTATATGTTATCAATATTTTGTATAATTTTGAAATTAGATTTGTCCAATTATAATTGTCGTAAATAAGTTCAGATATTAGACTTATCAAATTTGGACTAGTTTTATAAGTACAATTAATAATTTTACTATTAATATCCTTAACATATGATAACATGCTTTGTAGTATCAACCAATCTGCTGATGGAAAGTCATATTTATTCTGAATTTGTTGAATGTCTAATACTACTTGAGTCTCTATACAATGTTGCCAAGTGAAGTTTTTCCCTCCCATCTAGTTAAAATAACATTATGAATTTTATTGAAGAAATTCTTTGTAGAGCTAAAGGGTATTATCAAGAGGTCCATACGAATCACCTAACGGCAACATAACTGAAACAGATTTGGCCGGGCATACTTACGTGAAAGTGCTTTTCACTGAAAGGTACTTTCACGTAAGTATGCCTGTTGCGGAGATCGCACTACAGTGGGGATAAGGGAAAATTCCCTTTTCCCTACTGTAGTGCGACTTCGAAGTGAGAATATTTAAGTAGGAGTGTGTGGGGGCACATCCCCCACATGGAGGGGTGCACGGGGGCTTGCCCTTCTGCAAAAATGTAAAAGTAATGTTTTATTTTCTTTTTTTTAAACACACTTTAATGAAAGTGCTTTTTCTGTGAAAGCGCTTTTGTTAAAATATGTTCGGTGATTGTGGATTTGGACTATTGAACTTTCATTCAATAGTCCTCGATCCATTATCAAGTCTAGCCAAATCTTAATATCCATGTTAGTATAAATAAATCTTCTGAATAAATTCTAAATATTATTTATATAATGTAATTTTGTTGGTTTTGTTATATTATATTGAATATTAACAGTCAATATGTGCCTCATCCTATTATTTTGTTCATTAATATACAATTTTTAATTATTTTATTTTCATTTAGAAAAATAATAGTGTGCAATGTTTTCCATACTGAAGAATAATTAGGATCTTTCCAATTAATGATTGTTCTTAATATGGAAGCTTTTATGTATGATTCTAGATCTGGAAGTTTAATTCCACCCATTTCCTAAGATCTAATATGATGTGTATATGCTATTCTATTTCTTTTTGGATACCAAATAAAGTTTAATAGAATTTTATTTATTTATTTCAAATTTTTCTTGTTAGGTACTATAGGAATAGCTTGTGTAATGTAATTAATTTTTGGAAGTATTGTCATTTTTATTATTTGTAATCTGTCTTCAAATCTCAAGAACATTTTATTCCAGCTTACTATTAACATTTTTATTAATTCTGTTGCTTTAATTTGTGGCTAACGTAGATTCCAAATTATCACATAGTGTTATTCCTAAATATTTTATTATGGGAGCTTGTTTTCCTATCACACAATTTGTAGTTAAGGTAAATTATCTCTTTTTATTCAAATGTATATAATTAGATTTTCCCTTGTTAAATCTCAGGCCAGAAATATGATAAAACCTTTCCACTATTTCATCTAGTTTTTATACTGATTTCTCTGAGACAGATAACATGAGCAAAACATCATCAGCAAATAACATAATTTTTTTAATTGAGTTTACCATGTACATCTATGCCTGATATATTAGAGTTGTGGTGTACTAATGAGGCAGATAATTCAATTCCTAAGGCAAACAGGATGGGAGACATCGGACAACCCTGCTTTGTACCTTTGGTTATTTCAATAACCTTCGAGGTAAATGGCCTAAGTTTTACATAAGCCAAATTATTTTTATAAATATTCTTTATTAGCGTAATAAAATTTGTAGGAAATTTAAACAATTCTAAAGCCTTAAAAAGAAAATCCCAGCTCAATGAATCAAAGGATTTTTCTATATCCAAAGCTACTATTAGAGCTTCTTGGTTATTTCTGTTTAGAAAATTTATGAGTGTTAGAATTCTTTGTATATTGTCATGTGTGTGCCTTTTATAAATTAATCCTGTTTGATCCTCATTTATCATGTGTGTCACTGATTTTTTTAATTCTACTAATACTGATATGAAAATTTTATAATCATTGTTAAGTAAAGATACTGGCCTATAAGATTTGCACTGTAAAGGGTCTTTGTTTTCTTTTATAATGGATGCAATTAAGGTGTATTTCCATGAAATTGGAGTTGTGTTTTGTGCTAGAATTTCATTCAAAATTTTGTGAAACAATGATATTACTGAAGATGAAAAATCCTATACAATTCATTAATTCTATCAATTCCCGGTGTTTTATTACTTTTACTTTCCTTGATTTTTTGAGTAATTTCTTTTAGAGATATTTGTTTTTGAATGTCTAACTTTAACTTTTCTGGTATCGCCTTTACCTTTACTAATTTCAGGTCTACGTTTGATGTATTAGTTAGTGAAGTATCATTATAATGGTCAGAGAAATAATGTTTAAATGCATCTAGTATATCATTTATATCTGAAATCCTTTTGTTTTTTTTTCCTTCCTTCATGTATAATACTTGTAATATTATTTTCAATCAATTTTTTTTTAATCTTATTGCTAAATTATGCATATGTTTGGGTGATACTGCATAGGAACTAAGTTTTAACCTTTCTACAGCTATATTAGTTTTGTGAGTTAGGATTTCATTATATCTTTTGTTTAAGTCTTCCAATGCTTTTTTATGATTATTTTGTGTGTAAGTAGATGAATTAATAGTGAGATATGTAATTTGTTTTTGGATGTTATATAATTCTGATTCCCACTCTTTTAGCTTGTTTTTATACCATGAAATAATTTTTCCATTTAGATAGCTTTCAAGGTGTCCCAAAGATTAAGTATATTTATTTCAGTAGTGTAGTTTATATCTAAAAATAATTGTACTTCTGAATCTAACCAAGGTTTAAATTGCTTTAATTTTGTAATGTAAGCTGGAATTCTTGACATAAAAATTAATTTCTTATAATCTGTATGTATTTTAAGAATTAATGAATTATAGTCTGAAAAGGGACAAGGGATTATGGAAAATTTCATCATTTTTGAATTTAGTTCGAGATATGAAGATTTTATCAATTCTTGTATGTGTCCCAAATCTGTGGTCTTGGTGTGAAATGATAATGAATTGTTCTCCTTATAACTAAATGCATCAATTAGATTTATACTTTCTTCCCATTTCTTAAGTAGCTTCTCTTTAGAACTTACACGTAAATTTCTTTAACTTGTGGTCTCTGATTTATCCAATATACAATTAAAGTCACCTCCAAAAATCAAATTTCCTTTATATACTCTAGTTATTAGATCCATGTGTTTTCTTATTGTCCCAACCACAAAACCTGGAAACCAATATATATTTACTAATGTTCAGAGTCTATTGTTATATTTTATTATTACTATGGCTAGGAGTCCTTCTTTATCTTCATATTTGTAAATGAAATGTAAATTTTTTCCATAAAATTAAAGTTCCCCTAGTCCTCTTCTTATATGAAGAGTGAGATAAGATCATATATTCATTAGGATTCCAGCTAAAGGTATAATTTGTTTTGAAGTGAGTCTCTTGAAGAAATACTACCTGTACTTTATTTAATTTCATATATCTTAATAAATTAGATCTTTTCCATGGCTTGTTTAAACCGTTAGTGTTTAAGGATAAAATAGTCAAGTCCATTCTCAGTATTTAACTTTATATCATATTTGTTTTGTATTATATTTTGTAATATCATACCAAATGTAAAATGTGTAACTACTGTGCTAATAATTCTCATTGGAGTCAATATTTTAATTTTGGTCAAATAACTTAAAATAGAGTTTAGTTCAGGCCAATAAAATAAAAAAAAAAGAAAAATGCCAAAATTACTTGTATAACAAGCATATAAATATTTTTGTAAACCCTCTAATGTACATAAAGTGAAATACACTTCCAATCTGCTAGATGAGAAGAAATCTAATAGATTGCCTACCATAACTTCCCTCATGAAAAAGAAAGAAAACAAAACTAACCCCTTTCGAGCTCCAGTGCACATTTTCTCTTATATTGGAGGTTTAACAAAATTAGTTATTATTTTCCCTATATAACTAGTAATAATGAATTAGCATAATGTATGGAAATGAGTATTGATTGGTAATACAATTTAATTTTAGATTAGATTAGACTTCTTTTTCAGAATAAAATCATCATATCATGCACTACTTAAACATTCATAAAGTAAAATCTCATTTATAACACAGTAACTGTTGCTTAACATTAGTTCTCTTTAGCCTGAGAGTAGTATATATACATATTAATAATCCCCAATATTCTGATATGACCAATATACTAATGATTAAGTCAGATAAACACCCTCCTACATACTTAAAATATATTATAACTGAGTGAATTAGATTTAGAAATGTATCAATAAGTGAAGATAAATATGGACAAGTCTACTCAGAACACTTGAATCATGCTACAAAAACTATGTAATCTATAGAATGAACCCTTAGAGTTGTGTTCACTAGAGATGATGATAATGTAAATATGTTTGAGTGAACAATACATGTCATAAATCTCTATGTATCACTCACATGCTTTCAATTAGAGACAAATTAAAGCATAACCAGATTCAGTTTATTTTATGTCTGCCCATGAATGTAGTTGTGACAAATTAAAATAAAAAATGAAGAAAGACAACATTAGACCATAGTGATCACTCATTGATGATGAAACAGAAGAAATTTGCCCTGATAAGTGGCCATGCGAGTGGCTAAATAAGTGGATACATTTCTTAATACTAATGCATAGTTATAATATCAATTCATATTATGAGAATATCATCACAGAATATTGAACAGAATGCTAGTCAAGACAAAGCATTACTGAAGCTGTTCTGCACAGCCACAGTTCCTTAGAACCTTTCTAATAGAGTGTTTATCAAAGACTGTGTCATACAGCAAGATACAAGAGTAAGCAGACTCCCTTCTTTGTTATTAAGTTGTTAAAAGTAATGACACTCTAAAAAATACAAAATCTATTAAGCTGAACAGTGCCTTAAGAAATGTCTCTATCTCATATCTATTTAATTAGTGTAACCCTTGAATTTCTCATCAAGAATTACAATTTACAAATCTGTCTTATTTTACTACTTGAACCAGTAGCAAAAGCAGACCATGAAGACATTTTCTCATGTGCCCTTTACTTTAAAGAAATAAAGATGAAATTCCAAGGTGAACTCATATAACCAACCATCTCACTAAGAAACTGATAATCTTATTATTTAGACAGTTGTCAATATTCAGTAAAAATATCAGTTGCATAATAGTCAGCTATACAACTAATGTCTGAAGGATTAAAGGTAGTTTATGTTATAAATCCATGCCTTAACCAGATGTGTATCATATAGAATATCATTTAGCATTTGCATTTCTTAGGAACCTATGTCTGTAAATGTGTAACTCAAACAATTCTTGGTAAAATGAATGACATCTAAACTACTTTATTATGTTATTTTATGTGCAATTTTACTATAGGTTTCCCAGTAGTTCCCCCATCATCAAGGCAACTCCCACAATACATCAACAGGCACTCACAAAACTGTCTGAGATGCCAACTTTATGAGTTATAGATCCATGGCTTAAAGTTTTGCTGGGAATAAATCAACTATTCATCATAGAAATAAGTACAGATGCCCACACAATTTAGTAGTGCAGTTAAACAACTACTTGCATGTTGATGTAAGAATTTTGGCTAATTACCAGCATCTTTGCCACTTTACTGAAAGTTGAACCCCACTTACCAAAGATTAGAAAGCACTAAAGAGTGAGGAGAGTTATCAGTAAATTACTATCTACTGTATTCACTACTTATTTGGTTACTACTTAATCAATTCAATTGAACATGTCTAGGCAGTGTGAGCAGAGGAAAATAACAACACTGCACAGTACAGGGTTTACTATGTTATCTAATAAAGCAATGTGCACATTATATTCAAATAAGCAGGAGTTATAGGTACAAGGTAATAAGTCCCTTTGTGGCTTCTGAAATTAGATGATTTCTGTTACCAGGTTAATGAAGTATTCAGTATAATATGTCTAAAACATGTCTTAATTTTACTTATTATGTGCACAGAAGTAAGTCACAACTGCAGCTGATGTGTGCATCTCACACACATATTTTCCTATTTACACTTGCGACGCTGAGACAGCTGCTTACAAAAATATCAGACATGTCATTTTACTGAATCACCATAGCATAGTGTATCTTATAGCTAGGTAGGAATAATTCAGACGTAAGAAATGACTGTGTTTACTTCAAGTGTAACAATGTAGTCTGTAATGCTTCTATTACATTTTCAATATGATGTTATTCAATGTTACTGTAAATTCTTCTTTTTTGTGTTACCTACATGAAAAACAGCTACTCTGTCACTGATTCCATACCTATTCTTTTTATTTATTTAAATGAAGTCAGGGTTTATAGATTTTAATAATCCAAAGACCATGCTAAATGAGCTAAAACTATACTGCTTGTGCAACTGATATCACATTACAAGTGCTACCTTAACAACAGACAAGCAGGGGATTCCTTAACTGACTATTTCCACCTTAAATCTTTCATAGCAGACAAGGGAAGCTCTAACTAGTGCAGGAGAATGTTTCAAATAACAGCATTGTCAGAACCCAGTAATGGAACTCTGTTTATAGTGACTCTTAACTGTTTTTCCAAATTTAAAAATATGGATATCTATGTTACTTTTAAAATGGGAATTTGAAGTGTAGTGAAGTCAGTAAGCCACAGAAACTATGATTAAAATTTTTCAATTCCTATTATGCAACAATGAGGTGAACTAAATATACTATTAATAAAAAGGGAGATGAGAAAAAAAACATTTGTGTATATGTTGTCTCTGTTCTTCCTTCACATATAACTAATTATACTAAAGTGAAAGATAACATTTGAATCTGGTTTTCCTCACTGCCTATGAATGAGATGTAACTATATTTTTAGAAGTCACTCTAAGTTATAAAACCATTTAGCATTACCAGACACAACCACTAGACTTGTGATGGGTATATTGCATAAAGTATAGGTTTAAGAAAAAGTATAAATGTCTCAGAATATAATAGGCAATATAGTAGATAAAATACATACATTTTGAGGTAAAGTCCAGAAGTCTATATCTTTGTTGATTCTTTGAGAGATTTGGAAGACTGCATAGTTTTAGAATCAGTTCTTTGTTTCTTTTTCCTTACATCAGACCAAGTATTTTTTTCTGGAGATCTTTTCAAGTTGGTGGAAACAGTCCAGTCCATTTCTTCAGGAATTGTGATGATATTATTATTCTTGATGAAGGTAGAAGATTCTTCAATGTTGTTAAAGGTTTTCAAGTCATTTGAATAGAACATTCTGATTCTAGCAGAATATACCATCTGCGCTTTTATTGTATTTGAGAAGTTTCACTAATGGCCAAGTTTTTTTTCCTTGTTTCTAACACTTTTGCAGAATAATCATTGTCAAATCTGATCTGACTCTGTTTATATGTTATGGGACTTTTTCTCCAGGCTGTTTTTAAAATGAGCCATTTATCCAAGAAGGACAGGAACTTTAACACAATTGATCTTGGTGGTGCATTAGGTGAAGAGGGTATAGATTTTTCTATGGCTCTGTGAGCTCTTTCTATTCCGTTTGATAATCCCTCTTTTAAATCAAGCATTTCAAGAAGCCAGAAATTCAAAAAGGAGATGATGTCTTCTCCCTCAGTTTTTTTCTGGAAGGCCACATATTCTTGTATTAGTTCTCCTCTCCCTATTCTCTAAATCATCCACTTTATTAAGTAGCCAGTTATTTTGAAGTAGGAATTCTGTCTGATTTTCCTTTTTGAGTCTTCCATCTATCTCATTTAGTGATGTCTCCATATCAAGTAATTTATGTTGTTGTTGCTGCAGTATTTCTTTTAGTACTTCTTTTGGCAGTTTTCCTTGAGACTTTCCAAATTATCAGTGAATCTATCCATTTTCAATGATGGTTCATGTAATGTGAAAGACATCAGTTGTATCTCCTTCTTCAGAGTGGTTTCTGAGTGAGAATTCTTTAAACTGGCCATTACCAAACAGCTGTGTTGTTCTCCAGAATATTTTGACAGGAAAACTCAATAATATTTCTTGAAATTTGCTAGAGTTGTAGTTCTTAAGTTCCTTAATATTTTTTTTTCTATTTCTGGTTAATGAAAATAATGTTTTCCCTGTTTTCTAGTACTGTTTTGTGAAGCTCTAAAAAAATGCTGCTTATCTGTTTGCCATCTCGGCTCCGCCCCCATATTAGTAATTCATAAGGCTATAATAATAATTAGTCATTACTAATGAAAGACAATGCGGAATAGAAATGTTTATTTTTTAAAAGAAGTATATCAGTCCTATTCATGAACTGAAATAACCAAATCTAGAGAATACTTACAATGTGTAATGAATCTATATCACATCATTGAATCACTAATAATCAAACCCCTCTTTGTTGAAGAATTATTTAGCAAAATAACTTCTTCAAAGAAACTTTTCAATGAAAACTTTCCTAGGCCAAATTTACAGTAGTCTGCCCTAGCAACCAAACAAAAAAAAAAAACAAAAAAATTTACACCTATGCAAGGGGGTGGAAATGCCTCCCTAAATATACCAACTCCGAGATTGCATTACAGTGGGGAAAAGGTCTAATTCCAGATGGAGGCCAACCATTGTTTTGTCCTTTTTTCACTGAAACGTTTCTTTAGTGAATAGTTCTTTTGCTGAACAGTTCTTCGACAAAGAGGCATTTGATTACTAGTGATTCGATGGTGTGATATATGGTTTTGTGATACAGTTACAACTGTATGAGACTGGTATGTGGTTTATCATTTAAATAGAAGTAACAGATACATGCTTTAGAAACATTCTCAGATTTGATACACACACATGCGAACAAATAATACTTCAACCAGTAAGCTATAATTTAATAGATAATCAGATTTAAAAACTATCTAGCTACATCGAATCAATTACTTAAATAGCTAGAGTGGAAACAAGTCTGGGAAGAGACTTTAGCAGGAATGGTTAAATAGAAATGCTATTCAAGTGTGGGGTTTTAATCCTCAGGGGCTTTATGGTTTATTCTTTAAATATTTAATGTTTCAAAGTTTAAATGTTTACAAATGGATGTCTAAGAATATTAGTTGCATTGTCCTTAAGGCAAATATAAGCAATTTTCTTCAGTTATACACTTGTTCCTCTTCCTTAATAATAGGTATACATGACTAATTATACTTCTAATAATACTTTATACATGACGTATATTTCTATCAATGTTAATGGTTTAAATAACAGTTGTAAAATGGGAAGTCTAAACAAATATCTAAAAATGTTTAATGCTCAAATTATTTTTTAAGAGACACATTTACTACAAGAATACACAAATCGACTTAATACTAATAATCATTCAGCATTAGTTAGTTCACATTATAAACAAAAATAAGGTGTAGCGATTCTATGGAAAAATTCTGTTTCAATGCTGAAAATCATAAATACATATAAAGATAGTTCTGGGATATTTTGTCTAGTATCTCTAAAAATAAATGGAAACATTTACACTTTCATTAATCTTTACTGGATTCCTGAGCTAGGACTCAAATTGGTCAAGAAACAGCTTAAAGAATTTATACAACCCTCTAAGGGGAGTATAACATTAGCAGGTGATTTTAATTGTATATTGAATGACAGTGATACTAATACAAAAAATACATGTAGGAAACCAGTGATATCTAAGTGACTGGTTGACTTTATTGATATGGTTTAACATTAAAGATATAAATGTATATGCTGAGGCAAATTCACTATTTTTACATACTATTCAAATTGCCATGGTAATCAATCCAGAATACATACCAGTATACGTTTCAGGAGATATAACAGCAAAATTAGACAAAGTATAGTAATCAAATGCCCTTTATCTGATCATAATACAATTTCATTTGATTTCAAAATGAATGGAAGACAACGTGTTACTATAACCACAATTCCATCATACATAACCAAGTTAAATGATTTCAAGGAATTTTATGTTAAAGAAATACAATCCTTTACAAATAGAAATCTGACTGAGGATATATTAGAGCTATATGTATGGGATTCTTTAAAGTCATATTTATAGGTTGTCTATTAGAAGACCAAAGACGCATTATTTCGAATGCATCTTGGTTGAACTCAAAAGCCTGAAACGGCAAAATATCGAAGCGGCTTTTAAGTGAATTCTTTCCCTGGGAAAGAATCTGCTTGGCCGCTTTATTACTTTGCCATTTTCAGCACTGTAGTGCTGTCTCAGAGTTGGTATATTTAATTAGGGGGTGTGGGGGGTGCAGCCCCCCACATCAGGAGGTGTGGGAGCAAAGCTCTCCACTTAATGTAATGTTTAAAGTGTTTTATTTTATTTTTTTTGTTGTTGGAACAGTGATTCTTTTCCATAGGAAAAAAATCACTGCTCTGACAGTTCGAAATTGTAAGCTTTCGCTTACATAGGGTCAATTATCACCATTCGCTTTTTTAAGCGTTCGGTGATCTAATATAGACCCATATTTATATGGTAAGGTTTTATCTTGGTACATTAATAAGAAAAAAAAAAACAATGAAATAAAGAATTATTAGAATTACAAACAAAAATCGATAAACTAAAATTAGATATTAAAAAAGGTAACAAGAATATAATAAAAGAACTTGAAGTAAACAAAAATATTTAGAGGCATTACATCATAAAACTATGATGAATTTAGAGAAGATTAACTTGAGTTCTTGTTCTATGAATCATAGAAATCAGTAAAGAATAGCAAATAGAACAAAGAAAATCATTAAATTTAATCAGATAAAAGATGTTTATATTTCGGGTACTAAGAAAAAAGGTTTCGATTTAGAGGGCATGTACTTTAATTCAATTAGCTTACATAGTTCAGAAATAGAATCACAAAATATAATAAAATCCTTCTTTAAGAAACATATTAATAATAAACTAATAGAAAATCAAATAAAATTAATAGATAAACCAGTTTTGATATCTGAACATAAATCTCAAAGGAATACGTTAAAGTTAAATAAAGCTCCTGGAACTGACAGTATTATTTCTGAAACGTATAAACTATTGCCTAGAGAAGCTTTAGGCTTATTATTGAGAGTATAAATACATTAGTCAAATAAACCAAAAATATCCCCCATCTTGGAAATACACATTAATATCCCCAATTTTAAAATCAAATAAGAGTGGAAAAGAATGTTCATCTTACAGGCCAGCAACTTTATTAAATGTTGATTATAAGATTTTCATGGCCATACATGTAATCAGAATGAAAGAGTCTTTGCCTTTATTGATAGTTGAAGATCAAACTGGCTTCATAAAAGATAGAAACACATATGATAATATTAAAAGAATACTTGCAATAATTGGTTTCATTAATATTACACAAGGTAGTATAACTCTAGCAAGCTTAGACATAAACAGTGCTTTTGATTCAGTGCATTGGGATTATTTATTATTGGTCTTGGAAGAATATGGATTCTCACAAAATCTTATAAAGTTAACTAGATTGTTATATGAAAATTCTCTAGCTTACATAAAGATTGGGTTATGCACATCTAGGCCAATTACAATTTAAAAAGGTACTAAACAAGGGAGTCCTCTGTCCCCATTGTTGTTTTCTCTTGTTATAGAACATTTTGCAACCTGTATTAGGAAGAATGCAAATATTAAAGGTGTATGTTTCAGTAATTATTTAGAGTCAAAAGTTCACCTGTTTGTAGATGATATTCTGCTGACCTTAACTGATTATAGTAAATCTTTACAAGAAATCTTTACAAGCTTTATTTGATATAATGGAACTTTTTCAAAAGATTTCTGGCCTTAAATTTAATAACAATAAAACCAAAATATTGCCTATAAATTGCAATAAGAAATACATAGATAAGAAGTTCTCTAAGTATATAGTTACTGGAAATAAAATGAAATATCTAGGGATTACATTAACAAATGATATAAATGAAATATTTAATTATTAATTACACTTATCATTTTAAATAAGATTAAACATCTCATTGACAGATGGAATAAATTCATTTTTTCCAATGGAGAATAGACTATTTTTAATTAATATGCTTATTTTCCCCAAAAATTATACTTTATACAAGTTATTTCACTTCTTCTTTCTAAAATGTATATACATCAAAATGTTAAACTTTGTATGGTATCCCAACAAACTTAGAATAGCAGTTAATCACCACGTACAGTAAATGATTGGGTAGCAGGAGGGATTAGTCTCCCAGACATAAAAATGCATGCTTTATCATCTAATATTAAGAAAATATCATTATGGCTAAATTCATCATAGCCTGTTAGATGGAAGCAAATACATGAATACATTTGGTTAAAATCAGATCATTCAATGTTGCCTCAATTCAGTTAAATATTACCTAATAATTTTCATTGGATGGTAAAGGAATATATTTTAGAGAATAAAAATAAATACATAAGTTAAAAAATTATAATCAGTTCATTACATACATTTAAAAATTACTTAAATAAAAAACAGATTTTAAAGTGTGGTCATTTTTATTCTATCCTATCAAGTGAACACAGAATAATATCAATACTTTTGATGTTATTAAAATGAATATACTTAAGGAAAAAACTTAATATATTGGCATCAGTTAATGCATTCTGGAAAAGTTATTTCCATGGAACTTGTTATAAGTCAGTATGACATAAATAGAGAAATATGGCTAATAATACAAGATTTAAGGTAATACATAATCAGTAAATTGGAATTAATGCATATATCAATTAAACATACTGTTCCCAAATTTACAGAATTTATGATTATTATAGACAATCAAACAGTAATAGGAAAGGGGTTATTATCCAGAATATGTAAAGTAATTATAAGTGCTAAGCTGTATTATAAAGAAACATTTTTTTGACTATTATAGATCATTAAATAATCAACTCCGTAGTGAAAAAGATACAAAAATAATACCAGAGGCTTCAAAGCAAACTTCACTTTTGCTGCAATGGAAATTGTTTTCTTGGAAATTTATACACAGAAGCTATATTACTCCTCATAAAATGGAATTCATGTTTAAACAAGATATTGGATGTTAGAGATGTAAAAGCGAACTGGCAGCATACATTCTATGATTGTAAATTGCTTAATTCATTCTGGGAAATTATGTTTTTTTTTACAAACTGTTTTTAATGACAAGTTTCAGTTATCTAAATGTTTGAGTCTGTTTAATACACCAATACCTAATTGTGTTCCTAATCAAAATATCCACTTTTATGGACTTTGTTAGCCATAGCTCACAAAATAATTACTATGAAATGGAAGAATGAGACTTCTTCATTTCAACAATCCAATAATATTGTACTTAATGTTTTTCAAATGGAATTCTCTACTATCAAGATGAGAACTGATAGAATTGCTTTGTATTACAACTCTTGGATAAAAGTTATAGAGATATTGGAGAAAATTTGACTGTAGCAAGTTATGAAAAAAATTATATCCAGAAAGATTAAATTTTGTCTGTTCAAGTAGACACCTTTGTAAATAGTTTTATTTTACTTTAACTTATCGTTATGAAGTTTTTCACTTTGTGTGGTCAATTTGTTAAAATTGTATATTTCTTTATATTTTGATTTGAATTGCTACATACATTTTTTTAATTTTCCAATAAATATACTTTTGAAAAAAAAGAAAATAAGCTCAGTTTTAATCATCCCTCCCTCATCCTACTAGCCTACAACTAACATGATCAGCTTTCATAACTCAGCTCAACAACTTAGGATAATCAAACAATACCTATTAAAGACATATAAAATCAGCAGAAAGACAGGGGACAGGATACCAAACAACTACCTATCAAATGGATGGAGTAAACTGCCTCCTATACTAAAACTAATTCACAAGCGCATGCTCTTTAAGTATTTTATCTAAGACTAATTTTGTGCCAGAAAAAACACATGCCATACATGTCGCATTACTTATTTGCTAACTTTCTCAACACAGATTCACATCTCTTAGACCACAAAAATAAAATTCTTAAAGCCATAACTTCTCTTTTTTCTTTCCCACCTTAAGCTCACAATTTTCTCTCTTATCCTGATTATGCCTTACCCTTTCCACTTTTCTCCAACCAACAACTAAAAATAATTTTCATCCTGTAAACTACTTACCTCAGTAAACTATTTATGGCATTTGCAAAAGGGATGTATCAGCAAACATTATTGTCGTTATACTCTTAACTAGTCTCTATGCTGCTAATTAGGCAATTTTTAAAGTACAGCATGTAACTGCATTTATTATTTCTGCTCATTCTTGTATGTCTATGTGATTTTAAGTAAGGCATTTGAAAGTAAACACTGAAGCTATTATTTATTTTTATTTTTTTAGGGCTTTTCCACTCAGGTCTCATCTGAAAATGGGCCTGCTTACCATGGTTAACCATGTTAATAAAACATAAATAAGCCTTCATCTTAAAAATGATTGTGAATTTAACAAGTCTGAGTACTTTACTCTTCAACTAGACTAGGAAACAGTTTGTGTGCAAAAGGAAAATATCAACTGAACTTTCAAGTTTCAGAATGTTTTTTATCAGGTCACTCCTCCTACAGATCCTAATGCTAATGCAGTTGTCCTGAGAACATCTATCAAACTGGAAAAGGTGCTTAGTGCTAATGTTCCAGAGTTTCAGACTTTAAGGGGGACTCCAGTGAACAAGGCTCATCATGAAAACTGCTTAAAATGCTAATAGCAGCCAAAATGGAGAGTAATTCAATGTGTGCAAGTGCCTTTCCATGAATGCACATAACTCTCAGATACATGCAATACATGTCTCAGTGTATGCATTTTTCTGTTGCACATACATGCAGTAACATCTGTCTGTGTGCATACCTCTCTGCCACATGAACTTTATAGTGCACAGACTTAAACACTTTTCTCTAACTTGGGCATTTGCGCACTATTTTCTTTTACTGTGAACCATCCATACATTTTCATGGAATGGCAGGACTGTAAATGGAACAACTGAAGTCAGACTACATTGGTGCTGGATTTATTTATATTCATAAAATCTCAAAATCCTCTCATGTATGTGCTAGGATGCCTGCAAACTCATGGGAATGTCCTCCCCCCTCCCCAAGAATAATGCCATTTGCTTTAAGTACATGTAAACATTTTTACTACTTGAGTAATCTGGTGTATTTTTCTGTATGAACATACTGAATAGATGTGCTGTTCTTCCTCTTTATGTGTGCTTGAAAGTGGGCCACTCAAGTTTAATGTTGCATTTCTCTTTACATGCAGAAAGCTTTTCCATGTATGCACTATGGTGACTTTTAGTGCTGCATACACAGTTGCACAATTTTTGGACTTCTGCACAGGATTGTTTAACTGTTATTGATACATTTATATGCACAGTTTGTTTCAAAGCATATTCACAGTTATTCCACAAAATTTCCTTTGTGTTATCCATGCACACTCTAATGCATAAGCAAATAAAAAGTACCACAAAACTTGAGAACAAGCTACTCAAGAGACACTCCATTCTGGTTTTTGGAAAGGGTTGGATTCTAGAAGTATTCTAGAAGCTGCTACTTGGTCCTCTGTACAAACATTTACTAAACACTATAAGTTTGATTCCTTCTCTATGTCTAGATCAAGTTTTGCTGGAACCATTCACCAGGGGCTCCTTCCTTCTCCCAAATATAGTTAGCTATGGTAATCTACCTACATAGCAAAGGACACTGCTGCAATAATCAATGTGAAGAACATAGTAATGTGTAAGTTGAACTTACCATAACAGTAGGTGGTTGAATGGTCACTGCTGCAGTATCCACTCCCCCCTCCATCCACCTTGGGTTTTGGTGTGTTTTTCATGCCAGGGTGTAGGCATTTATTTTTTGTTATTCCTAGTATTGCTCTTTCAGGGCTCAGCCTCCCTTTCTCTGCTGGCAGAAAAGTTTTGAAGGGCATTGCACCCAAACTTATCTTTTAGCCAACAGTTCAGTTTGGGCACATGAAAGATGCCCAGAAGCTTTGGAAGCTGGCCATCTGTTATATCCATGACAGGTTATAATCCATATCACTAAGGCTAAGGCTACTGCAGCAGAGGTCATTCAAACATCTACTGTTATGGTAAGATCAACTTATACAAATGCATTTTACTGTTTTCAAACAATTACTGAATTATGGCAACAACAGCTATAATACCCTGTCTTTCCAGGTAGTGTACTATGCTACTTACCTGATATACAATTATGATTTATCCATTAATGAGCTCAAAAAGTACAGTTGTGTACACTTACCATAAATGTAGATGTTTGAGTGCATTCACTGTTGCAGTCATCACATTTGGGTTATCTGCCTGCAATCCCTAATAAAATCAACACCTTTTCCACCAAAGGCAGGCGCCTGGTCTGGTGGACTCCAGCCATAAACAAACTCTACAACAAGAGGAGAAAGCTACTACATGACAGAGCAAAATCCCTAAATGGGAAGGCATATCTGATCAATACTAGCAAAAAACTATGATCACTCATAAAATCATCCAAGGCCAACTTTGAGAGAAAAATCGCTAATGACACAAAAGACAATCATAAAGCCTTCTTTAGCTATGTTAGAAACCTGGGTGGAAACTCCCAGATATGCTCAGAATTAGTCCAAAATGATAAAATCACTGAACCCACAGACATTGCCAACATACTGGCAGACAGGTTCAGTGCAAATTTCTCCCCTCCCTCCCCCCCAAAAGGAGAAATATCTATCCCACCAGAGTCTAGCCTCCCAAACATCTCAGATGCCCAGGTGAGAGCTGCTCTCTCTAAAGCAAAAAACACAGCATCAATGGGACCGGACGGTGTCCCCGGCTGTGTGCTACACGAACTCAATGAGGAACTAAACCCACACATAAGGCTGATGTTTAATCTTAGCCTTACTACAGGATACGTGCCAAAGAATGGCATACGGCAACTGTGGTCCCACTCCACAAAGGCGGTGCTTCTATGGACCCTGGAAATTACCGCCCCATAAGCTTGACAAGCCTTGTCTGCAAAGCTATGGAGAGGATCATAATGGAACTCATAAATAAAGACATTGGGGACCTACAGACACTGGATCCTACCCAATTTGGCTTTGTCAAGGGCAGATCCTGCCTCTTTAACTTGGTCGACTTTTTCGAAACAGTCACTAAGGCCATTGATGAGGGTAAGGCAGTTCACACAGCCTACCTTGACCTAGCAAAAGCATTCGACACAATACCCCACTCGGGCATCATAGAAAAGCTCACCAGCTTAGATGTAAACCCATATGTCACAAGATGGGTTGCAAACTGGCTCAAGGACAGAACACACAGGGTTAGAGTTGCTGGTGCCATGTCAGACTCTAAGCCAGTCATGAGCGGTGTCCCACAGGGCTCAGTCCTGGGCCTCCTCTTTTCGGCATTTATTTTTCTGAAGTGCAGGCAAACATAGGGGGATTGTGGCTGACAAAATTTGCAGATGACTGCAAACTGGGCACCATAATTGACACTCCATCAGACACAGACATCCTCCAGAAAGGTCTCATAGAAATGGATAACTGGTGCCAGAGCCATGGCCTTAAGCTAAATGCCAAAAATGTATAGTCATACCCTTTGGGAAAAACAAGGTAACCCCTAATTACCACATAGGTGGTAATCCATTAAACATGGAAGAAGTTATCAGGGACCTGGGGACCCAAGTTGACAGTAACCTCTCTTTTGACACTCACATTGCCAAAGTGGTTAGGAAGACCTTCTACATTGCCCACCTGATCATGAAGGGATTCACATCCAGATCAGGAGAGGTCATTGTACCCCTGTACTCTTCACTTATCAGACCAATGATTGAGTACAACGCCCCATTCGAATGTACCTTACCCGACACCTGCAGCAGTTGGAAAGACCCCAAAAGTTCCTCACCAAAAGGATAAAGGGGCTCAAACATATGTCATACGATGCCCGACTGAAGAAACTCCAGCTCTATTCAGTCGCATACCATCTGCTCAGAGGTGATCTGTGCCTGACATACAAGGCCATGTCCAACCGAATTAATGGACATGCTCCACCTCAAAAAATCCAAATCCACCAGAGCCACGAGAGCAAGAGACTTAAACCTCAACACGGATATAAACAGGACATGCTGGAGGGACAGATTCATCACCCAGAGACTCCCTACACTATGGAACAGAATCCCAGTCCATGTGAGGCAGAGCCCCTCACTGACTCTGTTCAAGAGAAATCTTGACGAGTGGATGGGAGATCGTAGGTTTACCCCGGGAATCATCTCTGTATCACTGCTGGACAGAGGCACAGCAAACTAATGGGTATAGTATTCTCATCCTAAGGGGTGGTGAAAGCCACACACACTCTGGCTAGGCTTATAAATGCCCTAGGGCAGATAGCCTAGTATGAACCTATGAACCTATGAACCTATGAAGGTAGCCCTCAGCCAGCCTGAATACCAGAGTCTTTGGATTTCTGCATCAGATGTTGTCGCTTTTTCCATGACGTCAGGTCATCAGGAGTATAAAACATGCAGCTGATGCCATTACATCAGTTTTTTCTTGCCCATATGTCAGGTGCCCCCAAAATAGGAAGCAATTATATGGTATGGAACACCCCCAGCAAATGCACATGATATAATATATGCCAAACAAGGAGGAAAGGTAAAAGTCAAGAGAAGACAGGGGGCTGGAGGGAGGGTAACCAGGACTGAAACAGTGAATACACTTGAACATCTACATTTATGGTAAGTGTACACACATGTACTATGTTCTTCATGTTTTACTGTTGCAGTCATCACATTTGAGTTGATTCTCAAAGCTAAGGAAGGGTGGAGGTAGTTAAAGAGCATTAGAGCTAGCAATAAGGCCCTGTAAAACTGCTGTGGCAAATCCAGCTCTGGATTTAGAAAAGATAGGCAGGTGGTAATGCTTGGTGAAAGTATATACAGAGCTCCAGGTTGTAGCTTCCAGGATGTCCCTGGTAGGGACTCCTCTGAGAAATGCAGTAGAGGTAGATGCAGCCCTAGTGGAATGTGTACTTATCCCCTGTGGGGTAGGTTTTCCATGGTGCTTGTAGCAGAAATGGATGCAATGTGCTATCCATTTAGAAATGGTTCACTTTGAAATGGCCTTCCCCTCTGCCCCTGCAGCAAAGCTAACTAGCAGCTGGCCAGATTTTCTGAGAAGGCTTAGTTCTGTCCAAATAGAATCTAAGCTGTCTGTGTACATCTAGAGAATGCAGTATCCTTTCCCCTTTATTCTAAGGATTATGGAATAAAGTTGGCAAATGAATGAACTGGTTTAGAGCCACACTAGACACCACCTTGGGCATAAAGGATGGATTAGTCCTGAGGGAAACCCTGTCTACATGGAAGATAATGAAGGGTTCCACTGCTATGAGGCCCTGCAGTTCAGACACTCTTCTTGCTGAAGTGATGGCTAGAATTAAAGCTGTTTTCCAAGAAAGGAACTTCAACTCTGCTGTAGCAGCTGGTTCAAAGGGGGGAAGGTGAGTTTTTCCAATACAAAGTTAAGTTCCCAGGCTGGAGTGGGAGCCCTTCTGGGGGTCTTAAATTTTTGGCTCCTCTAAGGAATTATTTTAGCAGGGGATGAGAGAAGAGGGGTAGGTCAGTATTATAATGTGCTGATATGGCAGAGGCATGAATCTTAATTAAAGAGAAGGATAGGCCCTTGTGGAGAATTTCTGTTAAATAATCTAGAATATGAGGTAAGCTGGGCACCATTGTGCCCATCCCCTGAGCCCGGCTCCAGGAACAGCATCTTTTCCATTTTTCTGAATAGGATTTTCTAGTACTAGGTCTCCTTGCCTCAAGAATGACATCCAGCCCCTGCTTACTGAGGGTTGCTGGAGGTGAGGTCAGGGAATTAGCCACGCTGCAAGGTTCAGGGTTTGAAGCTGAGGGTGCAGAATCTGGCCCGCCTGCTCGGACAGCAGGGAAGGGGTCTGAGGCAGGTGCGAAGGTTGTGGCACTGTCAGACTGCACAAAAGGATGTATCAGTGCTGGCGTGGCCAGTCTGGTGCAATCAGTATTGCCCTTGGCTTGTCCTGTTTGATCTTTAGCAGAATCTTTGAGAGGAGAGGCAGAGGGGGAAAGGCATAAACTGAGAGGCTTTCCCAGGTAAAGGACAGGGCATCCACTTTCCAAGCATGACTGTGGGGAGTTCTGGTGCAGAATTTGTCCAATTGGTAGTTCTGAGGGGAGGCAAACAGGTCTGCCTCTGGTGTCCCCCATTTGTTCCTCAAGAAAACTGTACTATGTTCATCGTGCATACAGCTGCAGTCATAACAGATGGGTAGAATCCCAAAGTGAAGAAAGGGGTGGTAGGCACTAGGTGGAACTAGGAGGAGCCAAAATGCCCTGCAAGACTGCAGTGGCAAAGCCTGCTCTAGATTTGGAGTATAATGGTAGGTTGTAGTGTTTGGAGAAGGTATGCACAGAACTCCAAGTGGCTGCTTCCAAAATATCCTTGGTAGGAACTCCTCTGAGGAAGGCTGCAGAGGTGGCTGTGGCCCTGGTGGAATGAGTTCTAATGCCTGTAGGTACAGTTTTGCCATGAAAGGAATAGCAAAAGTGTATGCAGTGGGCTATCCATTTTAAGATTGTCTGTTTGGAAATTGGCTTTCCTTGAGCTCCTACAGCATAGGACACAAAGAGCTGTTCTGATTTTCTGAAAGGCTTTGTTCTGTCCAAATAATAACGCAGTTGTCTGTGGATGTCCAAAGAATGTAGTAATCTCTCCCCTTTGTTTTGAGGATTAGGATAAAAAGTAGGTAATAGTAGTAGGTCTGTCGCTTTTGTGCTACATTCAAAAAACGCACCATTAAGTGCCGGGTGGAGTTCGCCCAGCATTATTTTCGGAAAGCATTTAACTATATTATGTCGTCGGATACTCCGACTCCAGTTTTGTCTAAAAAATGCAAAGATAAGGACCGACACATGAGGTCTGCGGCCTCTACCGACACCACGCCAAAGCCGACTACACGTGGTCCGGTTCTCAGCGAGGCACCTACGCAGCCCCTGACTACCGACGACACTTCTTTGGTGGTGTCTCCTGTGCCCGAGGTCACAGGCTCCTCGGCCCACACCCCGAGTACAGATACCGAAGCCACTCTTGGCATTGAAACTCAGAATGTGGACAGGTCCACCTCCACTCAAGGTGTCTTCAGACCTTCCTCTTCTTTCTCCATCAAGGCTTTCACTAAGTCTAAAGCAACCATGCACTCTAAGAGACCAGCTACACAGGGCCCATCTCCAGGCCCCATGCCTAAGAAACAGATGCTTAAAATGGCTGAGGATTTAATTACTCTTATCAGAGGTTCTCAGCCCCCACCGGACAAAAGGCCCAGAGTGGAAGAAGATTCTCCCTCCTCTGATCAGGGCTCCATTATATCAGAGCACTCTGATGATCAGGAACATTCTTACTCCCCTTTTGAAGACTCTGATGTGGAGGAGTCCATCCCTTCTGTATCACCCCCTGAGGATTACTCATTTGGGGAAACTTTGCATACCTTAAGGGAACACTTCCACTGGGAAGGCCAAGATTATTCAGATTCCAAGAAAAGGCTTAGGGAGTTTCTCTTGATACTTCAGCACAGGCCTCTGGCTATACCTCCTGTCTTGGACATCCTAGATGATGTTTACTCGGAGGCCTGCCTTAACCCGGACTCTCTACCTCCAGCTCCAGTTAAGCCTGACAGGTACTACAGGGTTCCTGACTCACACCAATTTCTATACAAAAGCCATGCTGCTGACCCAGAAACCATCTCACAGGGCCCCAAGAGAGTTAAGGCCTCCATTGCTAAAAATCCATTACCTTCTGAGACAGATTCCAGATCCTTAAAAAGGTGGGGAAAAAAGGTATATACCTCGGCTACCTTAACCATGAGGGCCTTAAACTGTCAGTTCCATATGCTAAAATACCAACAGTTTTGTTATCACAATTGAAAAGTAAAATGTCACAACCTGAACAACCAGACTTGATGGAGTTGCAGGATTTGATGCATAGTGCAGAACAAGTGGGTAAGCATACCTTACAATGTGTTTTGATGCTCTAGAGGCCTCATGCAGAGCTGCTGTTACAGGATCAGTCATCCGTAGGCATGCCTGGCTCAAGGAACAAGCCTTGCCTGATCATGTCAAAGCTAAATTACTAGACGCCCCTCTTCAAAAGGATGTACTATTTGGTGCTAATGCTGAGGAGGTATTAAGGAAAATGGAGGAAAAGGCTAAATCAATGCAAACTGTGAAAGATTTTCTACAGGTACAACCCCCACATTTTAGTAGAAATTGGCCTTCCAAAAACTGGTCCTTTCCTGCCACGGACAGACCCCAAAGAGGCAGATACAGGCGCCTGAGGGGCAGAGGACAATCCCAAGGATCGTTTAGAGGCAGACAATGGCAAGCTCCTACACAAAGAGGTGGTGAGGATTACTCACAATCTTTCAGAAAGTAAACCCAATGACTTTCCCCTTTGCATGCCAACCAAGACTCAAATGGCAGCCCCCTTAGGAGGAAAGCTGGCATTATTTTCAAAAAATTGGCATATTGTCACAAAGGACAAATGGATCCTGGACATTATAAACAGAGGCTACAAATTCCATTTTCACACCCTTCCAAAAATGAGAGGCATGCCAAACCTGCCACACAATCAAAGGGCAGAGGCACAAAGGCAAATTACAGATCTCATAAACATGAAAGCTATTCAAGAGGTACCTATGCATGAACAAGGTCAAGGTTTTTATTCCAGGCTATTTCTGGTACCAAGGAAGGGAAAAGATTGGAGACCTATTTTGGACCTATCCATCGTAAACACATTTCTACTCATACCAAAATTCAAGATGCTCACTCTACAGCAACTTCTTCCCATGCTGGGCAAGGAGTCTTGGCTGGTAACATTGGACCTCTAGGAGGCATACCTGCATGTCCCAATCAGATAAAATTGCAGAAGGTACCTCAGATTTCTTGCAGGTTCAACCCATTATCAGTTCTCTGCATTGCCCTTTGGCTTATCTACTGCGCCCAGAGTATTCACAAAATGCCTGGCATCAGTAATTGCCTACTGTAGACTTCAAGGGATACAAATATACCCCTATTTGGATGACTGCCTGATCCAAGCGGACAGCAAGCACATTCTTCTGAAACATCTGGCTTATGTAATAATGTTGTTGAACTCTCTGGGATACACAGTCAACAAAAAGAAATCAAGGCTAATACCCTCTCGGAAGATAATTTTCCTGGGTGCCAATTTGGACACAAACACCCAGATGGCCTACCTCACTCCAGAGAAGCAGGGGCAACTAATTCAATACTTCAGAACACTAGCAAATTGCACCAGGCTGACTGCAAGGAAAATCCTGCAGGCTCTGGGATTCATGGCATCTTGCAACTTACTAATCCCATGTGCAAAGCTGCATATGAGGAATCTACAATGGTACCTGAAAACATATGGTCTCAACACAGCCACAGTTTGGAAAAAATAATACCACTAATTCCATGTCTACAAAAGGAATTTCTGTGGTGGGCTCAAGCATGTCAAACAAACACAGGTCTTCCATTCAGCAAGCCTCAAGCAAATCAAGTCATCATAACAGACGCCTCGGACTATGCCTGGGGGGCGCACATGACAGATCGGTGCATTCAGGGCAAATGGTCCCAAAAAGAAAAGCACCTTCACATCAATCAAAAGGAAATGCTAGCAGTAATAAATGCTATTATAGCTTTCAAGGACCTTCTACAACCAGGTCAACTATTGATAAGAACGGACAACACCACAGTTATGTGGTACATAAACAAACAGGGAGGAACACATTCTTACCCCCTATGCAGACTGGCTATGTCACTTTGGAACATGGCCATGGACTTACAAATGGAACTACAAGCACAGTACTTGCCAGGCAAGGAAAACATGCTGGCAGACAACCTAAGCAGAAATATGACAGATCCACATGAATGGAAATTGCATCCAAAAGTTTTTACAGAAATAATCCAGGAATGGGGAAGGCCAGACATAGATCTCTTTGCCTCCCACAAAAATAATCAATTGACAAAATTCTGCTCAAGGATTTTCCATCCAAAGGCCTGGAGAGTGGATGCTCTCTCTTTCAGTTGGACATCAATGACAGTTTATGCCTTCCCACCTCTTCCTCTGCTGCCCAAAGTTCTATTGAAAACCAGAGCAGACAGACCAAAGATGATTCTCATTGCTCTGGACTGGCCAAGGCAACACTGGTACCCACTCCTGGGGAGCCTGACGCATTCCCCACCATGGACCCTACCACTAATACCTCTTCTTCTGACTCAGCATAGCTTCAAAACTCTTCACAGCCAGCTAAAAACACTCAATCTAGCCGCATGGAAGATTCCTTAGCATCACAACAGGCCCTACTCTCCAAGGAGGTGCAGGATGTCATTTTGGAGGCCAGAAGGCCATCAACTAGAAAAGTTTACTCTGCAAAATGGAAACGGTTTTGTGTCTGGAATGAGAAAAAGGGCCAGGATCCTGGAAAACTGAATTTACCTCAAATACTACAATATTTGGCTGAGCTGCTAAGCAGTGGACTTTCATTCTCCTCCATCAAAATCCATGCCTCAGCCATTTCTGCAGAATACAACACTGATCCACCTTTATTCTCTCACCCTCTCTTAAGACAGTTCCTCAGAGGGGCTAAGAATTTAAGACCTCCAAGGAAACAACCAATACCTGCTTGGGATCTTAATTTCCTTCTGGAAAAACTGATCTTGCCTCCCTTTGAGCCAGCTGCCTCATCAGATTTGCAATATTTGTCCTGGAAAACAGCTTTCCTTCTGGCTATCACCTCAGCTTGTAGAGTTTCAGAACTACAGGCTCTCATGGCTGTCCAGCCTTTTATCATCTTCCATCAGGACAGAGTTTCCTTACGAACCAACCCGTCCTTTATGCCTAAAGTGGTATCCAGAGTAGCTTTAAATCAGGCCATACATTTACCTACTTTTTATCCTAATCCTCAAAACAAAGGGGAGAGATTACTACATTCCTTGGACATCCACAGACAACTGCATTATTATTTTGACAGAACAAAGCCTTTCAGAAAATCAGAACACCTCTTTGTGTCCTATGCTGTAGGAGCTCAAGGAAAGCCAATTTCCAAACAGACAATCTTAAAATGGATAACCCACTGCTTACGCTTTTGCTATTCCTTTCATGGCAAAACTGTACCTACAGGCATTAGAACTCATTCCACCAGGGCCACAGCCACCTCTGCAGCCTTCCTCAGAGGAGTTCCTACCAAGGATATTTTGGAAGCAGCCACTTGGAGTTCTGTGCATACCTTCTCCAAGCACTACAACCTACCATTATACTCCAAATCTAGAGCAGGCTTTGCCACTGCAATCTTGCAGGGTATTTTGGCTCCTCCTAGTTCCACCTAGTGCCTACCACCCCTTTCTTAGCTTTGGGATTCTACCCATCTGTTATGACTGCAGCTGTATGCACGATGAACATAGTACAGTTTTGTACCTACCATAAATGTAGATGTTCGAGTGCTAATACAGCTGCAGTCCAGGTTTCCCTCCCTCCTTCCCCTCTTGGGACAGGCCTATAGGCTAACACATCCTCATAAAACCTGATTGGGGTATTCATTTATGATGTATTTGCTTGCAACTACTGTATTTTGATTATATTGCATTGCATTATTACACAAAAATGTATGTATTGCCTTCCTTCTGGGGGCACCTGACATTTGGGGCAAGAAAAATTGAAGAAAATGGGGTCGGCTGGTTCCTTTTTACCCCTGTCACACTGACGTCAGGGAAGAAGCGACGACAACCGACGCTGGACCTAGACTTTGGAATTCGGCCGACCGAGGACCCGCAAGGAGAGGGTCATGGTGAGCAGCCTGTCGTGCGCTAGGATCCGCCACATAACACAAGCACTCAAGTCACTCCAAGGCAAGTACAAATATGACTCAGTCATTGTCCATGCTGGTGTGAATGACCTGAGACGTACCTCCCTGGACTACATGAAAAGAGACATAAAGGAGCTCTCTGAGCATGTAGCCCAGGCCAGTATGACCCTGACCTTGAGTAGCATCTTACCCTCACCAAGAATGATGCCACAATATGAAGACAAGATGATCAATTTCAACAATTGGCTTAAGTACTGGTGTCATTCAAAGGGGACCCAATGCCTGTCAGCTTGGGGTGATATGCTCGACAAGCCACGATGCTTCACTAGGGACGGCTTGCACCTGTCACCCCTGGGCTTTCGGATATTGGCAAAGGCTCTTGCTACCCCTATAGTGCCTTTTTTAGGCAAGGCTCAAAAGACAAACCCACCTCCATAGGTATCACAAGGGATAAGAAACTAAGAGTAATGTTACTCAACGCCAGAAGTCTAAACCTCAAGATCCACGCACTCGAAACTCTCCTTAGCATGGAGAACATCGATATCTCTGCAGTAACAGAAACCTGGTTCAGGGCTCCCGAGAGCACCCCAGCACTACCAGGTTATACCTCATACCATGCATTTTGGCCCCAAAACTTGGACCGAACCACAAAAGGAGGGGGAGTATCAATATTCATCAAAGATACCCACACCTCCAGGTTGGTGGCAAAGCACGAAGCATCAGAGACTATCCATGGGCAACTAACAGTGGGTAAAACTGCCTTCCAGTTTATAGCCTGCTACAGACCACCCTCCCAAACCCAGGAACCCCACTTGGCCTTCCTGAGAACACTGGAAAATATGAAGGTCTCTCCAAACACCATTATATTAGGTGATTTCAACTACCCAAAAATAGACTGGGAGCATTACTCTAGCTCCAACACCCTAGCCCAAAGGTTCCTAGAATTTATAAACTCAAATGCTATGGAACAACTTGTTACCACTCCCACAAGAGGGGAAAACATACTGGACCTGATCATCACCAACATGGGGACTCTATGCTCCAGACCAGAAGTGTATCCCTCACTGGTAAGATCAGACCATAAACTAATCTTACTGGATATTCACATTCCGACCCCACCCCCTGCCCAGAAAACCACAGTGAAAAACTTCTCTAAAGCAAATTTCACACTCCTCAAAACCGAGGTGGAATCCTTCAAAGCCCCCGGGCCTGTGGAAAATACAGCCCAGACAGCAGAATCCTTTATAAATGCATTCTATGAACACCTTCAGGAATGCATGGATCATGCAATCCCGAATAAAACCAAGACCCAATCCTCCAAAGGCAGACGTCCTGTCTGGTGGACCCCAGTCATAAACAAACTATACAATAGAAGGAGGAAGCTACTAAATGATAGAGCAAAATCCCAAAAAAGGGAAGACATCACTGATCAGTATTAGCAAAAAACTACAGGCACTCATAAAATTGTCTAAGGCCAGCTTTGAGAGAAAAATTGCACAGGACACTAAGGATAATCACAAGGCTTTCTTTAGTTATGTTAGGAACCTGGGTGGTAATTCCCAGATATGCTCAGAATTAGTCCAAAATGACAAAAAATACACTGAACCCACAGACATTGCCAACATCCTAGCTGACAGGTTCAGCGCAAACTTCTCCCCCCCCCCACCAAAAGGGCAAATATCTATCCCAGCAGAGTGCTGCCCCCCTGACATCTCAGATGCTCAGGTAAGAGCCGCCCTCTCCAAAGTAAAAAACACAGCATCAATAAGACCAGACGCTGTCCCGGGCTGCATCCTGCATGAACTCCAAGAAGAGCTAAACCCAAACATAAAACTACTGTTCAATCTCAGCCTTACTACAGGATATGTGCCCAAAGAGTGGCGTACAGCAACAGTGGTCCCTCTCCATAAAGGTGGTGCCTCAACGGATCCTGGAAACTATCGCCCCATAAGCCTGACTAGCTTAGTCTGCAAAGCTATGGAAAGGATCATCATGGACCTCATAAATAAAGATATTGGGGACCTACAGACACTGGATCTTACCCAGTTCGGCTTTGTTAAGGGCAGATCCTGCCTTTTAAACCTGGTTGATTTCTTTGAAACAGTCACCAAGGCGATTGACGAGGGGAAGGTTGTCCACACAGCCTACCTGGACCTCGCTAAAGCCTTCGATACAATACCCCACTCAGGCATTATAGATAAGCTCACCAGCTTAAATATAAACCGCTGTGTCACTAGATGGATTGCAAACTGGCTCAAGGACAGAACCCACATGGTTAGAATTGCTGGAGCCATGTCAGACTCCAAACTAGTTACAAGTGGTGTCCCACAAGGCTCAGTCCTGGGACCTCTCTTGTTCGGTATATATTTCTCGGAGGTACAGGCCAACACGGAAGGACTGTGGCTGATCAAGTTTGCAGATGACTGCAAACTGGGTGCCATAATCGACTCTCCAGCTGACACAAGCATCCTCCAAAAGGGCCTCATAGAAACAGACAGCTGGTGCCAGAGCCATGGCCTCAAGCTAAATGCCAAAAAGTGTATAGTCATCCCCTTTGGCAAAAACAAAGTGCCCACAAATTACCACATAGGTGGTAATCCATTAAGTACAGAAGAAGTAATTAGGGACCTGGGGATCCAAGTTGATAGCAATCTCTCATTTGACAACCACGTGGCCAAAGTGGTTAGAAAAACATTTTATATAGCCCACCTAATCATGAAGGGATTCACATCTAGATCAGGGAGGTCATCGTGCCTCTTTACCCATCCCTCATCAGGCCCATAATTGAGTACAGTGCCCTTTTGGGATGTACCTTACCAGACACCTGCAGCAACTGGAAAGACCCCAAAAGTACCTCACCAAGAGGATCAAAGGGCTCAAACAGATGCCATATGCTGCCCGGTTAAAGAAACTCCAGCTCTACTCAGTGGCATACCACCTGTTCAGAGGCGATCTGTGCCTGACATATAAAGCCATGTCCAACCCCGAATTAATGGACATGCTGCACCTCAGAAAATCCAAATCCCATCGAGCTACGTGCTCGAGACTTGAACCTCAGCACTGAAATAAATAGGACATGCTGGAGGGACAGATTCATAACCCAGAGGCTCCCTTCACTCTGGAATAAAATCCCAGTCCAGGTTAGGCAGAGTCCTTCATTGACTCTCTTCAAGAGGAATCTTGATGAGTGGATGGGAGATCGTAGGTTTACCCCGGGTATCACTTCTGTGTCACTGTTAGACAGAGGCACAGTATACTAACCTCGAAAAAAGGCATAGCAAAATGAATTTAAAATGGGTGCAAAAGCCAAACACATTCTGGCTAGGCTTATAAATGCCCTAGGGCAGATAGCCTAGTATGAACCTAAGAACCTATGAACCTAAGAACTTGAATATTTTAGGTTCCAGTTTCAATTTATGTGGGTCCATGAGATTTCTGCTTAAGTCATCTGCCAGTGAATTTAGTTTGCTTGGTAGGAATTGAGCTTGTAGGTTCACTTAGTTGCTCAAGGCTGTATTCCACAGAGCCATGGCTAGTCTGCAGAGTGAGTAGGAATGGGTTCTCCCCTGCTTGTTTATGTACCACATAACTGTGGTGTTGTCTATCTTTATCATTAATTGTCCAGGAAGAATAAGGTCTCTGAAGGCTGCCAGAGCATTCTGTACAGCTAACATTTCTTTTTGATTGATATGCAAGTACATCTGTTTTGTGTTCCATTTGTCCTGAATACACTGCCCTGCCATGTAAGCCCCCCATGTATAGTCTGATATGTCTGTTGTTAGGGTTTGTGCAGCAGAGGGTAGAGTGAAAGGGAGTCCCTTGTTGTGGTAGCAGGCCTCTGCCCACCAAAGGAACTCTACCTTTAGACAAGGGATAATAGGAATCATTGTTTCCAATGTTGACACCATAGACTTTTTAGATACCATTGAAGTTTCCTCATATGTAGTCTTGCATATGGAATTAACATAATGCAAGAGGCCATGAACCCCAGTGCTTGCAGGATTTTTCTTGCAGATAGCTGGGTTTTTGCGGGCAGTAGTTTGAAGTAGGTTGTCAAATGAACTTGTTTCTCTGGAGTGAGGAATACCATCTGGGAATTTGTGTTCAAGCTTGCTCCCAGGAAAATAATCTGTTGGCAGGGTAATAGGTGTGATTTCTTCTCATTGATGGTGTACCCCAGTGAAGTTAGAAGTCTCTTTACAAATGCCAGGTGCTGTAATGGCAAGTCCTGACTCTCTGCCTGAATCAGGCAATCATCCAAATATGGGTAAATCTGAATATTTCTCTGCCTGCAAAATGCAATGGCAGACGTTTGGCACTTTGTAAATACCCTGGGTGCAGTAGATAAGCCAAAGGGCAGTGCAGAGAACTGACAGTGCCTGGAGCCTGCCCTGAAGCGTAGGAATTTTCTGCAGGATTCCCTTATTGGAATATGCAGGTAAGCTTCTTTTAAGTCTAGAGTTGCTAGCCAAGCATCCTTGGCTAGCATAGGAAAAGGCTGCTGAAGAGTTAGCATTCTGAATTTTGGAACCACCAGAAAGGTGTTGACACTAGAAAGGCCCAGGATAGGATGCCAGGAGTTTGCTTTTCTGGGAACCAGGAACAGTCTTGAATAAAAATCTTGTCCCCTTTGTTCTGCTGGAACAGGTTGAATAGCCCTGATACTGAGGAGATAGAGCATTTGTTTTTTGGGCCTCCACCCATTGGTTTGGGGGAAGGTCTGGCCATCCACTTGGGGTTGGGAGTAAGTGGAAGTGGAATCTGTAACCTAACATGGAATGAAAGGCTAATACAGAAGTTAATGTTGAAAATGTAGTAACTTGAGCAGTGGAAGGAGAAGAAATATTAATAATCACTTCAAACATAATACTCCCTGGATCAAATAGAACAATTTTGGGCTCTTTAGTCATTTGATCCAGGAAATTTTTGTTTATGAAACGGAGGAATTTTTTTATATAGCCTATATTTGAGGTTTAGGTCTCCCACTTTATCAACAGGTAGTTAAAGTCTCCCAGGATGATGAAGTTTGTTGATTTGATCCACTGCACATCACAAATATATTAGCAAACAAATTCAGTGCAAATTTCACCCCAGAGACATTTGTTTATTTATTGCTTTTGTTTTCTGGGAAAGCCAAACTGGTCACAAGTGACATTTTCAGCAGAGGCTAAATAAAAGCCACATCTATATAAAACTCATCATTTATACAATTCTCACATATACCATAGATGTTCAGACCCTATGTCACCACAAAACAATACTTGATAAATGTATTCTCAAAAACAAAAAAAATGCATTCTTTATGAGACCTGATAACATATAAGGCCATCTGCTTTACAGCACTGAACATGCACTGGGAGACCCCTTCCTACAATTATTCATCCTGAGCTTATCCACCACTTTTGTCCTCAAGGCTTGGCGTAAAGCAGTTGTGATGCCACTCCACAAGGGTGACCCACCATGGACCTTTGGGAACTGCAGAGCCATTAGTCTGATAAGCCTCATCTATAAGGCCATGGAAATCCTCTCCCCCTTCATATCTTGTACTGATCAGGACCATTGCTGAACACAATGCCCCCTTTGGAATGTATCTTATTAAACATATCACACAGTCGGAAAGACTTCAATGGTTTCTGACAAAACATCATAGGCTTAAAGAACCCAAGTTATGAAGATAGGATGGTGGCCTTGTCCCTGTATTCAAAATCCAAGAGATTTGTTAGGGTCAGTTTTTGCTTTCCTTTCAGGCCAGTAGGGATCCAACAGTCCAAGATCTCTTATCAGTCCACAATTGAAACAGCTCAGTCAATTCTAGGACCAGAGCTCTAAATCTGGTTCAGTAAATAAACAAATCATGGTGGAGAGTCAGATTTGTCACACAGCAACTGCCCTTCTCTGGAACAAATTTCTTCTCTAAATCAAGCAATGTGATACCCTATCTTCCTTTAAGAAGGAATTAGAAAACTGCATGGGCATTCAAATACCCCCCCCCCCGGGTTGACTGGCCTATCATTCCTTGAAGAAAGTAGTAAGGCAGGTGGGTACTGGCTTATCATAAATGGCTGTATTCTAAGATTCTATGATTATAACTCTATACTGAAAAAAAAAAAATAGGCAGGTAAAACAGAGATATCAGTTCATGAAAGGGTAAACACTATACCAAACACTATGCCATCCTTAAAGGTCAGACAATTCTTAAGGTAAGAAAATGTAGCAAAGAAAGTGGCAACAGGACAACTGTACTAAGTATTTGCATGGGTAGCCAAGTTTTAGCAAGAAAGGCATACAGAGAAGTCAAGGAAATGCCTATGGTTTGCAAGAATTTTATTTATAAATAGCCATTTCAGAAGTGTTACCTTCACCAGGAAGTATAAGGTCGGGGCTTGCGGTTCCTGTCTCATGGAATGAAGTAGGGTCTAAAGATATGGCTTAGTAATGTGCAACTAAAATAAGAAGTGTTGCAGAGATGCCTTCTATGTGATGACATACTATTTCTATTCACATGCAGCACTGATCTTCTCTGCCCTGACACACACTTACACAAAAGTACTACTCAGAAGCTGTGTTTCCTTATAATTAAATACTTACCCGATGGATATGCCTGCAGTTCTCCTTAAAGACAGATGTCATCTGACTGGTTACTCTGCAGATGGCACTTTCAAGCTTCTTTTTCCTTCTGCTCCTTTGGCTGTCACAATTGGCTTTGTATTTAAGGTTGACGCTCAGAGAGTAGATAGACTGCAGAATTCTTTGGTCCTGGCGAGGGGAAGAGATATACTGTGAAAAGAAAGGTAAGCCACGTATTTGTCTCTAATATACCACAGTCCCCCATTCCATATACACATAATCCTTATACCACTTTGGCAGCATTCATTAACTCTGCAAATTCAGACTCTCAGATAGTGGTAGCTTAAGGCCCTAAAAGTGAGTGAGACCTTCTATTCAGTGCTAATATTTGTATGAATTATTTAAATAGTGCAGCTCTACAATGCTGAAGTGAGGTATGCCTCAGAGGAGGAGAAAGTGTAGTATTTAAATGTATATCATACTCTGTAGTAATATGCAACTTATTACAGCCCTCATTAAGTTTTGTTTGAATTTACTTTTAAAATAAACTGGTCCTAAGTATACATAAACATATCAAATTAACCAGCATGTTTTGGGAAGTGGAAGGAATCCAGAGTATCCAAATGGGACTCAGAGGCATGGGAAGATTATGTAAACTTCACACAGACAGAAACTTGAGGTCAGGACTGAACTCCAGACCCTAAAGCACTGAGTTTGAAACTTTGGCACTGAGCCACCATGCTTGTACTGCTCCTGCCATGGTGTGGTCTTCAAGGATTCACCAAAATTCTTGAGATTACATACCTCTAAACACAGTAACATGGCAAAAACTACTCAAAGTTAACAGCCTCAGTACATGGAACCTGAAGTCACATGCATTTGTGGTGGCTGTACTGTACTAAAGGAAATATTCCAAAAGGACACCTAAAAGAAGCATTTGCTTTGCAGGGAGGCAAACCCCTCCAGCCCCCCCCCCCCCCCATGCCTGAGCCCTCATCCCTTTACTCCTTTATTTTTTCACTGTCACTCAAAGGTTGCTGTACCTCAGAGAGAAAATGATTACTAAAAATACTCTTTCACTCTTTCAGTAGGAAGCTGCAAGTTCAAATTTCTTAAAAATGCAACACATCTTAAACACCATCATATTGATCATATGTGGAACAAGCAAGATCACACAAGCAGTCTCCTGGTAGAGCAATGCCTGAGCAAATGTGATATGAGTAAACTTTATCAAGCAAATGACTGTAACCTGATGTTGTTATAGTAGGTCTTTTGTATTTTAACTTGTTGACCCCCCCCCCCCAAAAACACACAAAGTTTCTTCTTCTTTCCATCTTTCTCCGTCGGTCTCCAACAAAACTTTTCTGCCATTGGTGAACACTCAAAAAAATTACATTTGACTTAAATCATTCTCACATTGGGCTGACTCTTGAAGTACAGTCATTAACAAACTATGTAAATGAAATACCATCTATTCAGTGTTTCAGTGTTAACAAGAAGTTTTAGTGCCAAAAAAAGAAAACAAGACAGAACAAGCTAATAGTACAGCTGTCTCAGGGGCCATCTATACATTTTATTACAGAAATGTCTTTTGGTATTAAGAATTAGAGGAGGGTTGTTAGTATATGAAATACAGCAATCAGCCCAAAAGAAGCAAAATGCAGCTGGTTTGTAAGTGGTTTGCTCTGACAACTATGGCAATAAGCTAAAGAGAAGGAGGTACTGCAAAGCAAACCTGAGACTGGTGTAATACTAGTCTCCCCTGGTGTGCATAGGGTATCCCATGACAGTAACACCATTCAAACAAACAAGGCAGGGCACAATATCTGCATGCAGAAGGGGCCAACATGCAGGAACTGTGTGCACCATTCATGTAAAAAACATGACATCCTCGCTCTAGGAGTAAAACTGATCAAGTTACCTTATCCGAGCGACACGCATGCCCTCCATCCACAGTGACCTCTGTGATGTCTTCAGGAAGCCCCGTAATGTTTTTCTGGGGAAGAAAAGACCAAGTCACAGTAAACTTGGACCATCCTGAGAATATCACGAGTTAAAAATTGCTCTGCTTTCATACTCTGCATAAATTCATTCCCACATCTCACTTCATGAAGAAGGGGATGCAAGCTTGTATACCCTGACAGTTCCAAAAAAGCTGTCTGGCTTGAACAATTTGGCATTATATGTCTTTCTAGAATCAAAAATCTCCCCAACTAAATTCCATTATACTTTGCTAACTCTGAAAATACACTGGCTAATTCCTCTTTGTGGTGTTAAAAAACAGAGTTAAAATATTTTGAAGCCCTGGAGTTGTTAATTATTATGTACTAACAACAGTCTAATATTCCGCATTTATTTTTCTCCTAGAAATGGTTGCTTCCTAACTACCAAATTATATTACTGAGGGTATGATCGTTTCATCTTTTAAGGTCAACTGAAGTAGCCAATAAATTTCTTTTTATTACTACCACAAGAGCATAAATCAAAACATTTAGTTTAGCATCTTGTATATTCTACATATGCCGACACTTAGTTTTGAATTTTTGAGCGATTTACAACCAGTAAGTAAACAATATATCAGGAACCACATGCCAAAATAATGCAAAACAAAATATCTGATACTGGCAAAATATTCTAAATTTATTTTCAAATATAGCTGACATATTAGTGTGGGTTTAATACCACATTGTATATGATTGCAAAGAAACAAAGAGCATGAATGCAAACACAGGCATCGACTACTAACGTCCGCTTTTCCCATTATTTCATAAGCCACTGAGTCTAAACACCCAAAAGATAAACACCTTCCTTTCTTCAGATGAATTGCCCTACATGTATCTAGTGCATTCCTGAATTGGTTCACAAAAGTCAGAAATCATAACTTCCTCTGAGAAATAACTGCAACAGTTCATCACCATTTTTAAAGGGGCAAAACCACTTTACCATGTAGACAGTTGTACCCTTTCAGTCTTAATTTACTACCAATGCTACAATGTGCTAAATGAACTGTGTAGCTACATCTTAATACTTGGCATACTGTTAAGAACTGTAAAGTAATACTTATGATATTTAGTTTGTCTTAGAGTAACCATGCAATATGAATATAATTTGCTATCTTTCATTTGATTAGAATATAACAGTAGTTTATACTTTTTGCAAATAGTACTTTCTTTAATATTGTTTGTATGGTTGGTGGCTGGTGTCCCCCTTAGCCCTTTAGCCCTTTCATTTAAAACACAGACAAAGGATAAAGGAATTCTAGCCCTTCCCCTTGCAAACAGTGATATTGAAAATACAGTTTACAGTCAGAGATAGTGTCTATAAGGAATATTATTTTTCTAGGAAAACACCCAGGAATTCACTGAATCCCTACTGCATCATGTTAAGAGCTGTGGTAAAATGGGCCTGTTAACATAATGTTTTACTCTGTGATTCATAGATATATTAGCTGTGATGAAGAAGCACCTCATTATTGGCTAATTTGCATGTCTACAAATCACAATTAACTTCCGCAAGCTACAGATCAGCACTTCCCATGATAGTTAACTGCAGAGGCTCACTGTCTAGGCAAAGGCGTGACTCTCCCAAAAAACCAAGTACACATTCAAATACACACACACACACACACACACACACACACACACACACACACACACACACACACACACACACACACACACACACACACACACACACACACACACATACGCGCACACAAAATACATCCTAATACCTATCCCCAAGTAGTCTGAAAGTCCTCAATATCACCTTTCCTGTCACTAGTCCATCATACAAGGCTGTAGTCCCATGCTGTACAATATATCCCACATGTCCAGTGGTTTCTCCCACATCCAATCTACATAGTGATTTAAGTACCATTAAGGTACAAAAGTAGTATCCCTGATGTGCAGTGCTCACCGTACCCCTCCAATCCACGTAGTGGTCTAAGTAGAGAAAGGTGAGCCTTTAAGGTTCTTAGTGGTTTAAGTACCATTAAAGTAGAGCAACAACAGAAATCAGTCTCCGTATTCTAATAAGAGAGTTTTTTTTACTCCAATCTGAGGTATATTTTTCTAGCCAATCAGATTTCCCATCCCATCAACCAATCATGCCTGGTTCACTCCTCCCTTTTCAAGAGGATTTAAACCAAGAGTTTTATTATATGATGAAATTTATTTTACAATGAAAGCACTCATAAAGAAATAAACCAGGTAATTTAAACCTACAGAAGGATCTCCATAAATGTTGATTATCATTTTGTTTCTTTTTTACTGTACTAATAGTGGTCAAGAATACCTTAGTATTTAAGTTAAAGCTAGAAGTATAGCTTACAGGTCAGATTGATTAGAGTCATTACAACTGTTGGTACCACCAAGGATCATAGAAACTTAAAGGTTCACCTTTCTCTGCATTTAGTTAGTACTGAATAGGACAAGTTTCTTGTATGAGTTTGGAGAAATTAACAAGAACACCACTCAACTACAGGCAACCTACTTGCCTTCATAGTAGATTAAATGTTGTTAAGGCACAGGAGTAGTACCCCTAGTGTCTACTGTTCCCCCTTCCCCCAATCCCTGCAGTGGTTTAAGTGTCATTAAAGTACAAGAGTAGTATCTGGTGACTAGTATCCCCTCACGCCTGTAGTGGTTTAAGTGCCATTGAGGCATGAGTAGTATCTCTGATGAATAATAAGCCCCCATCCTCCATTCCCTGTAGTAGTTTAAATGCCATTAAGGCACTTATAATGTAAACCCTGGTGGCTAATAGAATCCCTCCATCTTCATAGTGCAGTCATCTTTGGTGGCTAGTGGCCCCCCTCACCTAATACTGCAGATTATGCTAGTTAGTGTAGGAATGTGGGGAAGTATGACAGCCACCTCAACCCACACTCATGCATACATGCACATCAAACTCACACAGCCACACACACACACACACACACACACACACACACACACACACACACACACACACACACAAGCAGCACCCTATCCCTGATCACACTCAGGCAATCATCCATTCACACAAACACACACCCCTACCTCACTACCTCACCCCTTAACTATTCCCCTTAGGCTATCTCCCAGATAGACAGACACAGACACAGACACAGACACACACACACACACACACACACACACACACACACACACACACACACACACACACACACACACACACACACACACACACACACACATGCAAACAAGCAGCACCCTACCCCTGATCACACTCAGGCAATCATCCATTCATCCATTCACACAAACACACCCCTACTTCACTACCTCACCCCTTCACTATTCCCCTTATGCTATCTCCCAGATAGACACACACACACACACACACACACACACACACACACACACACACACACACACACACACACACACACACAAACACAAACAGCACCCTACCCCTGATCACACTCAGGCAATCATCCATTCATCCATTCACACAAACACACACACCTACCTCACTACCTCACCCCTTCACTATTCCCCTTATGCTATCTCCCAGATAGACACACACACACACAAACACACAGACACACACACACACACACACACACACACACACACACACACACACACACACACACACACACACACACACACACACACACATATATATCCAACCCCTCGTATACACTCAGTCACACGTCTCTTGACCCACCTTACAACTAAAATCCCCAGTGAATACCATACCTCTTCTATAATAGCTGAACACAGCCTTTTGTCCATGTTCACTACTGCAATGTGGCAGGAGTGGCCATGCTAATCTACACTCAGTGCATAAATGCATTCCTGGAGGCAGTTCTGGGAGAGAGAACACATGGCTAATTAGCATATGCCTCTCCCCTGGACTGCCTCGTTTGCGTGTGGCATGACCTTATAGACAGTGCGATGTGGTGCTGTATGACTTTGTGCTAGAGCACTGTGTTAGGGCTGTCCCTGAATTCCAAAAGATTACTGTGAGATGTACATGAGGTGTCCACCTCTTGTTAACCTTTATGAATTCCCTCCATTTTATACAAGAATACACTTTCATAGTCTACAATACAAATTGCACTATTTAGTTCTTATGGAACAATTTTTTTTTTCTGAAAGACAATATTGACTGCAACATACACAATTCACAGAGGAAAAGAATACCCTACATGTCACCATGGGGATCAGACACAAATATGTTAGCTCTCTTTGTGCTCTTTTTATAACAGGTTTTGTTACCAAAACAAGTTACAGCAAAGTAATTTCTCTTAATTACATATGTTTCTGAACCTTGTTCTTGACCACTTTGGATCGTCATCTAATTTTATCTTCAACAGTACAGATCTTGTCTTTCCTCACAGCAAAGTATACAGAATTACTATTATGCCATTTGATTTTTGAAATTATGCCATTAATTTGTTGAGATGCATATGCAACTATGTGTAATGAACCATACTGTTGTTGACATAAATATTATACAATTCAGTCATTCCTACACATGAATTATTATTATGCAGACTAAAGAGAGATAGCTTACTAACGCCATGCATGGTACAGCTAATCTGTACCAATGTCTTTTAATTTTATTAGGGTAATCCAACACATCACGTTACATTTTCTGACCTGCAATTTGATGAATTCAAGTAGTATAAACATGTCTCTTCTCAAATAATAATTTCCCAAAGGGACATTAGTAATGCATATTAATTCATTACACCTGCAGTGATATATAGCATTCTTGAAGTTTTAATATATGTTGTGAGCATGCACACACATATGTGCTTTTTGTTTGCTCAAACAGTATTTCTATCCACTCAATAGCTATGCAATGGCTGCCTATATGTGAAATGCAGTTATCTAAAGTAACCATATGAAATGTTGGAACCCGCTAGAGCAAGTCCTGAAACACGGAGACTGAAGGGCCGAGAAAAACAAACTTGCACATACTAAGTGCAAGATGGTCATTTACCAGAGTATTCCCTTTTCTCTGAAGTATGGTAGTGTCAGAGTTAGTATACGGCCAGATAGCAGAATTCAAACTACTATATTCATTTCATAGCAGTTCAGGTGCAATGAACTTTCTGAGATCCATTTTCACACTGGATCATCATTTGGTTTTATTTTCTTCCTACGAAACTTTTTGCTTATTTTTCCCACCTCCTGCGCATTCCAAACATTGCACCCTGCTGCATTGACTAATGTCATCTGTTCTTCATCACCAGAGGACAGCTGGTCACAGTGGTCACAGTGTAACCATAATCCAGAGGCCCTAACCCCATCACCAGTCACTATATGGCTTGACAAATCCGAGTGTACATCCCTGATCCTTGTATGGTATACTATACAATCCTCTCTTCGGTAGGTGCTGGCATCCCTCCCACGGATCGAGTGAGCTGCTGTTTCTTGCACACTTCCACCCTCACCTGTAGACTCATTCAGCATTCAAGTCACTAGCTGAGTTAGGATTGTGTGGGTCAGAGTCAGGGGTTTATCCTGCTATAGTGGGCACCATGTTGTCTTTCCTCCCTAAGAAACGTTTTCAGAAACAGAGACCATTCATATATGTGTCACTTACAGTGGGAAAACATGCAGAATGGATGTACCAAGTGCTTCTAAAATAGTCTCCCTTAAACACATTAGAGAGAGTCCACAAGCTCAAAATAAAACCCAGAAAGTCCAAAATACACCAATACATCAGACCTGAAATAATAAAAACACACAGGGAAGCATTCAGGAAGGTTACTGCAAGAGGTAAGCCATTTTTTCCCTCAGTAACCATTTCTGATAAAGAGACAGCTGTACCACAAAGATGTGCAGAACTGCCGTGAGCTGCCTCTGTGGCCTACCAAAAATGCTAGTGAGGCATTTCTGAGCAGCAGCCTATCCTAACTAGTCACATGCTCTTCCCTAAAAAATGCCTGCAGTAAAGCATTTACGCAGCAGAGTGATTCAGAGAATTGCTCGGCTGAGTAAGTTACCCCAGCAAGCCATGTTAGTGAACTCATCAATGGGTTCTGGGCATAGGTAAGGTAGTGGTGCTGTGTATAGCTGCATGTGTGATTGTGACACTGTGTCTGCCTGGGTGTTCACAGCAGTGGGGTTTGTTATGAAATAGGTAGGCTATGTGTGTATACATGTGTGTGTGTGTGTGTGTGTGTGTGTGTGTGTGTGTGTGTGTGTGTGTGTGTGTGTGTGTGTGTGTGTGTGTGTCTGTGTGTCTGTGTGTCTGTGTGTGTGTATTGTATGTATGAATGTGTGAATGTGAGCTGGGGGTGCTGTCATACCTAACTCACCTAGACTAACGAGCAAATCCTGCAATATTTTTGGAAGTAGACTACAGACACCACTTAAAAAGGCAATAGAAAATGTTTTTCAGTACAGGAAGAACACTAGGCATCATGCATAGTCTTTAGATCATGCAGGTAAAAGGGTAACTATTTGAAATGACAGATAGTACTAGAGCTGGCCCGGAAACACATAATCTTAATTGCTGATAAAATGGATTTAAATATATGCTAAGTCTTGGCTATTTCTCAGAATATTCCCTGTTCTATGAAGTATGGCAATCTCAAATTTGATATATAGAAGTCTGGGGGGGGGGGTGGTATTGCCCGTCACATTGAAGTCACCATGTAAAAAAGAGGTTTAAAGAAGAGTGATTGAAAGTCATTCTTCTGCTGGATTTTGTCTTTTTTCCCAGCTTGTTGGTACTCAACATTTCCAGTGCTGACATTTAAATCAGAAGCCGCAATAAAGACACTGAAAAGATTCAAAATCTGTACCCTCAATATTCACTAACAGCTCTTTAGCAGAGATTTAGTCCTCTTTGTTACTACCAGACATCAAGGGTACTCTTGCCTTAAGTTTTTGAAAAAATACATAAATGTATAAAACAAGTTAAAATAAAAAGAGGGAAGTTTCAAACATTGTACCCTTTGTACATAGAGCAGCTTTCTAAACCAGAGCCTTAACCCACTATTAAATGTGAAAGGTTTGTGTTAGAGTGTATTTTTAGACTAACTGTGGAAGGTTTCTGTTAGCATGCATTTTTAAACTAACTGAGGAAGGTTTGTGTTAGCGTGCATTTTTAGACTAACTGAGGAAGGTTTGTGTTAGCGTGCATTTTTAGACTAACTGAGGAAGGTTTGTGTTAGAGTGTATTTTTAGATTGTAAGAAGTATGAAATTGTAATATATGGCATTACTCAGTACAACAGTCAGTGAGTTATGAGGGTCAGGACATGTACAAGAGGCGACAACAGAAACATTCTATAAAATTACAGGCAGCTGACATGGATGGGGGAGTTGTGTGTGTGTGTGTGTGTGTGTGTGTGTGGGGGGGTCATCATATCTGTATATGGTCATGCTAGCAATTTAGGACAAAGTCAGAGGGACACTAGCTGACACCAGGGAGAAGTTTTAAACTATTACTTGGACTTATTAAGTTAATGCAGCAACAGGTCTAGCATTGCAACACACTTTACTAACAATAAGACAAATGAAAGTTAATATCTGGCATTATTAATACTGTAAGGATCCATGATTTAGAAACTCAGGGACAAAAATTAAGAAGATGCATCAGGAATTTTCTACTAACTCAGGGACAAGTTAGAGGTATGTCAGTGTGTGTGTGTGTGTGTGTGTGTGTGTGTGTGTGTGTGTGTGTGTGTGTGTGTGTGTGTGTGTGTGTGTGTGTGTGTGCACACGTTTGAATGTGTGCATTTGTGGGGGAGAGTGAATGAAAGGGTGCCAGTGCCAATGTGATGCTTAACAAAAGAAGTGCCAATCTACATTTCTGATAATTATGGACAATCCAGAGACATGCATATTAGCTGATAATGAGGTATTTCCTCATTGCAGCTAACATGTCTCTGAAGAGCATTTTCAGTGATATCAGAGTAAGAAACAGTGTATTTTGGCTTCAGGTCTTACTGCTCACTGTTGATGGGGCTATTTTTTAATTCCCTGGCAAAATTAAATAAAGTAATCTGAGGGGGTAAAATGCTGAAAAGTAGAAAAATAAAATGTAGCAGTTTTAATTTTATACTGGACACTTTTAATAGTTTTCCAGTCCAGTTCAGTTACTAAGTACAGAAGGTATAAGATGAGCTTTAAGATCAGCAGTTTGAACTGTTATACAATTGCAGTGGAATGCTTTGTCACCAAAGACATAGGTTCCTAGTAGTTTCAGCTTGTGTGGTACTGAAATATATTCATCTTTGCAGCCTAAACAAATAGCTAACTTAAGAATTATTTTTATTAAGTATTAACATTAAATTTTGTTTGAATTGTATACATTCAGATTTTTGTTAATTAATTATGAAGTGAAATTTAAATGTTTTAAACTTATTTCAGTCACTGAATTCAAAACTGACAACACAGTAGACAGCCGATCCTCAATTTTCCACATGAAGAAATGAATAAGTTTTGGGAAATTTGCTTCTTGTGTCGTGGGAAAAGTTATGCATCACTCACGTTTAGATACATAACACATGCATTGTACTATCTGTGCCTTCCTTGTTAGGTTAATGCTAGCATTATTCTGAACTTTAGCTACAAATGTTTTTATATATATTTGGCAGGTTGTGGATATTATCTTTATATATCCATATCTAGATATAGAGATGTTTTCTTTTAGATGGTGGTGTTTAAGGCTTTATTATTTTCAATGTTTTACCAAAACATTGAATTTTCACTGCAAATGATATTTGTTTTGTAAAAATAAAGCCTCACCTTATGTGCTAATTGAGTTTATGTTCAGTAATAGAAATGCCCCATTTTGGTTTTACCTACAGGCGTCATTAAAGATGGATTTGTCTAGTCTCAGATCATATCAGTGTAGTCTGTTACACTACATCTAAAGGGATGACTAAACATTTCTGATGAAGCTGAATGACAGTAGTGAGAATCAGTAATAGAATTGTAAGGGCAAAACACTTCTTTATTGCTGCAGCCAACCAGAGGGTGAGGAACATATATTTTCTCTGCATAAATTACCTCCTTCCAGTGACATGCTTGTTATGGTATATGGGGAAAGGTTTATAGACAAGTGTGAAAGCAATAGATGAGGTGGATTTTCTGTGGAATCAGTTTTTTTAAGAAGCAAAGTAAGGAAGAACAGGTTCTCTTTTGGGGGTGTTGAGCTCTCTAAGTAAGATGATTCCATGTAAGTGTAGAATTCCCAAGTGCAGAAGTATAGCAATTGCAACCAGTGTCCTGTGCCATTCCCAAGAACTAACACCCACCCCTCAGCTCTTCAAGTGTTTTATTTATTTATTTATTTGACGTTTGTTAACCAGGTTAGTGTGACTGGGCAGCAGAGCCCTTTTTCAGCGGAGACACAAGGAGAAAAACTCCACAGATAAAAAATATAAAAACAAAACATCAAGCAATAGCATATACACAGGAGAAACAGAATCCAATTTATAAATGCACATGTTAGAATACAAGAGCAATATGGAGGGTTTAAACAGCCATGGTACATATTAAGTATATAAAATATAATAGAGAAAGTTAGACTGTCTCTAACAAGTGAATACTAACTAATAAGTGAAGAACAAAAAAATTCTGTTCCTTCTATTGGCACTCCAGCCATGTGGACAGATGCACAATATGCCCCTTCCCCCACTTGCCTCAGCCATCCAGGTTCTGTTTCTTTGTCTGCCCTGACTATTCTTTTAAACTATAGGAAACTGCTTGCTACAAATTTAGCATACAGTTGCAGCAGTTTATATCCTTCCTGCATGGAGTGCTACTTTTAAACTGTGGCAAACAGTACATCACAGAGTGCTACAGCACTCTGGTTTGACCACAGATGCAATACCAGATTTTATAAGCAGATATTGCACTAATGAGCTGAGCAGTTGAGATGATGGATGGCTGATTGCTCCTGCCAACACTTTGCACCAGGGTCAGTTGCTCCTCTTACCCCACCCTAGCTACACTACTGCCCAAGTAAGTTAGTTGTTAGGACTGTGATTATTGTGGTAGTAGTCAATTAATGGGTTTTTGACTGATGGTGTTTTTTTATCCTTTGTGGCTAAAATACTACAAATATTCCTTTTATTAGAACCACTTAACATAGGAAGTGGCACAGAAATTAGTGGAAGTGCAAAAGATGGAAGGGAAAAGCCAGTGATCTTTCAGCAATTTGTACAACGGAGTGATAAAGTAGAAGGAAAAAAGCTGAAAATTGTTAACAGAATAAGCCCACTGAACAAAAGTCTCCCTTTTCAAGGGTGACTTGGGAGAATTATCTGGTTAAGTAACTTGCTCAGTCACATGTAGACAAATCAAACTCTGTACCTTAAGTTACAGAAAGCAACTCATTAATAGTTGAAAACCTTTGTCCTCTGCACTGCTTAGCAGGTCATGATTGTTTATCTCATTATCATAATCATCACACTTTTAGTGTAATAAAATGAACAGTGCCCATACTGTGGAAGCAAGTCAGAAATATGAATTAAGTAAAAACAGACTTTAGACTCTAATTCAGGCATAGTGAAAGAAGACAAGATAACTGGTTTATACACCTCTGCATTTCACTGATCACTTATGGGGCATAACAGCAAAAGAGACTTATAGGAAACAGAAAATTGGGTGAGGTAACAGAATATAGGCATGAAAGGGTAAATGCCCTGCTGAGGGGCTCAGCATGACAGAGAATATGGCTCATGGACATGGCAAGTAAATGACCAGCTGAGGAACCCATTGTAACAGAGAATATAGCACAAAAGCATGACAGACAAATGTCCTATGAGGTATACTGTGGTCTGTATGCAAAAATTGTAAGACATGTTACAGGAGAACAATAGGTCAAGGCAAATGCATGATTGTGAACAGAGAAAGGTGAAAGGCACAGGATGTGCAAAGAAATACCATCAGCAAAGGTAAGTGAGAAAGTTGGTAGTGATAATGTGCCTGTTGCTGCCTTTTGTAGGTATGTGACAAGGTGAGAATGCTCACAGCATAACAACCCAAAGGACTATGGCCACCAAATAGAGGGAGAGGTCAGTGTGGAGACATGAAAGTCATCCAAGGACATTCACACACACACTGTGGTAAACATGTGTAACCCACAAGAGTGTATATCTTCTCATGGGCCCATGAGGTATTACTGTAGTCCCTATGCAAACATGACATGGGCAATCTGAAGAAAAGGTAATATCAAAAATACTTTCTTAGATCAGACATGGCAGAGATTGATGCAAGATGTCAATACTGTGGGTGACTATAATGGGACATTTTTATAGTACAGGGTCACTGATATCATACTGCATTCCAAGATCACAACACATGACATTGCCAGGGAAGGTACACCATGGGAGGTGGATCACCTACACAGCACCAATTCACAGATGTGGAAGAGTTCCTGATAGCACTATTTGTGGCGGGTAAGCAAGCCCTCACTCCTGATGGTGGCTTGGATGTGGGAGCTGGGCAGTTGACAACTGCACATGTGTCTGTATAGACTGTATCATGTTAATAATAGTAGGTGCATTTCATTCTGTACAATGACCCACATGTAAGAAGAGTTTATACAATAGAACACTTATGCATATCTGTTCTCTAGGTTCACTGCAGCTGCAATCATGGCAATCAGAACTACAGAGTATGTAAATGTTGATATGCCATTCAAATAATTGGCCTTTAACAGTATATGTGCCATGGGATGAAGGGTAGCATGGCATATGTTCCAGCACTATCACAGATATGTTATTTTCATGCTTTCACATGTTCCACTGGTAAAGGGGTCCAGCTCAACAGGATGGCAAATACCTGATAATAGCAGGCCACAGGTGGCTAATGTTAATGGCAATGTGCACATGGCACAGTCAGATGATACAGTGGTACTATCAACATTGCACAGTGGCACTATCAACAATGCTAACATTAGAAGGCATGCACACATCACCTGCATATGAGGTGATAGTGAAAGTGCAGGTTGAACCTCTGGCATTACCTGTATTTAATGCTGGACATCCCATCAATGTAAACTTCACTTATGATACACAAGTCATCACTACCGATATCATCCATCAGTTATGCCGTTGCCAATGTATGCACACCTATTACAGTGGACAGGCAAGTCGGTGGCCATTTTCACATTTTTCCCTGACCTTTGTACCATACTTGGCATCAATCATTAGTTGTACAGATCAGCAACCAGGTACGCATGGCCAATACACACATCATGTTAAGGATGATGAATGTGCTTTATGACCTGCATGAGGATATGTGATAACCTGCAGCGCATGCAAAGTGACATGGCAGATAACAACATGTAATAAACAGCCTAGCTTATGTCACTGTCAGTCAGCATGGCATCTACTGGTGCATCCATAAGGCATGTGGCAGATGGCCCCATTGCACTTATGCAGGCCATACCAAACAAGGTCATGCATGGGTTCGGATATATGGTGGATGGTTACAGGATGGGCTTACACAGATGGCACGGAATGTCCCAGAGACTACATCACTGTTATCCCTGGCCATAGCAATCATAACAGCTGGACATGGACAATTTCTTAATCATGGACAACAATGCTCATCTGACTCTACCAATGGAATGCCTCATCAAGCTAATCATGCTGGTTTCTGTAGTTCCACATCATTATTACCTCCTGGCTGTACCACATTTAGCCATGTCTGTTGTCAGGGTCATGGATAGCATCCATCTATTGGCTGTCAACATGTGGAGTCAAATCAAAATTCCTGTACATGGTCCCAAAGTATTACATCATACCTCAGTAAGTACATATCCCACCGTACATGACTACATGGCACACCTGGCCAATGTTCATGACATAGAAGTTCTACTATAATGCTGGAGGATGCAATCCCTGACTTCCCCCCAGCTTTCTACATGCATGAGTGCTGTCATGTGTCATTGTCCCACACCCCAACCGTGCAAATGATGATGACTGTGTCCTCCCCCTGCCTTGCCTGTGTGGGAAAAGTAATGTGTCATGCAAAATGTGGCCTTATCATTGCATTATAAGGCAGACAGTAAATGTATTAATGGATCTGTCAGTTATATTTTGTGTTGTCTTCATCATAGTCCATAGTTGTGGACAGGATGCAATCTCTTTGCCAGTGCTGCAATGTATTGTATTAATTTCTGCCCTACATGGGATGTTGTTGCATCCAGTTCTTCAGACAGTTCTGACCCTCTTAATCCATCTCTGGAACAGATCTCACAGGCAGTACTGTGATGTTCCCACATTGTGCCTGCTTCCATAGTATCATTCTCTGTAACGTGATGTATACCATGAATAGATTACCACAGGTCTTAGGTGCATCCTGCTGTGTACCACTGGATGTACCCAAACAACAGAAGCATCCCTTTAGGAGTCCTAACACATTTGACAATGTTCTGTGTTTGAAAATGTATGGTGGTTTGTATACCATCTCAGTCATGATCTGAGGTAGTCATCTTACAGTTTCAAGGTGTATCCAGCATCTCCTGCAACTCTCATGGTCTGCTGCCTACTTAAATTAAAATCACATATTCTGACCTATGCACCTAGAAGTGTGGGCACCTGCCAACAAATGTCGCTGTAGGTATTCAACCCACATGAAATGCTGCAAATGTGCCAAATGTGAGAATCATGGGAAATGCCTCAGATGTGCAGAGACACACTGTATGTAGTATCCTGTGCACTGCACTCCATCTGGAGTGCAAGCCTTTCTGGATAATGTATTAGATGCTAGGTAGAGCATGTGGGGTCCTGGTGGCAATGTGGGTGGCAATCATGGTACCCAGAACAAAAATGCTATGCTGTAAAATGACCAGACAATGGTGGTTCTCTACTCTGCTGTCCTTGGTAGCCATATATGCTCCTTCATATTGCAGCATCATTTCAAGAAACTTATGTAAGAACTGCAAGGTTGAAGTCTGTGAAACTCCTAATGTGTCCCTTGCCAGATGTTGAAATGTCCCCATATCAAAGATGGTTAAGGCCATACACACCTTCATGTCCACTGGGATAGGTAGTCCGTGCACTCCAATAATTCCTTTGCGGGTGGAACATATCTACTAACTCCTGTATTATGCATTTGCATTTGTCTACATGTTAGTGTCTGACAAATTTCCTGGTCATGGAGGTGATAATGTGTTAGCCGTTGGCAGACCCATGGGTGATGGCGCAGCATTGCTGGCCCAAACTGTAAGTGCAGTCACTAACACTTGCTGTTCAGCTAAATCTGCTGCTATTCCTAGCATAATATAAAAAGCGAAGCCTTTGTACAGTGAGTAATCCTAATGTTCAGACTAGACAAGCCTCACTGCTCTTAATGTTAAACTTATACATCCCTGAATTATTTCTCCATGTTTGACTTAATCATTGGCATATGTGGTGAGTCTCATTTTCATTATGGCACTCATTTACAAGCTATTATGGAGTCATTTGCATACGATTAATGTTGTACTTCTCCTGGAGTGCAAACCCTATAAATGTGTTTCTGAATTGCTTCTCTCTCCATGATGCTGCTCATCGTGCTATTTCACATAATGTTATGAACTAGATGTTTCTGAATACACTGTCTCCATCAATGTCATCTGAGTAAAACTCACCAAGCCCGTCTATGGTGAGTTTCGGGTTACAGCAATACAGTTGAAAATAACATAGGGTAGTAGTGCAAAGCACAAAAGTCTTTAAGCTGATAACTTTAATAAAATACACAACATTGATAATCATAAAATGATAAAAGGACAGCACTTCCACTGGTAAAAGAAGCACTTGCCTGCTGGAATGCAATTGTACACATACACCATAATTGGATGAATACAGCAATCTGTCGCAGAAAGTATGTCACTGGGTAGGGACAGACACTGAGATTAATGCACCTCGCAGCCTGCAAGAACTAACAGACTTGAGTGTACTTAAAGTAACATTTCATACATGTGGTCTCTTGATAATTGTTACTTTTTTACATCAGGAATTTCATTACCAAGATGACGGATAACAAAAATGAGGGTGTCACTCATCAGCTCAAAGGACAGCAATGTTGGCACCATAAACCTAAATGGAATGCACTGTGAATTATTGTGGCACACAATGCTGTTCTTTGCATAGCTGAATCTACTTTACTACAGCATTCATCTGCTGTTTTGCAGTGCTTTCTTTGTGTAGTTCAGTCAATAGCAGCAGAAATACAGTGAATCCAGTGCACTGTGCAGTCAAATGAATTGCAGATACCAATACAGAATATTGCTAATTGAATGTGTAAGGGGGGGTCTATTTCTAAATCTCAAGATCCCACAATCTCGACTTTTACAATCCCGAAGCCATAATGTTGAGAAAAAAAAGATGACATTTAAAAACATGTTTTGCAGGGGGGCAAGTCCTCCTGCACCCACCACACCCCTTGCAACCTAAATATACTAATTCCGAGATGTCTGTACAGTGAAGAGAAAGCTAATGTAGATCGCTGTACAGTGCAGAACGGGAACATTACCATTCTCTTCACTGTAGTGCGATCAAAGTTAGTATATTTAATTTGCAGGGGGTATGGAGGGTGCAGTGGGTGGTTAATCTTCATTATCTTTATTATTTTCATATTTACTATAACCTCTGGTGGTCTTCCTATCCCTGTTTAATTCAAAACAAGATTGTTGAGAATATATTTTTGAAGCAAATGGGAGAATCACATACATGAACAAAACACTATGCTATGCACGTGCGGTATGCACGGCCCGAATATACCAATACAGCAACAATTGGCCAGCATAAATGTGAATCAAGGCACTGGAAATAATAAAAAACAATGAAAAAAGCTAAATGGAATGCATAGCTTTTATTTTCAAACCGGTTTCGGCTAAAGCGCCTTCATCAGTGAAAAAAGCCTATATTACATAACAAAAATCACATAAATATTTATATGCAACCCCAACCAATGGGAAACATGGTATGTTCCCGCTCCTAGTCCTGATTACATATCTAATAAGATAGACTTAAAAAATTAAAGCAAGAAAATAATTCCAAAACAATGTAAACAAAATGTATATTAGAAATATATCTAATAAATAATAAGAATGGAGATAGGAATATGGGCATCGATACTGTCTGGAGTTTAGCCAAATGTAAACCAAAGGTACTGGAAAATACAAATGGATAGAAACAATTTGTAATATGACCAACATGAACATAACTTAACTGTTTATGGATAATGTTGTATCCCTAAATATACACAAAAACGGTGAAAACAGCAAATGTAAGGAATCCAAATAACCAGCAATGATACACAGAAATTGAAAACCAAAATATAGATACAAAATAATCATGGCAAAACACAGTGAATAGATACAATTGTAGAGAAAATACCTAGTAATAATATTAAGCAAACATGTGACTAAATGTTAATATTATGGTATACATAATATTGTATAAAAAAAGGTTTTTTGTAATCCACAAATATAAAGATGCAGATTATAATCATACATATAATATAAGTAAGGCATGGCACAGAATCCCATTAACTGGAAAACATTATGAGGAAAATATTTTTTACAAATCATCATTTAAGCCTGGGGGAAATAATGCCCCCCAGCGTAATAATCCAATATTTCTCCTTGTGATTGAGAATACTGTGCCATCCTTGTGAATTGCTTCTATCCCCAATGATTTTGTCAGTGATCATAAATCTGAACTGAGCATTCTGATGTTTCAGAGTATGCCTATAAAGAGCATTGGTTTCCTTTTTATTTTTAATGTCACTCTTGTGTTCATTCATACGGGTTCTAAGGGACCAAGAAGTTTGTCCAACATAAAAGGCTGAACATTGGCAAGTAGCCAAATACACCACCCAGCTACTACTACAGTTACCAAAAACTTTAGATTCATATACTCTACTGGTGTTCCTACTGGTAAATTGTTTAAGTTTGCTGACCTGTTTGCAAGACCACAGTGTCCACAGGGAAAAGTGCCCAACAATTCATCTCCGGACATAGCCATTTGTTTGTATATAGCTCCACTACTTTCTTTGTTCTTGAAATGGGAGAACAAAGAACCCAATGTTTTACCACGTTTGTATGTAAAGTGGCACTGTGGACCCAAAAGTTGTCTAAGCTGGTCATTGGCCAAGAGAATGTTCCAGTGTACATTAATTATACTTCTGATAGCATTATGATTTCTACCATAGGTGGTAACAAACCTGATGGTTGATTTGGATTGATTTGTGTCCCGTGCTTTATATTGTAATAATGTGTTCCTATCTGCCTTGGTAGACCATTCACATGCCCTGACAATATCTTGATGTTTATAATGTATATCAACAAATCTATTGAAAAGATATAAACTGGCTCATTCGTAATCTTGTTGTGTTGAGCTTATGCGTTTAATACACATAAATTGTGATTTGGGTATGTTGCGGATGGTGTGGCGTGGGTGCATACTTGAAGCATGGAGTAAAGTATTATATTGGGGGTATTTGTGAAATGTCCTAGTACTAAGAGTGTGATCCATGTTTCTAGAAACAGTAACATCTAGAAAGTTGATGGTTTGTAGATGGTATGTGACAGTAAACTCAATCCCCCAAATGTTGCCATTCAGATATTCAACAAATTCCCGTAAGTATGTAGCATCTGCACGCCACACCATTCAACAATCATCTAAATATCTACGCCAAATGTCAATTTCAACAAGATAAATATTGTGAAGTGGATCATATATCATACATTCTTCGAAAAAAGCCATGAATAGATCTGCATAGATTGGGGCAAAAGAAGCTCCTATGGTAGTGCCCTGAAGCTGCCAGTAGCATTCCCCCTGAAAATAAAAAACATTTTTGTTCAATACATGTTCCGCCATACAGATCAACAATGTATTGAACCCAGGTGGATATAGGGCAGACTGCTCCAACCAATACTGAAGAGCTTGTAAACCCGCCCAATGGGGTATGCTAGTGTATAAAGCTTTAACATCTAATGACATACATCCCATTAATTAATAATTTTATATAATGTATAATCATGTAAAGAAGGTTTAAATCAGCTAATCCTATTACTGTTCTTTTTTATATTATATGAAGAAAAAAAAAGAGTGAAAAAGAAGGTGTTCATATGATCATTTGTCAAGCTTACAACCTACAGCCCTACAGAAGATTGGTTGCCATAACCCTGATTCTTATTTTTTGCTTGCTGTATTCTAGTTGCAAGAAGAAGCTTATTGTATAATTTTAGAAAGCACTGCATAATGAATCTGTCAGGTTTTATTCATATTAATTTTAGAAATAAGACTGGATTAAGACACTGCTCTACAGCCCAAATAGAGGTCACTTCTGAGTAATTACGATAAATGGAATACTTCAGAAGCTTTTCCATATAGTTGATGTCTACACTCATTATTTATTTCTGGAAAGGACCTTTTCAATCTGTTTTAGATGGTTTGCTTGAATGTTACATAATGCAGCACTGCAGTCAATAAGGGATTGAATCAATACAGGATAGTGTAGAAGAATAATCTCCCTGGAGTGAGTGAACACAGTGGTGACTAACAATCTCAAATCAAAGAGGGGCTGCAAGAAACAGCTTAATGGACAGAGCTAATTAGAATGAGGTCAGGCTCTATTATATCAGGTGGTTTCACTCCCCGGGATTCATGAAGCCCGGCGCAAGGCCGGTGTAAGGCCTGCGCCGGCGGTGCAGTGAATAGTCGGCGTAGTAGCGCCATATGCATAGTAATGAGAGCGCGCCGCAACCACAGACACGTGCGTAGTGTACGTGAGCGAGCCCAAGTAGGATGCGTCCGGAGGCGTGGCTAAGCCGGCAGGCGATGAGCAACCTAATGTGCTGACTGCCACGGTCCGCCCATAATAGTAATGGCAGCAGCCAGGGCCCGTGCAGAATGAAACGCACGTAGAGTATGCAACATAGTACCCGTCCCAACAAAACGGAGAAGCAAATACAACCCACGAAGCCCTAAGTGTACCCGTCCAAGGAACAAAGGATACGCGTAACACCGTGTTTGTCCCGCAATGCACCGCCAGTGGGCATACCCAGAGAAGGTGTACCGCAGCATGTCAGCGCCGCACCGACATAGGAGTAGCGACTAAGGTTACCACCTGTCCCACTTTGCGAGGGACAGTCCCTCTATGGGCAGTTGTGTCCCGATAAAAATATTAAAAACGGCAAATGTGCTAAGATTGTAGGACATAATGATATCCCGTATTTAATGTAATGGTTGCATGAAATGGTTATTTCCGTAACTGAAATACCTAAATGTCACAAGAAACAGAATAAGCAACCAAACTGCTACAACAATAAGCTTTTATTTAGGCAAACAAGTGAAGTTCTATGCTATATAGTGACCGTGGGTATGTGTCGGCCTGTAAAATCTGATGTGAGTCCCGAAAATGTCCCACCTTGGCCACTGGAAAAGGTGGCAACCCCAGTAGCGACATGGGCATGGTCACCAGGGTTACCAGCTGTCCCACTTTGCTATGGACAGTCCCTCATTGGACAGATGTGTCCCGCCAAAAATCGAAAAAAATGGCAAATGACCTGAGATTTCCTGCCAAAAATATTCCCGCAATATACCTGAAATAGTAGCATAAAATATATATTTTGTATATGAAACACATACATGGCATAAGAAACTGAATAAGGAACCCAAATGCTAACAGAATAAGCGTATATTATGGCAAACAAGTGAAGTTCTGTCAACTCCACTTGCTGTGGGTATGTGTTGTCCTGCAAAATCCGATGTTTCCACAAAAGATGTCCCACTATGGGCATTGGAAAAGGTGTCAACCATAATGGTCACAAGCAGTAGTGAGAGCACACAGCCGGGTAGCTGTGTCGACATAACAACAGGAAGGAACCAAGATACCCTAAACACAGGCAAACATGTGCATAGCAACATGTCCCACACCCAGCAACGTGTTTGTCGCATACACAGGACGGCGATGTCTAAGTGTAATATCCAGAAGCAGGACCCATGCATGCAGATGTAATACACAATAGCCCCATTGTAGCATGTAAGTCCCACCCATGTACGCCTGTGCACCCAAACCAGCTAGCATCCTTGTGCAGCTACACACCTACACACAATGGGCATACCTGAAATGTGGTAAGAAGTATTGTGTTAGGCAGTGCCACGCGGGCAAATATGTACCCCACATGTCACCAACCCACCTCAGGTACAGATATGGAAATGGCTGCATGTGAATGTGTCTGCAGAATGTGTACATCCCGCATGTGGTATGTACCCGTCCAAACCATATAGGTTTGCACACATAACTGTACACATGTGGACAAGTCGGGTTGTTGAACCACCGCATCGATGATTAGCTATGCAGAGAAGTCAAACACATATAGCGGAACATGTGCCTACCAAACAGGACGTCCTAACAGGGTGCCACAGGCACAGAAGGGGAAGGTGGGACATCACATGTGGAGAGTAGCGTTGCCGGTCGGCCAAATACACACGGTCAAGGTAAAGGACAGAACAACATGCATATGGCCGGATGGATGTTGTTAGAAAAATATATATAGAAACACATATGAAGTGCCAGTTTAGAAGCAAAATACTATATAATGCATTGAATTGTACCGCATAATATAGCAGTAGAAATGATCATGCATGTAATTGGTGAAGCTTAGCAGCAGTGTGATCGAACTCTGACCCTGGCAGTAACCAGTACAGCAGGCTTATGTCTCTCAGCATTAATTATCTGCTGGGTTACAGAAAAATAAATGTATGTACATGCATAACATCCTCCCTTCCCTGAGGAGGATGGTTTTGTGAGCTCTATCGAAGATAGAGTACAACTCCTTACCAGAGAGACAAAGGAACGTATTAAGAAATGAACTGACTATTGTATCGAACAGTCCAGGGTCCTTGAAACAGCTACAATTACAGAAGGACACTGTAATTGACCAGGTGCCTTGCAAGGCTGTGTTATTCTCATGGGAAAACATTTTAAAAGCATGACCTCAGCACCCACGTATGTATAGAATATTGCGGACCATAGTGATGGAAATGCCCTGTGACCGACCACGTCAGTAAGGTGGGCAAAAGCTGATTGTAAACACTATATAAAGAAATTGCTTACTGTATAGAGTCAGACAAAACTCTCATACTTGGACTGTATATTATTTTGCCTGCCTGTGTACACTACTAAAACGTTGTGGACCCGAGCTTCCTGTGTTATTGACTGTCACCTAGAAAAGCCTACTGATTTCAACAGTCTGGTTTTAACAACTTATTTGACATTGTGGTCCTTGTCATCCGGAATTCCCTTGGTAAGCTACAGGTCAGAGTGCATGGGTGGTTAGACATGTGCGCAGGAGAATTTGCCTAAATGGTTCTTCTTGAGTGAAAAGACCTCCGACTGAATTGTTGTGTGTAAAGAGGCTGTCCACTGTCTGATCTGTGGCTGAAAAGCGGAAAACTGGATCCCAAGAAGAAAACGTGCAGTCATAAACAGGAGGCTCAGGTAAGGAGGGTTTGCCTCTTTGTCTCTATTGTAGATCAGGGACCAGACTACATTGTGTTTCTGTTAACAGTTGTGATAGCAGGTCAAGACCAATCCAAGTAGTTTTAAATCTGGACATAGATCAGGGGAACACAGAGTAGAGTAAATAGTCATTGTAGACACTACAGTGGATACAGGGAAGGAGATACCACGTGGTACGAGAGAAGGGTTACGTAACAGTCGTGTAGAGGATATGGGAGATTAGTGCACAAACAGATCATGTGATCCGCGTTTGACGGGTGACGTGAAGTATATGCAATTGCAGAGAGCACATAATGTGAGATATTCTGCAAAATGGGGTAATAAATATGACATTGATGGTATATTAGACAAAATATCGTTACTGAAACATTGGAATCACTGAAAATGTGATGCAGATGTTCTAGGGTAACCACCTGTCCCACTTTGTGAGGGACAGTCCTCTTTGGCCAGTTGTGTCCTGCAAACAAACTGAACAAATGGCAAATGTCCTGATATCTTAGGACAAAGATTTCTCAGATATCTTCTTAAATGGTAGCATAAAACAGTAATTTTGTATCTGAAACACCAAAATATCATAATAAACAGAATAAGCAACTCAAATGCTACAAGAATAGGTTGCTCTCCTGGCAAAAAGTGAATTGCTGTCCTTTGTACTGGCCGTGGGTATGTTTTGCCCTGCCAAATTACACGTTCCTAACACTAATGTCCCACCTTGTGCATTTGAAAAGGTGGCAACCCTAAGATGTGCAGGCGAAAGGACAGCGACAATTGGGTATCCGTCAAGCACATAGGTGGATTGAGGTAGTGAACCGAAGGGAACAGAACACTAGAAATGCGAAAGCATCATACGTACACAAAGAAGATAATAATACAGTAGTAGCGACAGCCCCCACCACCTCCCTACCACCTCCGATACCACATCCAGGATATGAAGCGGGAGGGCAGGCTAGTACCCCCCACGTTATCCTGTGGCAACAGAGGTATCACAACGACCAAATGTAAGAGAAGCTATTGAAACCACATCCCGAACTCGTAACATACCTAGGGACACTCAAGTAAGAAGACAGTCACTAGAACAGAGTGAGGATATCTGTCAATTAATTGAAGTACCGAACCCTCATGCAGGACAGGAAGGCCAGGACCCAACTCCCTTAGTGTATAGACCGTGGACACCAGAAGATATCTGTAAAGTCACAGAGGGAATTCCCCATCTACAAAGTAATCACTATTCACCATGCAATACCCCTGTATCTTCTGATAGAAAAGCAAAGGGGAATGGCGGATGGTACAGGATTTACAAGCTGTACATCATGTAATAATACCTAGGGTACCGATGGTGCCAGACCCACACACTATATTGAATGCTATGAACCCGCCACAGAAGTATCTTACCGTGGTACATATAAGCTATGCTTCCTTTCAATACCTATACATCCAGATAGTCCGTATTGTTTTGCATTTACATTCAGGGTAACAGATACAGCCATACCCGGCTATCGCAGGGATACTGTGAAAGTACAACGATATTCGCACAGGAGATGGCTAGCAACATTCCGGTGTTAATTCCACCCGGGCCAGTCAAGTTCTACTTTATGTGGATGATATTCTGCTTGCGGCCCCTACCCAGCAGCAATGTAGGGAAGATACAATAGCATTATTGAAATATTCAGCAGAACAGGGACATAAATTAAGCAAGCATAAATTGCAACTACAGAGAATACAGGTCAAGTACCTGGGATATGTGGTATCCAAGGAGGGTAGAACATTACATGACGATAGGAAGGCAGCAATTTCACAAGCACCCAAGCCAACTACCAAGAAGGGAATGATGTCCTTCCTGGGCCGACTAACATTTGTCAAAGCTGGTTACCAAACAATGCTTTGGAATCTGCTCTATTGTCTGCTTTAATCTTTAATACACCTATGGCAGCACAACATATACTACACTGGATTCCAGTAGCAGAAACAGCTTTCTGCAGACTAAAACGATTGATAGCTTCAACATCTGTATTAGGTCTCTAGAATAATCATAACAGATGTTGTCAGACTGTAGATTGTAAGCAGGGATATATGACGTCAGTCTTGATGCAACAGCATGGAAGTAAGCAACGCCCCATAGCTTACTACTCATCGCAGTTGGACACTGTGGCATGGTCAGTGCCACATTGTGTACAGGCAGTTGTTGCAGCACCCATGGCAGTACAGGCCTCGGCCTTAATGTTATTATTCCACCCTCTCACTGTGAGAGTGTCTCATGCAGTTGCGATCATTCTGCTGCAAGAGAAAATAGCATTCCTGACCCGTGCTAGACATCTGTCTTGTTTGACCATACCCCTGAGTCAACCTCATATGGTGATTGAACGTTGTACAACATTAAACCTATCAACGTCACGTCCGACACCTGTGTATGGCACACCACACAGTTGCCTATATGAAATGGAGGAAATAACTCCACACAGACAGGATATCACTGATATACTCTTAGATGATGCAGAGGTGACAGTTTATGTGTACGGATCATGTAGAAAGAGACCTACAGGAAAGAATCAAGTAGGTTATGCAGTAGTTATTGATAATGAGATTGTAGAAGCCCAACCCCTGCAGCATAAGGTGTCTGCTCAAGCAGCAGAATCGATAGCTTTAACACGTGCTTGTACTCTAGCGAAAAACTGATGTGTGGACATTTATACCGATAGTCAGTATGTTGTCTGTACAGTGCATGTTTATGAGCAGCAGTGGAAGAATGGGGAATGATAACATCCACCGGTAAACCGATCAATCATGCGCAATTGATCTTGAATGCATTAGATTCCATTCAGTTACCCACTAAAGTAGCTAATTGTAAATGTGCAGCTCATACAAAGCAACAGGATAACAGTAGGAAAGGTAAGGCACGAGCTGATGCAGCTGCAAAACAAGCAGCCTCACAGTTGGAAAGTGTCTTTTGAATGAGGAATGACAATCCTCAGACATTCTAGATGTAGAAATGTTACAAACAATGCAAACATCAACTACGAAAGCAGAAAAGCAGACGTGGGTATGACGAGGAGCAATCCTTGAAGACGGACTGTACATATCCACAGTGAGAAAGCCAATATTAACGCCTAATGTATTCAGATATGCGGCTTTGTTGAGCCATGGGTAGAGCCATGTCTCAACAGGGGGATGGTACAGTTGGTTAACAGAATATCCCTAACATACGGAATTAGGAACCACATACAAACATCATGAGCAGCGTGTCATATTTGCAGTAAACATCATGCACAGGGAGCATTTAAACCGAAGGGAGTGGGTTTACCTACACCACCATAACCGCTCCATACTATTTGTATGGAGTTTATACAGCTGAATAAATGTGAAGGGAAGAAATACTGTTTAGTGATTATAGATATATTATCAAAATGGGTAGAAGCATTCCCAACCAGGAATCCGGATGCAGCAGCAGTGGCAAAGGTCCCAGTAAAATAAAGTATCCCTAGATCTGGCATACTGTAAAGAAGCTACAGTGACAATAGAACACATTTTGTGAACCAGACAATCCAGCAACCTGGGGATTATTTGGCATTTCCATGAATATAAATTGCATGTACAACCCACAGTCAGCATGACTGGTGGCGTACAATGGGATCCCGAGAAATAAGTTGAGGAGGTTGGTGGGTGACACCCAGACGAGTTGCATTTGCTGTCTACCTCTAGCATTGCTGAGCATGACAACAGTTCCAAATGTAAAGTGTTTGACCCCTTCAAAGTAGTATGTGGAATGGCATATCATGTGCCAGAGTGGAAAGCTGTCATGCCTGCAGAGCTGGAGGTCGATGGCTCATTAGCAGGTGACATGAGAGGATTGTTAACCAATAACACTGTTTTGCAGTTAAAGTCTTTTACAGATAAAGAGCAAGCGAAGGCGGACATATAGCTGACTCCAGTATCCTGTGTGTATTTCACTGTTATCCAAATAAGATAATTTCCGAGTCCAACGTGTGAAGGTCTGTACCAGGTACTGTTGGCAACGCCTACTGCAGTAAAGTTTGCGGAGAGGTCGCCCTGCGTTGACCTCACATTTTTCAAACCGTAAAGGATATCAAGTCTGATTTACATCTTGTAGCTGATATACCATAGAGACTGAATCACCCGGGCAGACTGTATAACAATACAAAGCAACCCCAAAGACATTTGGTTTACTGTCCTACTGATCATACACCTATTAACCATGTTTGTGTTGACTTTACATTTGCTGGGACCTTACCTGCATATAACTACACAGATACAAATAGTGATACGTGATGAACTGGCCACAGAGTGGCATCCAAACTTCAACACATACCTAGGCATGACGCGTGTGCATGTACAGACTATGAACATTTTAAATTGCTGTGTTTGTACTGCCATACCTACATCATATGGAGGACTTCCGATGTATGTTGTCCCCTTGGGGATAGATTGAGACTTGTGAATATTTACACTTTGATACAGGTTCTGTGAGATCACAGGACAAAGTGGCACTGTACTTACCTGTTACACAAAAAGGAATTGTTTGTTTTCATAAACATGATACAGTTCAAGTTGGTGGGAGTATTTGTAACATAACTGTGTCTTACAAATGTCATATAACAGCCAAAGATCACAGTACTAGTTGTAGCAACATTCATGATTTGTATTGAAGCTTCATGAGAACAACGTGGAAAGATGTGCAGAAACATCCTGAATAGTATAAACAGTCCTCTGTTATAGACAGGAAAATGTTACATGCAGAGTTAACCCGCATCAGTAGTAAAGTAGAATATTGTTATTTTGTTTGTGGGGAAAAAAGCATATCAATGGTTACCTGAGAATTGGTCCGGCAGTTGTTTTTTTGGGTTATCTGGCTCCAGTCACATGACATACTGCACAATTGCCTCTGGGTACGAAACGAACTATAAGACATATAGCTCGAAGAACTGGGAACACAGTCGAGAAACCTACTAATCCAGTGGGTGAAATGGAAGCTGTTCTGAAAATCCATTCTTCTGCAAGAGATAAAGGAATATTGACTCATATGGACTTGAGTGACAGCGTTATATCCTGGGCTGGAACACTCCCAGCTTGTGGAGTAGTGAAATCAATCAGGGAACAGAGGAAGTTGTCAAAACCTGTCGGAGGAATGAGCAATGTGACATTTCGCTCTTGAACTTGTGACTGATGAACTGGATGCAATGAGAACTGTTGTGTCACAAAATGTAATAGCGCACGACTGCACCCTGGCGAGAATTGGTACGTGCGCGCTTATCAAAGAAGACCGCTGTGTCTAAGTACCAAATAACATGAACAATATCAACGCCCACCTAGAGGTAATACAGCAGGTGTCATCCATGGCGGAACCAGGCCCAAACCCACTGACGAACCATTTCCACAAACCATTTGGTGGATGGGGTTCAGTCATACTGAATATCTTGATTGCCATTTGTGTTGTTCTGCTCATATTGGGAGCATGTGTCTGTTGCGGATACTTTGCATGTAAGTATTAGTCAGGGACTCTGTCGACGATCTGTAACCGAGACTATGTATCAAGACCTGTAGTGGTATTTGTTAATACAAAATGAAATCCTTTCTGAAATGTACAACAAATGACTTGCCTAGTTAAACGTTCCAGAGAGGAAGAGGCTAGGGAATGAAATAATGTTGTATATGTTTCTGGATAGAATAGAAGCAATCAAAGGAGGGAGAATGTTAGCAAAATATATATTTAAACATATATATGACGTGCTAGTTTAGAAGCAAATAGTGTATAATGCATATTATTCTATTTTACAATATGGCAGTAGAGCTTATCATGCATGTAATTGCCTGTAGTGTAGCTGCAGTGTGATTGAACCCTGACCCTGGCAGTAACCAGTGCAGCAGGTGTATGTCATTCAGCATTAGTCATCTGCTGGGTTAGAGAATAATAAATGTATGTACAGGTATATCTGTCATCCTTCCACTGAGGAGGATGGCCTTGTGAGCTCTATCTAAGACAGAGTACAGCTGCTCACCAGAGAGACAAAGGAACCTAGTAGGAAAGGAAGTGACGACCGGATCTGAACAGTCTTGGAACCTTGACAGAGCAGAATTTACCGAAGGACATTCTAATTGACTATGTGGCTCGCAAGGCTGTGCTATCCTCATGGGAAAACATTTAATAAGCATTACCTTAGCACTGTTGTAGGAATACAATATTGTGGACTATAGTGATGTAAATGCCCTGTGACTGACCACATCATTAAGGTGTGCAAAAGATGATTGCAAACACAATACTCATACAGCTGTTACTTGTATAGAGTAAGACAAAACTCTAAACTTGTACTGCATAGTTATTTGCCTCCTGGTGCACAGTAGTAAAACGTTGTTAATCTGAGCTTCCTGTGTTATTGACTGTCATTTTGAAAAGACGAATGAGTGTTACAGTTTGATTTAAACAACGTAATTGACAGATGTGTATGTTCTAGCATGGGAATAGGTCAAGCCAACCACCACAATCACCATGTGTACCACATACAAACAGCCAGTAACACGCAGTAGTAGTGCATGAAGGCATACACGACTGTGGGAATAGTACAGGACATATGGCACGTGCCAAGTGCAGATGCATGACACAAACCCCAGGATGGGTGTCCCTGCAAAGAGGAACATGTGCCAACCACACCTCCCACAGATGTACCAGCAATAAAAACACATGCCAAACACACAGAAACACTACCGTCCAACACACGACTGCAATGGAGGCTGGTCAAACACCAACATGAAGCATGCACAAACAGGGACTTGTGTAATTGTTGCCTTAACACCTCCCATAGGCCAAAGAAGAATAGAATGGACATATGCATGTAATGTTGTGAAGGATGTGTGGTAGTCCTCAGTATCACAGTGTTAGGGACACAGATACACTGTCATCAACTGTGACGTATGTGCACTGTAGACAGCATACCTGCAAGTAATACAGAGGACAATCATGTGCCACAGAAATATACACTTGAGAAAGAGGATAGGTGATAGACAAGTGTAAATGGGACAAACTATGAATATAGGTTCATACGTCCATAGGTACAGGGTAGGCCATCGACCCAGGTTCAGCCATAACCCTACACCATAGTTAGGATTACTTTGCCAACCTTCTGTGCCGGAGATAAAATACTTATGATATTGCTGTACCTCTGTCAAGCAGTGATAATGATGTAATCCCCGGCCTATATCTGCAATTCCCCATCCAATGGACAACATACCCCCGAACAAGGCTAGGAAGGATCTCTGTCTCACATGTACTGCGATGTAGATCCACAGCATTGTGAGTGTCCGGGTGACATATGTGTCACTCCAACACATCCCATTAATGACCGTGACAAGGTTCATGTCACCTGCCCTTGTGGTTCTGAGGGATGCAGATACAGTAGGTGAAGCATAGACATGACATATGGGTTGACATGGCCTCGTATGTCAGGCACAGGTCAACACTAAACAACAGGTATGTGACTGAATGGGGCAGGGTCCTACAAGTGGGGCAGCATTACACAAATCCATGTCACCCTGCATCTGTATGACAATTAACCTATGAGGCCTTCCCAGCTGCTGTAGGTGTTGGGTCAGATACCCTCCGAATGGGGCAATGTAGTAAATCATAGGTGTAACACGTAATGGGTACAAGGAGACAATGACCTACCCTGATGTAGATGTGAATCCCTGCACAAACAGGTGGGCAATGTAGAAGTCCCACCGAACCACGATAGCAACGTGTGTGTTGAACGAATGGTGACCGACAAACTCTGTCCCCTGATCCCTGGTAATCACCCCTGCGCTCAGTGGACAGCCACCTATATGCTGGACAGGGGTGACCTAGTACTCATCGACAGGTATGATGTTGCATTACTTAGCATTTAGCTGTGGGACATGTCCCTGACAGCAGATATGCATATCTGGGAGGCCCCTTTGAAGGATATCTGTGTCAGATGTCCGTCCCACTATGGCACCTGTTTCGCAGTCATCTACAAACAATGTTGCCCATAACACCCCTGTGTGTGCCTGTACTGTGGAAATGTAGATGTATGAGAGGAGTGGACCCAGGGAAGGGCCCCATGGGACACCGCTTGCGACAGGCAGTAGGTCTGACATGCTGCCAGCAACTATGACCGCGTGGGTTGTGTTACATAGACAGTTTACAACACATCCTGTGATGTACGTGTTCACATCCCAGCCAATGGGTTTATCAACGATACCTGAGGGGGTAATGTGTTGAAGGCCTTTGCCAGGTCGAGGTAGGCTGTATGGACTGCAAGACCCCATCAATGGCCTCGTGACTGTCCCGAAAATGTCAACCATGCTTTAAAGGCATGAACCGCCCTGAACAAGCCAAACCGTGTTGGATGCAAAGTATGCATGTCCCCTATGCCTTCATCTACGAGCCGCAGTATGATCCCTCCCCATGTCTTTGCAGATAGGTCTCCTCATGGTAATGGGACAGTAATAACCAGGGTCAGTGGAGGCATTGGCCCTGTGACGTGGGACTACAGTTGCCGTGCGACACAACCTGGGTACGCTACCTGAGGTGAGGCTACAAAGAAATAGCTGTCCTAACTGTGGGTCTAATTCCTCAATGAGATAGTGGAGTACACAGTCGGGTCACCAGCTGGTCTCATGGATGCTATGTCCACTACCCTGGAGAGAGCATGTCCCACCCGTGTGTCACAGAACATTTGGGGACCACAAACCGCTGGTACAGACATCTCCTCATGGGGGGAGGGTGTGGAGATGTCCTCACCGAACTTGTCAGGCCGTATTTTGGCAATGTGTGTATGTTGAGTAAACTCCACATCTTCGTGAACCCAGTCAGAGCATATGTGGGAGTGACCTCCCAGGTGTCGAGCATAGCAAATGAAGGTGGTATGATTGTCAGCCAGGTCCATGTAGGTATATCTGTGGAACGTGCCCTGGACCATGTCATGACAGCGTGTAGCTCTACACATATGATGACCAAGGGTGTCATACCTCACAAGGTGTCTGCTCCGCCTTGTAGTAGCCACCTCCTCTTGTTGTACAGCCTGTGTATGGCTGGGGTACACCACACTGGATGCTTGGCATTGGTACAATGAACCACAGTTGGGTAAGGGAATGCCTGGTTCATGCAGTCCTGTAGGTACTGGTAGACGGCATATGTGAGTGATGCAGTGGCTGCAGTACTGTCGACCACTGGCTCAGGGTCCTTAAAGGAGACCACAGTAGTGTGCAGAATTGGGAAGTCTGCCTCTGAGCAAGCAATGTGTATGGTAACCAGCAACACTCACAGCAACGGATGCCAATAGCCAAGCCATTGTCCAAATAACATAGATTACCTTCGGCATGACAATATGTATTATTATACATGTATTGACACGTGTCTGCTAATTACAATTGCAAATGGCCGGTAAGACCGGGCTAAAGTTCCCGTGATGTACCTAGTCTGGAGGTGTTGTTCCGACAATAAAGTGGCGATACCTCCCAACCGTGACCTCTGGGGATTAATTAAAGCGGTTGTTAACCTGCAACATTGGATGTACACCATTGGGTTCTGGTCTCGGAAAACATGGTTCCTGTAGCACTACACAGTATGGGTAGTCAAGCAGACATCCGCGATTGTTGAACACACAGCATCAGTCAAACCCACTGGCCACAAGGACACAGTCCGACAAGCTCTACACTTTACATATGCACAGTGGTGTCCATTGTAGGACCCAAAATTTACTAAAGGAAGGTGTGCCCGCTTCCATCATCACCTACGTGAACTCATTGTCGTGACCACGTCACAGCCACACATATGCACCGCAAGCGTGTTTAATGTTGATGATAGCTGTCCATGAAATGCAGCACATATGCACAGAAATACCCAGGGTACCGGGTCCATAGAAGTGCGTCCACATCACAGTCCCGCACACATGAAGGATGTGTAATGGGTACTGTCGACTGTTGCAGTCAAGGGATCCTGGGTATGTAGAAACTGGGCTCGGTGTTGTTTCGCAGGTAATCCTTTTTCCGCCCCGTGGGAGGGATGTGTGCGTAGCACCTGCCTTACTCTCCACTAATAATGCAAACCATCCACCGGAGAATGCTAAATGCAGGTGTGAAATGTGTACAGCCCTATACTAGTGTCCAGTAGGCAATTCTCATGGATGGACAAGCGTACGGCCAAGATGGCACCCACAACTGCAAACCCGGGGAAATTACACAGCCGCTGTAAGGCATAACACAGGAAATATACATAGGGAGTACAGTTGACATTCCACATACAAAGTTGGACCGCCGTGCCAACACCGGCGTACACAGCACTCAATCTGCCAGCAACAGAATGAGGAGCACCCGCTACCATACAGCGGAACAGATGTGCGACCTGTGGAACACATACTAATGGCACACCCACAACGTCAAGTAGGATATGTAAACTATGGCGTTCCCACCTATGAAGACAACATGGTTAAATGAATACATAGGTGATCAACATGTTCCCCTGGTGTTATGTTGAAAATACAGTGACGGATATGTCCTATTGGGATGTCTGAGGTTTATTTGAAGCAGTTGCTAACCAGCATCTTTGGATGTATAACATTTGTTCACAGTACTAAATCACCTGGTTACGTAGCACCACGTAGAATGGGTAGTCAAACAGACATCCGCGATTGGGGAACATACAGCAGCAGTGAAAAGCACTGGCCAGTTGGACATAGTCCAGCAACATCTAACTTGACATATGCACATTGGTGTCCATTGAAGGACCCAAAAATACATTCTCACAGAACCCACTCCAGCCGTGTCCGAACAACAGACGATGATATAGCCGTGACTACGGCACAGTTAGACATATGCACCACCAGCGTGTTTAAGGTTGCTGACAAGAGTCCATGAAATGCAGGACATATGAACAGAAATACCCAGATCGACGTGTCCATACATGTGCGACCACATCCCAGTCCCGCACGCATGAAGGATGTGTAATGGGTACTGTCGAGGGTTGCAGCCATGGGATTTTGGGTATGCAGAAATGGGGCTCTGTGTTGTCTGGCTGATAATCCGTTGTCCCGCCCCGTGTGAGGGATGTGGGCGTAGTACCTGCCTTACTCCCTACTAATAATGCAAAGCATCCACCGGAGAATGCTAAATGCAGGCGTGAAATGTGTACAGCCCTATACCAGTGTCCAGTAGGCAATTCACATGGATGGACAAGCGTATGAACAAGAATGCGCCCCTAACTGCAAACCCAGTGGAATTACACTGCCGCAGTAAGGCATTACACAGGTAATACACATAGGGACTACACTTGACATTCCCCATACAAATAACACAGAGACCCAGATGAGAAAGTCCAAAGCAAAAATGAGGTACTGTAGAAACGGCCGGTGACCACCCAGAGCCCACCAGGAATTCAATGCAGCCACCATAGTTTATTGCAGCAGCTTCCGCCTGCTTCATAAGCAGACTTCTTCAGAATACATACAATGCAGTTCAATTCACTACATTTAACACCCTTAATTGGGCAGTAAATAAGATGTGCTAAGTATTAATTAAATGCCTTAAAGGCAAACAAGCTAAAAAGTCTACTCGGTTACAGATTGCACACAGTGAGTAAATCAGACATTGCTTCAACATGTACATTCTTCCGCGAAAATAATACTATATGTATTAATATGAAAGAAGACCCAACATAATGTTTTCCAAGTGTCTGAGTGTATACGTTACATATATATGTTCTAGGATTGTGCCAATATATTAATAGAAGTAGAGACACCTAGTAATATAAATGAACCCTAATATATAGAGATAAACACTATGATTATGACTAATGTAAAATATATCAATGGAATGTAAAGATTAAAAATGTGGCAAAGTAAATATTCATTTACAAGGTTAGTTGAATAAAGCAATTCAGACATCCTTGTCAAAATACTAAAACAAGGCCAGCCAGGTGCTCTGTCTCACATGTACTGGGATGTTGTTCCACAGCATAGTGAGTGTCTGGGTGATGAATGTGTCCCACCAGCACGTTCTATTAATGACAGTGCCAAGGTGTACGTCACCTGCCCTTGTGATTCTGAGGGATCTAGATTCTTTAGGTGAAGCATAGTCATCAAATCCTGGTTCGACCTGGCCTTGGATGCCAGGCACAGGTCACCTCTGGGCAAGTGGTATGCGACGGAATAGGGATGGAACCCTTTCAGTTGGTCAGCATAACACATATTCCTGAGACCCTGCATCCGTTTGTGGATGAACTGTCTGGGCCTTTCCAGCTGCTGCAGGTGTCGGGTCACAGACATTCTGAACGGGGCATTGTACTCAATCATAGGTGTAATGAGTGATGAGTACAAGGGGACAATGACCTCCCCTGATGTAGATGTGAATGCCTTCATGATCAGGTGGCCAATGTAGAAGGTCTATCTAACTACGTTAGCAATGTGTGTGTCGAACAAACGGTTACCGACAACACGGGTCCCCAGATCCCTGGTAACTCCCTCTGTGCTCAGTGGATTGCCACCTATATGGTAGCTAGGGTAACCTCGTTCTTCCCGAAGGGTATGACTATGCATTTTCCGGCATTTAGCTGTAGGCCATGTCTCTGGCACCAGTTATCCATAGCTGTGAGGCCCTTCTGAAGGATATCTGTGTCAGATGTGTGTCCGACTATGGCACCCGGTTTGCAGTCATCTGCAAACATTGTCAGCCATAACCCCCCTGTGTTTGCTTGTACTTTTGAAATGTAGATGCGGAAAAATAGTGGACCCAGGACTGAGCCCCGTGGGACAACACCTGTGACTGGCTGTGAGTATGACATGGCGCCAGCAACTATGACCGTGTGGGTTCTGTCACTTAGCCAGTTTGCAACCCTCTGGCGAAGTATGTATTTACATTCAAGCAGACGGGTTTATCAATGATACCTGAGGGTGGTATTGTGTTGAAGGCCTTTGCTAGGTCTAGGTAGGCTGTATGGACTGCTTTGCCCTCATCAATGGCCTTGGTGACTGATCCTAAAAAGTCAGACACGCTTAAAAGGCATGATCTGTATTTGACCAAGCAAAACTGGGTTGGATCCAAAGTATGCAAGTCCCCTATGTCATTATGTATGACTTCCATCATGATCCTTCTCCATGGCTTTGCAGATAAGGCTTGTCAAGCTAATGGGATGGTAATTACCAGGGTCAGTGAATGCACCATCCTTGTGAAGTGGGACTACAGTTGCCTTGTGCCACTACTTGGGAACGTATCCTGAGGTGAGGCTACGGTTAAACAGCTGTCCTAACTGTGGGTTTAATTCCCCAATGGGTTCATGGAGTACACAGCTGGGACACCATCTGGTCCCATGGATGCTGTGTTTACTGCCTTGGAGAGAGCATTTCACACCTGTGTGTCACAGAAGTTCCAGGATCTACAATCCTCTGGTATAGATATCTCTCCATGTGGGGGTGAGGGGGGGGAGAAGTTAGCACCGAACCTGTCGTCCATTATGTTGGCAATGTGTGTAGGTTCAGTCATCCTCACATCATTCTGAACCCAGTGTGAGCATATCTGGGAGTGTCCTCCCAGGTGTTCAACATAGCTAAAGAAGGCCTTATGATTGTCTGTCGAGTTCTTGTTGATTCCTCTGTTGAATTTCCCCTGGATGATTTCCTGACAGCCTGTAGGTTTTCACATACAATGAGCAAGGGTGTCTTACCTTACAAGTATTCCACTCTATCTTGTAGTAGCTACCTCCAGTCGTTCTAGAGCTTGTTCATGGCTGGGGTCCACCAGACTGGATGCTTGGCTTTGGTACAAAGAGTCTCAGTTTTGTATGGGATTGCCTGACTCATGCAGTCCTGTAGGTGCTGGTGGAAGGCATATGTACGTAATTCAGCGGTTTGAGTAATGTTTACCACTGGCTCAGGGGCCTCAAAGGAGACCACAGTAGTGTTCAGAAGTGTAAATTCGGCTTTTGAGAAAGGTATATGTATGGTAACCAGCACCACACACAGCATTGCATGCCAATAGCAGAAGCTATTGTAGGTTGTCCAAACACAGGTGTGGAACATCATAGCAATAAACCACGCCTGGATGTGGGTAATGCTAGATATACTCACGGCAGAGGTGGTGCGTTCCCGAGTCCGACGCCCGAGGGACCACACACATATGCGGCCTTATGCATAGGGCAACTAGGCAGCCTCCTAGGGCGCCGCTCTACTCGGGGCACCTTTCAAGCCTTTATTTTGTGTAGGTAGACCAGGGTTAGCGGGTGATGTGGCGGTGGCATCATGGAGTACTTCTGCCTAGGGCACCACGTGACCTAAGGCCACTCTTGCCGTGGGTAAATACAGCAGTACCCACACCCAGACGCAGGTCATTGCTAGTATGCCATATCATCTATGGAAAGAAACCATATATTCCCAGACATAATGGCACAGCATAATGCCTGTCCGCCGCCCAAACGCAGACATACGGCACCCGCGGTGCGGACGCATTGCGCGAGATGTCCATTACCAATGTCGACACTGTCTCGCTCTGTGAAACAAAGTCAACATAGCGATTCAATACTAAACAGCGACGGAGAGCCCGATGTCCCCGCTGTTGAGCTGTTCAACCTGTGCCGGCATGTTAAATGTGTGTAGCAGAGCGGGACTGGCCCAAACTAAGCAACGGACATGTCCGTGGCGCAGTGAAAGCCGCCAGGCAATGTTAAACCCATGTAATATAGCGAGACAGGTTATAAATACCGAGGGTTAGTAATGGAAATAGGTCCGCTCGACCAGACCGTGTGCAATTACTATAACAAGATCTACAACGGGTACGCCGCCAAGCAGCGCACACGGTTAGGAATAATGGGGGACATGGTATCATAGACACGGACAAACCGTGCCCATGTGACTCATCTAACATTCAGACACGGTCAGGGCAGTTCCGCACACTGGGCGGACAAGACCAAACCCAAAGCACCACAGGAACACCCTGACAATCAAGGCCTGTATGCGTAGGGGATATAAGCCCCTGTGATCTGAACATCCCTGCGGTCACGACATATGCATCCTGGGCCATGAGCGGAGGGAATAAGGATTGTTTAGCATGTAGTACCGCAGCTTTCCCAGCAGGACAATCGATGCCTGTGACGTGCGTGAGTGCGGGGGCGTGGGGGTGGAGGGACATGTAAACGTCGCTAAGTACCGTGGGTATGCATATTAATGAGAGCGAACAGCTAACGGTAGTGGTCACAGTAACCGCAAACGTGAATGCAGTCCCGCTTGAATTACGACTATAGAACATATAAATGTGAACGTGTACGTAATGCGTCCATGCTGCAAAGACTGTTACATGTATAAAGGTGTAAGTGCGTTCTGCACACGTCCGTCAACCGGATCAGAGATATGTTACCAGAATAGTCACAACTAACACAGACCACGTAACCACACAGACCCAGTAAACATATGTAAACAGAATACGGATATGCATGTGCGCCAAATGCAAGTGTGCGTGTGCGTGTGTGATCCACTCGAAGCAGGGAAGGTTAAGGATGTGTCCTCCACGTCAACCAGACATGTCTCATAAATGTCAGCCTCTGAAAGTATGGAATCGGGCAATGCCATGTAAAGTACCGTTAGAAATAGTGAGAAACACACGCTATGTGATGAGACAAACATAGAATGTGGATAGAATAACGTATGTGTCAGTAGTATGGATTGATGACGGTTATGCATCAGTAACCCGACCCACTTGTCAGAAGGTGCCCCCATACGAATTGGCGCTCAGTTGGCTCACACTTGTTGACCGGGCTAGGCTAGCTGGATATATGTCCAGTGTCAGCAGAGGCCCGTGGAGAAATGCTCCACACACAATAATAGCACAACATACCAAAGTACTCATATATGTAACCAAAGAAGAACAACAATAGAAAGTGTCCTGAAAGGACTGGTTACACACAGATCCCAGACGACAGACAGATATATGGCCAGTGGAAGCACGTCACAATTATGGGATCAGGTCCCTAAAGTAGCAAGAAGGTCACACATGACACGCCAGCGAATTGCCAGATAGACACTGGTCAATGTAACACACAGCAAGATTAAGGGCCAACTAGCCGTACACCATGCCAGAACCTGTACAGTGGAAAGGTATGGCATGGTAATTGATGTGTGTACACAGGTAATCCACAGACAGTAACAAAGAAAGGTATGAAACGAGGGGTTCACATGTATATATCTACACACAGCAGTCCGACGGCCCGTATATATGACGATGGACATAGATTTGTCACTTGAAAACAAGATGTAAACAACTACAGTTTATTCCATTTCATATTGATATAGTTATAATACAGTCATATTCATATGTAACATTGTGACTCATTTACATTCCTATTTATACAAAATATGCTTTAATTGTACTTATTGATTCCATGCTTTGGAATCGTAATGCAACAATTATACACATTGATATACAATATCATGATCAACACACTACATTCTAAGGTTTACTCACAACAATTATCAACTATGTTTCAATATACTGATTGTATTGACCAATATTGTAGTTATATTAACACATTGTTGTTGTATTATTGTTTCCATTAAGTAATGTATGCAACACTGATTTGTATATGTCAAGTTATCATCAAGACTTGGAGCACTGTCCACTTAACTATGAGCAGGTTTATTGATTAATTGACTTTAAACTGACTCTGAAGGAAGTGTATAAGGGACGACTATCTAATGTATTTCATACTCCGACGATGCCCCATGTTAGTGGGTGAAAGAGCTCAGTATCTTTTGACTGTGGAGTGTATCGCTTTTGTCATTGTCTGTTTTGGCCTGATATATGTTCAATAATGTCTTTTATGAAGATGACCAGGACTCAAGGTTTGCTGTATTTCCGCTTACTGGCACGTGGATATAGATAGGCCAAGTAATACATAATATGGGTAGTCAAACAGACATCCGCGATTGGGGAACATACAGCAGCAGTCAAAACCACTGGCCAGATGGTGACAGTCCAACACGTTCTACACTTTACATATGCACATCGGTGTCCATTGTAGGACTCCAAAAATTGATCCATTCGCAATATCAACCAGCTGCGATCGACCCAGACGAAGTGACAGCCGTGACTACGGCACAGCTAGACATATGCACCACCAGCGTGTTTAAGGTTGATGACAACTGTCCATGAAATGCAGGACATATGAACAGAAATCCCCAGATTGTCGTGTCCATAGAAGTGCGCCCACATCCCAGTCCCGCACACATGAAGGATGTGTAATGGGTACCGTGGAGGGTTGCAGCCATGGGATCCTGGGTATGCAAAAATGGGGCTCGGTGTTGTTTGGCAGATAATCCGTTGTCCCGCCCCGTGGGAGGGATGTGGGTATAGCACGTGCCTTACTCCCCACTAATGATGCAAAGCATCCACCGGATAATGCTAAAAGCAGGTGTGAAATGTGTACAGCCCTATATCAGTGTCCAGTAGGCAATTCCCATGGATGGACAAGTGTACGACCAAGATGGCACCTATAACTGGAAACCTGGTGGAATTACACAGCTGCAGTAAGGCATAACACAGGAAATACAGATAGGGACTACAGTAGACACTCCCCATACAAAGTCAGACCGCCGTGCGAATACCGGCGTATACAGCACTCGATCTGCCAGCAACAACATGGGGATCACTCGCTTCCATACTGCGGAACAAATGGGCGACCTGTGGAACACATACTAATGGCACACTAACAACTTCAACTAGGAAGGTCATAGGATGTTTCAACACTGGCGTTCCCGCATATAAAGAACATCCTTCAATGAATAAATAGGGTATACATGTTCTGGCTGTGTTATATTGACAATACAGTGGCGTATATGTCCTACTGGGCCTTCTGAGGATTACTTAAAGCAGTTGCCAACCTGCAGCATTACATCAATACCATTTGGGTTAATCGTAGTAGAACATGGGTTTCATAGCACAACATAATATGTGTAGTCAAACACACATCCAATTGGGGAACATACAGCAGCGGTCACAACCACTGGCCAGATGGACACAGTCCAACATGTTCTACATTTTACATATGCACATTTGTGTCCATTGTAGGACCCAAAAATTTATCCATTTGCAATGCCAACCGGCTGCGATCGGGAGACCCAGATGAAACTACAGCCGTGACTACGGCACAGCTACATATATGCACCACCAGCGTGTTCAAGGTTGATGACAACTGTCCATGAAATGCGGGACATATGCACAGAAATCCCCAGATTGTCGAGTCCATAGATGTGCGTCCACATCCCATTCCCGCACACATGGAGGATTTGCAATGGGTACTGTCGAGGGTTGCAGCCATGGGATCGTGGGTATGCAGAAATGGGTGTCGGAGATGATTGGCAGATGATCCATTGTCCCGCCCCGTGGGAGGGATGTGGGTACAGAACATGCCTTACCCCCCACCAATAATGACAATCATCCACCGGAGAATGCTACATGCAGCTGTGAAATGGGTACAGCCCTACACCAGTGTCCAGTAGGCATTTCCCAAGGATGGACAAACGACGCCAAGATGGCACCCATAACAGCAAACCTGGTGGAATCACACAGCTGTAGTAAGGCATAACACAGGGAATACAGATAGGGACTACAGTAGACACTCCACATACAAAGTCAGACCGCCGTGCGAATACCGGCGTACACAGCACTCAATCTGCCAGCGACAGAATGGTGATCACTCGCCCATACCGCTGAACAAATGGCCGACCCACGGAACACATACTAATGGCACACCAACAACGTAAACTAGTAAGGTTATAGGATGTTTATGCTATGGCGCACACACATATAAAGAACATCCTTCAATGAATCAATAGGATCTACATGGTTTCTTCGTGTTAATGTGACAATACAGAGGCGAGAATGTCCCAATGGGATATCTGCAGATTAGTTAAAGCAATTGTTAGCCTGCATCATTGGAATTACACCATTTGGGTTCTGTGGCGGAAACCCGGTTTACGTAGCACTACATAATATGGGTACTGGACATCCGTGATTGCTGGACATACAGCGGCAGTCAAACACACTGGCCAGATGGACACAGTCCAATATGTTCTACACTTTACATATGCACACTGGTGTCCATTGTAGGACCCAAAGATTTATCCGTACGCAATGTCAACCTGCTACAAGCGGGAGACCCAGATGAAGTGACAGCCGTGACTACGGCACAGCTACATATATGCACCACCAGCGTGTTCAAGGTTGATGACAACTGTCCATGAAATGCAGGTGATATGCACAGGAATCCCCAGATTGACCAGTACATAGAAGTGCGTCCACATCCCATTCCCGCACACATGGAGGATGTGCAACGGGTACTGTCGAGGGTTGCAGCCATGGGATCGTGGGTATGCAGAAACGTGGCTCGGTGTTGTTTGGCAGATAATACGCTGTCCCGCACCGTGGGAGGGATGTGGGAGTAGCACGTGCCTTACTCCCCACTGATAGTGCAAAACATCCACCGGCTAATGCTGAATGCAGGTGTGAAATGTGTACTGCTCCATACCTGTGTCCAGTAGACAATCGCTAGGGATGGACAAGCGTAGGACCAAGATGGCACCCATAACCGCGAACCTGGTGTAACCACACAGCTGCAGTGAGGCATAACTCAGGAAATACAGATAGGGACAACAGTAGACACACCCCATACAAAGCCAGACCGCTGTGCGAATACCGGCATACAGCACTCAATCTGCCAGCACCGAAAGGGGATCACACGCCCCATACCCCTGAACAAATGGGTGACCTGTGGAACACATACCAATGGCACAATATCAACGCCAGCTAGGAAAGCCATACGATGGTCAAACTATGGCGTTCCCACCAATGAAGAACATCCTTCAGTGAATTAATAGGATTAATGTCAATTGACCATGGAATACACCTAATCAACATCAAAGACCCGCTGGCACCTTATGGCACACAAACCAAGACACACATAGGTAGATGAAACAGTCAACGAGACATTTCGTCCACGATAGGTCACATGTGGTATCCAAAGGTTACTCCATAGACATGTAAGCGCTATCACCCGTAGGCTCCGTGAGACTTACACATAACATAGAGGTGTCCAGGCTTTATATATCCCCCCTTACACTTCCATGTGTTACTTTCTGTGCAAACAATGAACAGGTAACCACAGCATAGAAAGCACAGACGCAATGTTAACCACACACACATATGTTAACATCTCGAAGGCATCCTATTAACACATGTATCATATGATATTGTACTATGCCGAATACTCATCAATCGAAGATTTAACACTGTATATGGAAGATATGCATAGCATATCACTGTAATACAGCGGTACAGAACTGAAAGAGTGGACAAATGTGTGCTAACCCTACATCTGTACCTGAACTACATTCCCGCTACGGGGGCTTGCTCCACCTGCCTCTCAAAAGAGGCCTCATCAGTGTTCCATCGGTCAGCCCTGGTGTGTGGCCAACCCTCCACCTACTAATCCAACTAGATCCGCATTCTATAGCATAGCTGATGAGGTCCCTCCTCTGGTATTATAACCTGGACGTCGTACAACACCGAATGTAGACGTATGCCTTGTGATGTGCCCATATCCGGCCGTAGGCATACGGCAATCCTGCGGCTGCCCAGGGCGCCGCACTAGTGGGGCCACCTGTCTAGTAGGTGTGTCATGTGGATATACCAAGATGGGGGCACCATGTGCTGTGGTGGTGAGCGCCATGGGGCCCTACAGCCTAGGGCAGCAGTCGATCTAAGTCCGCTGCCGTAGGAGGGGTAGTACAGTCTGCAGGTATGTGCAGACGTGTACATGAAACAGCGGTCCACAAGGATTACCCATAGTGGCGACACCTGCACAGATGGCTGTAGCGGGACACACACACGGCCATGCATACAGCACAGGTAGACATACACACACCATAACTAGGCAAGTACACACAAGGTGTATGGCGGTACAGGTACACTGTCAGGTCAGCAAGGATAGCTGTCTGCCACGATATCCAGCAGATGTCCTTACGGTGTTCTGGAATACGGACAGTGCATGGACAATGAGTGGATATGCAACGCACCACAGTTATATGTGTCAGCCGTGCAAATATGCGATACATGGGAAAGACAGCCGACCATGCTAGAGCAGCAGTACGGGCACAACATAGGTACATAGATATACAATGTCAGAGATACAGACGGACACATGTGGCAGGCCCGGGAGTGTAATGTACACAGCATCACCCCACCACACCATAGCATGGTGCACGTGGAGAACACGCTACGGCGGTCGCCGACCACAACAGGCACACATGCAGTACACAAGCTGCGCATCACCATCCACAAACACAGGGATGGCGGCAGGATATGAGTGTTCAGCTTAAAACACAAGGCAATACCGTATGAACCCATGCATCTGGGAGCATGGACACACACACACATGTGGCAGGCATGGTGATTGACCACACCCCCACATACCCAAACGCACATAAACGCATTACACAGGTATGGAATGCGTTATGTGGGCCACCGAGCACACCAACATCAGAGGCACATGTACAGGTGGGTGACAACATCTGTAAAGGAATGGCCGCTGATAGTCAAGGTTTGTGTTGCGAAGCGAAGCCTGATCATCTGCAGAGGCAGCTGGAAACACACACACACAGGGAAGGGCCAGGAGTCGAACCTACGCCTATCTACATGAACTCACTACAGCATGAAGCATTTACAGAACGCGCTACCAAGTTTACTGAGCACAGCGCTGTCAGAGGCATACTTCTAGGCAGCTGACATCACCCGTAAGAGAATAGCTGGCAATAGCCAAGGTATGTGTTGCGAAGCGTCTAAAAGCATGTTCATCTGCAGAAGCAGCTGGAAACACACACACACACACAGGGAAGGGCCGGGAGTCGAACCTACGCCTATCTACATGAACTCACTACAGCATGAAGCATTTACAGAACGCTACCGAAGTTTACTGAGCACAGCGCTGTCAGAGGCATACTTCTAGGCGGGTGACATCACTTGTAAGACAATAGCCGGCAATAGCCGAGGTATGTGCGAGCGACTAAAAGCTAGTTCATCTGCAGAGGCAGCTGGAAACACACACACACACACACGGAAGGGCCGGGAGTCGAACCTACGCCTATCTACATGATTTCACTACAGTATGAAGCATTTACAGAACGCGCTACCGAGTTTACTGAGCACAGCGCTGTCAGAGGCATACTTCTAGGCGGGTGACATCACTTGTAAGACAATAGCTGGCAATAGCCGATGTATGTGTTGCGGAGCGCCTAAAAGCTAGTTCATCTGCAGAGGGAGCTGGTAACACACACCCACACACCCACACACACGGAGGGGCCGGAGTCGAACCTACGCCTATCTACATGATTTCACTACAGTATGAAGCATTTACAGAACGCTACCGAGTTTACTGAGCACAGCGCTGTCAGAGGCATACTTCTAGGCGGGTGACATCACTTGTAAGACAATAGCTGGCAATAGCCGATGTATGTGTTGCGGAGCGCCTAAAGCTAGTTCATCTGCAGAGGCAGCTGGAAACACACACACACACACACACACGGAAGGGCCGGAGTCGAACCTACCCCTATCTACATGATTTCACTACAGTATGAAGCATTTACAGAACGCTACCGAAGTTTACTGAGCACAGCGCTGTCAGAGGCATACTTCTAGGCGGGTGACATCACTGTAAGACAATAGCCGGCAATAGCCGATGTATGTGTTGCGGAGCGCCTAAAGCTAGTTCATCTGCAGAGGCAGCTGGAAACACACACACACACACACACACACACGAAGGGCCGGAGTCGAACCTACGCCTATCTACATGATTTCACTACAGTATGAAGCATTTACAGAACGCGCTACCGAAGTTTACTGAGCACAGCGCTGTCAGAGGCATACTTCTAGGCGGGTGACATCACTTGTAAGACAATAGCCGGCAATAGCCGATGTATGTGTTGCGGAGCGCCTAAAGCTAGTTCATCTGCAGAGGCAGCTGGAAACACACACACACACACACACACACGGAAGGGCCGGAGTCGAACCTACGCCTATCTACATGATTTCACTACAGTATGAAGCATTTACAGTACGCTACCGAAGTTTACTGAGCACAGCGCTGTCAGAGGCATACTTCTAGGCGGGTGACATCACTGTAAGACAATAGCCGGCAATACAATAGCCGATGTATGTGTTGCGGAGCGCCTAAAGCTAGTTCATCTGCAGAGGCAGCTGGAAACACACACACACACACACACACACGGAAGGGCCGGAGTCGAACCTACGCCTATCTACATGATTTCACTACAGTATGAAGCATTTACAGAACGCGCTAAGAAGTTTACTGAGCACAGCGCTGTCAGAGGCATACTTCTAGGCGGGTGACATCACTTGTAAGACAATAGCTGGCAATAGCCGATGTATGTGTTGCGGAGCGCCTAAAGCTAGTTCATCTGCAGAGGCAGCTGGAAACACACACACACACACACACAGAAGGGCCGGGAGTCGAACCTACGCCTATCTACATGATTTCACTACAGTATGAAGCATTTACAGAACGCGCTACCGAGTTTACTGAGCACAGCGCTGTCAGAGGCATACTTCTAGGCGGGTGACATCACTTGTAAGACAATAGCCGGCAATAGCCGATGTATGTGTTGTGGAGCGCCTAAAGCTAGTTCATCCGCAGAGGCAGCTGGAAACACACACTCACACACACACACACGGAAGGGCTGGGAGTCGAACCTACGCCTATCTACATGATTTCACTACAGTATGAAGCATTTACAGAACGCGCTACCAAGTTTACTGAGCACAGCGCTGTCAGAGGCATACTTCTAGGCGGGTGACATCACTTGTAAGACAATAGCTGGCAATAGCCGAGGTATGTGTTGCGGCGCCTAAAGCTAGTTCATCTGCAGAGGCAGCTGGAAACACACACACACACACACACACACACACACACACACACAAGGGCCGAGAGTCGAACCTACGCCTACCTACATGAACTCACTACAGCATGAAGCATTTACAGAACGCGCTAACGGGATTACTGAGCACAGCACTGTCAGGAGGCATACCCCTAGGTGGGTGGTATCATCTGCAGAGGCAATGCGTCCGATAGGGAATGAAGACAGAGTGCGCAGTCACGCAGCCTGTTACCATCCCAAGGTGGCCGTACAGTAACACGTTAGTGCTGCAGTCGGGAATACCAAATAACTAGTGATCAGTACATCACGACAGGAATACGGGATGCACCACATGACACTTTACCCTATGGGAGGGCATCCGTCGTGCAGGATGTAGGCAGCCAATGTGGCATGACAGCCACATATGTGTCACCTGGATGGTCACCATGGCTATACAGGATGCCATTGGCCATGGCTACACGCCCAGTTGCAGACATCGGTGACGACTGTCGTGTGTACCCCCGGCGGGTGTACTGGCCATGCCTCCCACACCTAGCGGTTGCGAAGGGGAGACAGACATGCTCACGGGGTATCAACGCAGTCGGGCGCGGTGTGCACTGTCCTGTGTGTCAATCTACACAGCTGCTTACTGGGCATGCTCAGACACTTAGACTCGGCACAGAGCAGACATGCATACACATGGAGCAACAGCATGGGTGGCAGAATGTGGACCGTCGTGTGTGTCCAGCCACACAACAGCAACCCAGCCATGGCACAGACGTGGCCGTTGCGAAGGGGATACAGGCATGCACCCGGGGTATTACTGCAGTCGGGCGGTGTGCACTGTCCTGTGTGTCAATCTACACAGCTGCTTACTGGGCATGCTCAGACACTTAGACTCGGCACAGAGCAGACATGCATACACATGGTGCAACAGCATGGGTGGCAGAATGTGGACCGTCGTGTGTCCAGCCACACAACAGCAACCCAGCCATGCCACAGACGTGGCCGCTGCAGCGGGAATATCCAGGTGCAATTAACCATGGGTAGGACCGCCCTACAGTTTGTTGCATGCTACAGACCACCCTCCCAACTCCAGGATACCTGCACAGCCGTCCTGAGGACACTGGTGAGTGTGCATGCTCTCACAACAGCACCGTATTGGGTGACGGCAAGCACCCATACATAGACTGGGAACATTACCCATGACACAACACCCTACGCCACAGGTCCCGGTGTTCATACACGTGACCGCTGTGAAACAGCCATGAACCATACCCACTAGGGGACGATACCAGTTCTGCCCATCACACATGGGGAGGAAATGCTCCACACAGGATGTACATCCCTCAATGGTGATGTCAGACCATATAGTGTATCCACTGGTAATCCACATCCTGCACCCAACACTGGCATGGGAGACCTAAGTGAGGACCTCTTCACAGCAAACCACAGACATCATACGACTGGTACCCTACAAGTCCACCATGCCAGTGGTGAACACAGGCCGCACTGCCAACTCCCTTACGAATGCCTTCTCTGAGCACACACAGGGATGTCTGCACCAAGTGATCATGATAACATCAGGACCTTGTCCACCACAGGTAGGCACATGGTCTGGTGGACCACAGCCACTGACAAACTGTACATCAGCAGTTGGAGCTAATACATGACGGAGCATTATCAGTACCAGGGAAGCCATCACCCATTCATACCAGCGACAACATACGGCCACACATACAATCATCCAAGGCCGCTTGTGGTAGTGGTACTGCAGAGGGCACATGAGACAACCATAGGGCCTTCCTCAACTGTGGTAGGGACATGGGTGGGAGCACAGACATGGCCAGAAATGATCCAGAATGGTACAACGGTCACTGCACCCACAGACATTGTCAACAAACCAGCGGACATGTCCCATGCATACATCCACCCCCACCCCAAGAGGGGACATATCCATCCCACCAGAGTCTAGCCTCAAACATCTCATATGCCCTGGAGTAATCTGATATCTGTTAGATGGTTAACACAGCACCAATGGGCCCCGATGGTGTCCCTGGCTGTGTGCTACCCAACCTCATTGAGGCCCTCACCCCACACATAAGGCCACTGTCTCATGTTAGCCTTACTACGGGCTAGGTCCCCGCTGGATGGCATATGGCATCTGTGGTCCCACTATGCCAGGGTAGTGCTGTTATGGACTGCAGACATTACCGCCCTATCAGCTTGACAAGCCTTGTCTGCAAAGCTGCGGGAGGGCCATACAGGTGCCCATGAATACAAACAGTGGTGTACAGCCAATACCGAACATACCCACAACAACTTAGTCAAGGGCAGATGCTGCCTCCCAAACCTGCTCGTCCTGTCTGGAGCAGTCACCAAGGCCATTGATGGGGGTAGGTCGGTTTGCACACACTACCATGCCCTGGTGGGAGCGCTCAGAACGCACTCCACGTGGGTCGCATGGAAAGGCTCACCAGTGTACATGTGGGGACATAAGTCACACGATGGTTCTCAGAATGGTTGGAGGTCACACCACACAGGGTGTGTGTTCCTGGTGCCGTGTCAGACTAAAAGCTGGTCTCAGGTGGAGGCCCACAGGGCTCCGTCCTGGGCCCCATGCCATTCGGCATTCGACCTTACAATGTGCATGCCAACATAGGGGATTGTGGCAGACAAGGTATGCAGATGACTGCACACTGGCCACCATACCCAACACCCCATCTGACACGGACATCCACCTAGGGCGCCATACACATGGATAACTGGTGCGAGAGCCATGGCCTGTTGCTACATGCCAGAGAAGGTGCAGACCTACCCAGTGTGAAGGACATGTTTGCCCCAACGTAACATGTAGGTGGTGATCCATTCAACATGGTGGACGTGTTCATGGAGATGGGTACCACACCTGTCAGTAACCTCTGTCAACACACACAATGCCAATGTGGGTGGGAAGACATTCCACTGTGGCCACCTGGTCTGGAAGGAATCACATCCACATCACGGGTGTTCATTGTACCCCTGTACACATCACACACCACAGCAATGATTGCGTATAATGGCACATATGGGCTGTACCTAACCTGACACCTGCAGCACTCGGAAGGACCACAAACATTCCACGAGGCGGGAGTAAAGGTGCTGGGACATGTGTCTCACACTGCCCGACCAAGGGGACTCGGCTGTATACCTTCCCAGCACGACTGCTCTGTGGTGATCTGTGCCTGACATACACAGCCATGTCCAACCTGGGTGACATGGACAAGTTCCACCTCCTAGGCTCCGGGCAAACACGGCCACAGAAGCAACTTACACACACCTCACCACAAAGATGACTAGGACGTGCTGGGGGAACAGGGTCAACGCCCAGAGACCCCCTACAACACGGAGAGGATTGCCAGCCCATGTGAAGCAGAGGCCCTGACTGCCTTTGTGCAGGAGTAATCATGACGTGTGGATGTGTGATCATGAGTATGCACCAGGCATCATCTCTGTGTCAGTGCTGGACAGGGGACAGGAGACTGATGGATGTGGTACCCTCATCCTAAGGGGTGTTAGCAGCCACACACAGTCTTGCTAGGTTTACACATGCCGTAGGGCACATAGCCTGGTATGTACATGTGCCTATGTACCTATGTAGGGTCCATGCCGGTTGCGGGTACCTGTGCTATGCTGCTATTGCCAGATGTGCCTGTGGGTACCCCACGACTACACGTGGGGAACTGATAACAGTGCTCCCAGTGGGCACATGCAAGTACACCATAAGTGGCATACGGGTTAACTGAACCAATATGGTGCTACACATGTAACCAACACGCATACTGTGTACACAGAACAATGAATGCTGCACCTGCACTACATGGTATATCTGCTGCATGATGTCAGTGCACAAACCACATCACATACGCACCTGTCACCTGCCATACACAGCCACCACAACATACACATCACATACTATGCAGACACAGGTATCACATACACCTCTCACTATGTTGTCCACCCTGTGCATCAGAATATGTTTGCATAACCGTGCACCAATGGTGTAGCTCACGATTATGTGGCAGAGACTTCATCATATGCACAGGGTGATGTGTGCCACAGGCATAGGCTGTACCAATGGATGACATCATGTGTGTGCGTAAGGGCCTGTGCATTTACTGGGCATGACTGTGCAGAATGCATGTGGATGTGGTGGAGCCCTACAGTTGTGTTTGCTGTGTGTGGGTATGTGTGTACACAGTTCAGTCATCTGTGATGCCTACACGGGTATACTTGGCAGCCCCAGACTGTACAGTGCAGGTGGTACGGCTCACTGTGTCGGCCTGGCGACGTGACTCGTGCATGCCTGGGGGCGCACGGGCGACAACAGGTGGAGGTATAGAGTGGCCACTCTCCGATGACACATGTCCGCTGGAAACGTGTCCACGCCGCCCAGGGCCACGCCCACGTGGCCTGCTGTGTCCTGGTGTGGTCGGTGTAGTAGCAGCTGCACTGCTGCTGCTACCAGCACTGTGTGGGTGGGCATGGGTGGTGGCACACGCTGACCTGTACTTGGTGGTGTTACTAGCCCACGCCACGCGTCCTATGCCTCACCCCTACCAGGTGTTCCTGCACGGACAGCTCACGCCACGGATGGCCATGCCTCGGTCGAGGATCCCAGCCATCTCACCCAATCTCCTATCCAGAACATCGGCAAGATGCTGTTGGGCATTCGCCAATGACTGGATGTTCTCATTTAAGGAACGGATTGCGGACCTCTGCAGCCTCTGCCCTTCCTGGTTCTGCCGCACGGCACCTGCCTGCGCCGCCATCACAGTCTGGAACATGCGCCTGGTTATACCAGCTGCTGCACCCTGTACGGCAGGTGTATGTCTAGCAGTGCTCCTCCTACGAGCAGCACCTGCCACATGCCTGTGTGGCACTCCACCAGTCATTACACTGGCAATGTCATGTGTACCCGCACCTTCTGCAGCCACCACACATTCCTGCTCGGTGCCAACAGACGCTGACTGTCCGTCATCTATGGGCAATGGTGTTGCGGTATGTGTCGGCATCTGAACCGTGTGCGGTGATGAAAGGGACGGATGTGTGATGTTCTCCAATGGCACAGTGTCTGCCTGTGACGACCCTGCCTGTGCCTCATGCACATGGTCATCACCACTAGTATCTGTGGGGACACTAGCATCAGATGGACCGCAGGAGGGGAATGCACCTACAGCACCTGTCAATACAGAGACATACCGTAGTTACATTACAGACACGCAGACACACACCCAGCCACACGCACACACACACACACACACACATGCAGTCACACACACGCTGACACACACACGTGACACACACACATGCAGACACATCATGCATGTGATATTGCATGTGGCATGCAGCATTCCCACACCACAGCCCAGTGAATGCAGCCCAGACATTAATAGTGGCAGTATGCATACTGCCCTGGAGTGCACACTACAACAGGCAGGTGTCTGTTAGTAGGCATGCAGTACACACATTCATGGTAGTTTGCATGCATCACCGTGATACACCGTGGCCACGGGCGAGTTAACTGTACACATGGCTGCCGACACTATGTCATGTACACCGCAAACATGTGCGGTATCATGTGGACATGTGTCAATGGTGTCCCACCACATGCACCACATCACAACGGATGTCACAGTGCAGTGTTATGTGTACAGTCTACAAATACAATGCATCTGTAACAAGGATGTCTGTGCATGTGTGGTTGGTGTGAGCTGTGTACATAGCTGTGCAGTGTGGAGTACGGGCACTGTGCCACTGCACGGTAGCAGGACACCGGTATGTTTCTGTGCGCGTGACCTGGACGCATTACATTGCCATGTCTGAAAACCAGTTCAGCTGCTCAGCAGCACGTATATGGTGGACATTGGTGGCACCTCTATTGGCTGGGGACAGTCATTCCATTTCACTGGTGTACCACATCGGATGTCCAGGGGGTCCACTACAGTGATGAGCCCACTATGTGTGGACAGGGTGCAACGGTGACTACCCACTGCGGATGTACTGTGTGGCAACATGCCTGTAGGTATCACCCATGGCCTTGTTTGTCTGGGTCATCGACAATTGTGTGTGATGGACCTCGTGCACATGGCCCTGTGGTGGCACATGTGACATACAACCGCACTAGTCTGAGGTGTCACATTCCCTACGGCTATGCAGACATTGTGGATGTCTGCTATGTCATGCATAGGTCATGTCATGGTGTGACAATGTTGCAGACAGACATCCACGTGCATGGGACATGTCATGTGCCATGTCACAACATGTGCACCCAATGCAGGGGCATAGGTCACAGTGGTAACACCTGTGCTCTGGCCAGATCACAGCTCACTATGTGGTACTGTGTTCATACTGCAGAGGCATACCAATGCATACTACACATGCAGCCATTGTGGAACACCTTCACCATTGTATGCATAGCTGACTGCACATAACACACCAATGGGTTATGTGGTGTCATGCCACTCTATACTAACGGTTGGATCTACTGTACATGGGTGGTGTGTGTGTCGGATGGTGCAACCTGTATACCGTGACTGGGGCACACCCAGGTGTGCATGTCATACCTGGACACATGGGGAATATCAATACACCGTATCATGCCTTTTACTAGCAACAGACTTACCTGTGACAGACCCTTGTCTTTGCGACACGCCAGACGCACCTGTATAGGGATGACACAAAGGTATGCACATTATCCATTACTATCGCCACAGTAAGCATTCTGCATGTCACATCATGCACCTGCGTGTTTGCATGTGCTCTGCACATGTGTGCATACACAACATAGCATACTGTAGTATGCATCCTGTGTGGCCATATACCTGGCATGTGTTGCTATATTATGTATTGTACTATGACACCCACTCCTACGTCGCTTGTCATACAAACATGCAACACTGACTTACCAGGCAGCTCCGAGCTCATTGTTTGGGAGACACCCACCTCCACGATGGACGCGAGGGTTTCAGCGTGTTGTTCCATGGGTGTCCCCAGACTGGCCAGGAGCTCCTCCGTGGCTGTGAGTGGGGCTGGGTTGGTGGCCCACCACCTGTCCCACCTTGTTGTCTGGCGATTGCAGCGCACGCTGTCTCGCATGCCGGATTAGGTCTGTGCAGTGCCTGCGGATCTGTTGATATGTGCGGTTGTGGCCGCCCAGGCTGTTCACCCTCCCGCGCATATCCTGCCACATCTCCTCCCGCTGTTGTGCCTGCAGTGGCACATGGCTAAATAAGATGTCATAATTATCATGTAGCAATGGTATGATCACCTCGCCTTCTTGTCGGCTAAAGGCAGGCAGCCGGAACGTGGCATTATCTGTAAGACATAACGATGGTGGCAGGTCACATTTACACTGCTGTTCTGGCATACTGCTGGGAATACATTGCTATGACATGTACAACATCTGCACAGTAATCTCTGCAAGGCATCATGGCAGTGATACAGCCAATGTGTTGCCGCCACACCATTGAGCAGTGGGTGTCATTTCATATCTGTGTGTCACCTCATCACACTGTACACGCACCATGTTGATGTTAGCCTGCTGTGGACATGTGTACCTGTCTACACCTGTGTCCATATCAGTTGGCACGGGTCCCCTTGTGACAACAGTTCTACTGTTCACCTGGATGCTGTCTATATGTCAATAGACATCACGTACGTGGCCATTATGAACATCAGCAGTGGCACTGTACACATACACATGGACACCTGCACATGCATGTGTTGTGCCATGTACATCCACACAGCACTGTATGGGTGTTGGCCAACTTTCCACGGCTCACCTGTGTTGCACATGTGATACACATGGGACAATGTGTAACCATGCCACATTAGCAGGGAAGGTCATGCATAGCATGTACACACGCACATTGTCCACAGCAGCACACAGCACCTGTAACACCACAGGGTGCATCACCGTAACATTACTGCTGTGTATGGTTGATAGTGACAGTGCCTTTTGGCCATCGCACCATGTAGGATCAGGATAGCACATGCAGCCTTGCTGGGCAGGGCTGCATGGTATGGCAAGGTATGCCACATACATGGCACTGGGATGTGATCCACCTGGGGGGTAATGATATTGGCAGGGTGGCTGTCCATTCCATATGTCATTGCTATGTGTATTTGGACATTACACATGTCTATCACCATGGTGTGGACACTGGCCTTATGCAAGGTAGGCTGCACGCTGCTTGGTGGGGGTGTGTCTGGTGCATGCAGGTATCACACACCCATGCATACACTGTAACCCTGACAGGTGCTATGTGCTGCGATATTGATCTACACAGTGCTGTATGTGGCCACACACTGCTATCCCATGCACATGGATGGTTACCTGGACTGACGTGGGTACCACATATGTCTACATCCAGTGCCTGCTGCCACCCCCATGTCTGCTGGTGCACTACACACCGCCATCCCTCCCTCTGGAAACGTGATGTTGGGCACAGCATAGGTATCCATGTATGGGGACAGGGATGTTCACATAGCAGGGGCACTGATGGTATCGACGATCTGACCATACACATATGACGCACCCATCACACATACAACCCATTCATTATGTTGTGAAGAACAGTGACACAGCTATACCGCTACGCCGGAGACATTCACAGGCGTACATACACAGATGCATGCACGCCCAGCTTTGGCATGGCCTGGACTATTGGTGTGGTTCAGCACATAACGTGTTTGAGTGTGGCTGGTGCAGAAGTACTGTGCACATGTCTACACAGTCTGCCTGTTCTACAGTAGGCATCGTTTATGTGCTGTGCACATATCATATCTGCACATTGTGTTGGTGTCTGTCTATCCACGGGCCAGTGGTGGGACACACAGGGCTATTGTTGAACATATATGCATGCAACCCTGTACTGCTGTACTGCTAGCTTCTCAGGTGCTAATGTGTCATACACATGCACACCATACCCACGGATGTGGTAGTGGGTTGCCACCCGCATCCATCTCCTCTTGTGGGTTGCTATCATCCCACACCCTCTTTGTATTGTATGTTCAGGCTATGCACCTGTGTGGGGCTTGTGGGCGTGCAATGCAGTACTATGTGCCTTTGCACCCATCGCAGAACAAGTCATACAGGTACACTGGCGGCCATACACTGCACAGCTTGATGTTGGCACATCACATGTTGTACACACATAACACATCTCCTGTGGGACATGGTCAAATGTACAGGCATGTCCATCAGTCACATGCCACTACTACCCCTACATGACGGCTATGCAGGACATGTGGCGGTACAGCAACTGTCACATGTGCACCTGCAATGCCCCCTACCTGCATCACGTGGTACTGCCTGTGGGTATGTGCGCCTGCACCCATGCTATGGCCATAGATGACAGTTGTACATCGATATGTGCAACATACCTCATTGGGAGTTCTCATGTGCACATGTTCAACATGTCAACGCATTGTTTGTGTCTGTCAGACAGTCATTGTTGTGCATGGTTTACATGGCAGCCATGGCGGACTGTGTCTGATTCCACGTACTTCATTGGACTACCAGCATTGTACATTATCACGGCACATTCCAGCCATCACATAGCCATCCTAGATGACAGTGGGAGGTGTTCTGCCATGTGCACATATGTCACACAGTACGAGGGTGACTGACACACATTCTCAGGACAGGGTTCTGACTGCTGTGGATGTGTGTGATGCTGTCGACGACCATGACTGCACCAGATGGTGTCATCTGGATGTGTAACATTCACAACACACACCTACCTTCACATAGCAACACATCATCCACAAGGATGGACATCCCTGCATGAACACTGTATGCAGTATGTCTGTATGACCACTGCATGCACCACTGGTAGCCACCAGCATGGCTGCCAACAGCGGCAGTGTGTATCCTGTGTGAACATGGGTTACACCATTCACAACACACCTGTGTCAGATGTCCCTGTTGTGTGTCACAGTGCAGTTCCACACATCATGTAACAGTATGCATCATGCACCGATGTTGCAGACATGTGAACGGCTGTGCAAGTCAACATATGCACACATGACACATCACCTGGTACAACATGTCTGTCTTACCACATGCTATTGTGACCACCCTGTGATGACATTGTACAGGCTACGTGGAATGGGACATCTGATGGCTCAATGGTGTATTCACCCTCTGGGTGTGTGTCTAGCCGAGTGTACAGTAGGCAGTGGTCTGCACACAGAGATACTGTACATTTGCCTACTCTGTCACTGCGACTGTTGACTATGATCATACTGTACTTATGCAGGCATGTGGTATTGATCCAGTATGACAGTCATGGTCAACCACAGTACTGTGGCACACATGACCTGCAGACATCTGCCTAGGGTGTGGGGCCCACATGTCCATCTTCACATGCTATGCTGCCTCTGCAGCAGTGTCACATGTCTGTCGCCAGCAGGGCTGTCACAGGCAGGCACGGCATGCAGTGATGTGTGACAATGCTTGCACCCCCCACTGTGCTGTACACATGCACTGCACACACAGTAAGGCATGCCTGACATTAATCTGCAGTGCCTGGGACCTGCCTCCATGCTCTACAGAGCACACCTGCCGGTCCAGATTGTACACAGATCATACCTCCCAGGCACATACCTGGACTGCAACACACACAGGTGAGTGGATCCCACATCACACAGTGATGTACACACATACTGTATGTTTTTCTAAGACAAATGCATCATAGGTACTCCATGTTCGGATACCCATGTTTGTGACCGCTAGACACATTGTGACACGTGACGGTGAATACACTGTACACCACAGGTTACATGCTGGCTGTGTTATCATACTGTACATTGCACCTCGGACAGTTGCTACTGCCATGTGCTGACAGCAACACGCACTTCCCTAGTATGGACTCCCATGTACCCACACATGCTTGGCCATGCACTACACATAGCTGGGTGACACATTAAACAAGACATACCATACCTACACTACCCTTGGCATGCACCATACCTCCATGTGTCTGTGTGCTATACCTACAGACATCCCCTCTGGTTGATGGACATATATGCTTTATGCCCTGCTAGCCACACCCTGGACACACACCCATTGCAGCATACATGGTACATGTGCTCAACAGCCGGTACTACCAACATCTGCTGACGGGGTAGTTAATGGCATGGCACCCCGCAGACGGACAGTATACATGACTATGCTGACACATATCACAATGCACTTCCGCTACATGTACGCACTGGTAGGGACCATGCTATTCCACACAGAGACATGGTGGTACTGGCCTTTTCACAGATGCCACGGTGGTATGCATGTTCCATGCACATGTGCTGTATGGGCGCATGTGCAGGCTGTTGCACGGTGGGTATGTTCAAATGTGTGTGGTGCATCACTTGACAGTCATGGTGTGTCCTCGTGGTCCATCACATACTCCACAGCTAGCTACCTACACATGACCACCATACTTTGCAGTGTGGGCCCTCACGCAGTGTGGTGGTATGTCTGTGTTGTTTGGCTACATCCACATTCAATGTAGCATACGACAGTCACCCAGGCATTGCCGACAGATATGTTGTTGGCAACATGCCAGCCAATGGGTTACCTACCAATAATATACACTCTCACTCACTACAGGGTTCCAATCCATACATGGACATCGCATTGTCCCTGTGGACACATACATGGTACTGCCATGCACACATTATGTCCTCGGACACTGTCCCAATGTCACCTCCAATCTCCATAGCTGTTATATCCCGCCAAACTGGTTGTTATGTGTCTCTGCAGCAGCCCACTGAATTAACTGCTAGCCCATTCATGGACGCTGTGTACCTTGACCACCACACCACCGCATCTATCACACTACACATGGGTGGTAGTGCATTGCACGTGTGGGACTGCATTCATACAGACATGACTGCACCATTCGGTATGGCACTGGGGCACATCCTCACATACATGCTTCACACACTCATTGACGACTTCCATGCCTTTACTGGCACCCTTGTTGGGCCTGTGTGCCACAGCACACCACATCCACATGATGGCCACCTGTCATACCATTGCATGGGTGGTTGGTGTAGTACAGAGGGTAACAGATCAGACATTATCCCCACATTGCCCTTCAGCACCATTCCACATTCTGGTATTGGCAATGTACACATCCACCATCACATCATACCCTGTGTCTCAGGATGTTAGGCTATGTGACTCCTGGACAGGTCACACAGTGGTGCAAGCATATCATGCTACCTACGACATGTAAGGTACATGTGGCATTACACAGTCCTCAGTCATGTGTCCCCTCATGTTCACTATTTGCTTACATACACAACATGCTGTCACGGAGTAATGTCCATGTCTACATGTCCCACATCTACATACCTGGCAGCATTCTAGCTCCAGCAGCTCATACTGCTAACATCCATGCAGGTGTCGGTGTGGCAGATATATCGTGTAGATGTCATTGTGTCAGATACATCACGGATGGTGCATACACATCACCTTTGCATAGCGACAGTCATCCACTGGGTATCACGTGGATACTGTCCCTATACATGCATATCACATTGTACATGGTTGCTGTACACACACATGCCCCACATGGTGCTGTGGTTGCCATATTCCACTGTGGCGTGGGTACACATCTGCAGGGCCACACATATCTGGACTATGTGTGTTGCTGGGACATTGGTAGCCTTTGTACTTGTGCCATACACACATCTACACACGGGCAGGGTTACTATAACACATTCGTGGTGTGCCTTCCACAATGGCTACAACTTTCCATGTCACAGTATAGTCATGCCGCGATGTATACCAGGCTCAGACAGTTTACATATGCAGATGACAGACGGGAACACATCTGTACTCATCTGCATACCACTTACACAGTGGTGTCATGTACTCTGCCATGGGCCATGTCCTCCGCATTACTGATGCATGTAGTACTCCTACATGGCGTTTGCAGTGAGCAGGGTGAATGAAGCAGTCATGCATATGTGCACACAAGCCACATTGCTTAGCCTGGGCTTCTGTTTACCTACACAGACTAGACACACACCATGCTGTAGAACATAGGTCCTGTGCACATCCCACAGGGACACACTGTGGCACTGGTCATGTGATAGCTCCCTTGCTGATAGGGTGACACATACACATGGGACCACCACAACAGCAGTACTGTGTAGACATGCAGTTGACATCCACCTTTGCTGTCCAGTGGACAGTACCATGGGGGTGGCACGACTGTGTACATTGCACATGTGTTTACACATGGACCTGCCAGACATCATTGTTGCACACATTGCACCTGCTACAGATAGCTTGGACATGGTTACTTGATGTTCCTTCCATTTTGGGTGGCTATTCTGCTACTGCTCTGTCCCATATCTGCAGGCCATACATATCCTGTTAATGTACATAACACTAGGCCATACGTCCATCATGCATGCTATGCCTGTGATACTGTGTATAATGTCTGAACGTATCCATCATGATAGCTTTACATTATACATACTTGACATGGTCACCCCTACTGCGAGGCATACGTGCACGCCGTGCACACATTACGTATGACATCGACAATATCTGCCCATACACATGTGTGCTGTGACACTATACATACATGTCCTATCCCCTGCTGTGGCACTTCATTGTTGGACATCCACTGCCAGCATCAGCGTGGGTGGTGGCATTGTTCTGTGTTTTAAATCACGATGGCACCCCTTGGCCTATCCCAGCTGTGTACATGATGTCCCACTGCTGTGCACACGGTGTCCACAGTGGTTGGTATACTCAGCAGGTTAACACTACATAACCACCTTTCACCACTCTCTCCTTTATGGACAGGTATCTTTACTGACAAACACCGTTCACATACAGTGCCGATTCGTCATACATATCATGCGTTACACACCAGTACATCTCGTGGGTTCTACATACCTTTCCTGTATTGCTTTCCGCATTCCGCTTGTGTCTCGCTACTGACAAGTGATCGGCTCTTGTAGGAATAACGCCTTTGTTCGGTATGAACATACAGTTTGACTATCCTGGGAGTCTTCCTTATATCCGCCGTCACCTGCGGCATGTGGGTTCATCACACCAATAGCTGTTCCTCGGTGTGTACTTATGCGCATATCACCTGTGCATCTCCTCCATTCAGACGGTACTGGCCGGAACTAGGCCATGGTTCATTCATCGCCTGGGCGCTGGTTATCTGCCAGACCTCCGAGGGGAAGGTATGTCTTGTGTTATATTATGTGTGACTACAACCGCTATGTGTCGCGTCAGGTACATTTGGCTGTGGTGTTAGCCTTGGATTGTGTGTGTTGGGTTTGGTATTATGTTCCACATGTGGGTGTCCGTGTCCTGCCGGGCGCCTGTCGATGGCGCTTTACATTCTGATGTGTAACATAGCTCTTGTATTCCTGTACACAATGGATGCAGGTATGCATCCGCTGCTGATAGTGGTTCCCACGCTGGATGTTGCGGGTATGCCGGTGTCATTAACTGCCTGTATGTTTGTGCTGCTATTTCGGATTGTATCCCTTTGATATGTGCGATGGGGTATATCGGCGGCTGTGGGTGACGGGTACGGGTTGTGGGCCTTGCATTTGTACATACACGGTATGCTTCTGTGTGTGCTCCATCCCTGCCTGGGGAGTTACAAGTTACCTGTCTGTTGTTCTAGGAGTGTAGGTTTTGTTGATGTCGTCTGCTGTCGGTACCGCTTGCTTGTGTGCTTCCTGCATGTATTCCTCCGTCACATCGGTAGTATATCTGCAGCTGTTCGTAGGTGCCGACTATCCCTTGGCATTTTGTCACGGATATTTACGGTCATTGTGGTCCTGTAGTTGGGACGGCCTGTATGTTACCGTTGCCACCTATTCGGGTGGCGATTGCTTGTTTAACACTCGTAGAACACACAGCGGTGTTTACGGACGATACGTGTCCACGATCGGTGCCGGGTAGCACATGCGTATTTCCGCGTACATAACTATTGCTGCGTAACGCTGCCGATATATCGTATTGGAATTAACATGTCGGCGCCATACATCCGGTGATGGTTTGTACATGCGCCCTTTGCATGTCATGTTGGCTATACTCCTGTGGTACATTCTGGGACATTTTCGATTTGCATCGCTTTACGCCGCCACGCCTAGCCAGTGAGGAGCTCTCAGTACTACTTTGTGGGTACTGCTATACATACGCCTGTGGTTCCTATACTGTATGCCTACACATGTTATTCCACTCCGCCTGTCACATGCCACCTACATACACATTTTATAGTGTCACACACATTACACTGGCACAGCGGAACACACGACACCCTCACCTCACACATAGACATACTGCCGCTTTCGCAGGGACGGTTGCACACAGTACCTACGTTGACCACATCGCCGGCGGCGGTGTCTACCTCCGCCTCATATCCTAAGAATATTACACGCACATGTCCTGTTACTGTATCGTGGCCTGGCGATCATCCCGAATGGCGAATATGCATTTAGGTGGGTTGACCTTTCCATGGGTGGCGTTCCCTGCTCTGTCCACCCTCCCGGATAGTCGGGTTGTCATTCAGTATGTTTACTATGTTCAGAGTTCGTGATCTTACTGCATCTGTAACCTTGCATCCCTGTGATTCCCTGTTTAACTTGTTGTACTTTATATCTGTGTATGTGTACATATATTTCTACGTGTGTAATGATATCTATATCCATATTTGTGTATGCACATATGTACATATGTAGACACCTTGCGCCGAACGTGGCAGCATACGGCCACGCCGCCTGCTGTCGGACCCGCGGCGGTTGAGGTGTTGGCGCTCCATGCTCCGCTGGCTGTTGGTTGTGCAGTGTTTGGGTGCTACCTATGTTGGAGTCACACATGGGACCGCCCATACAGTACACATTACGGGCGGACATGTTTGTGTGCCGCCCATTTCACTGTGTGTGCAGGTAGGGAGGTGTCAGTCCATGGGGCCTACGCTGTCAGAGTATGTGCTATACGTTCCCTCTTTGCCAAGGCATAGGCATATTGGGTACGCCTCCGCCTGCCTACTGGGGCTGGCACAGTGTGTTCATGGCGCTGAACGCCCTGTGCCTGTGCTTGCCTTGGCAGTTGTGGCGGGCTTGGTGGCCCTACACCATTATGTCCCTGTGGCAGCTGTTTCCGCAGGATCATATTATGTAGCATAGCACATACTATGAATATGTGGGCACATGTGCCTGGAGAGTACTGCAAGGCTCCACCAGATGTATCCAAGCACCGGAACCGTGATTTCAACATCCCAAACACATGCCTATGATTATTCTGGTTTGTGCGTGTGCCTCATTATGGCGTTCTTGCATGTGTGTGTGTGCATTTCTGATGGGTGTCATCATCCACGGCTCCAATGCGTAGCCAGCATCCCCCACAAGGTGACCTTGTGTGATGTCCCCCCTGGCGAATACCTGATACAGCTGTGAGGCATGCCAGATATGGGAGTCGTGGTAGCTTCCGGGCTGCCAGCACACACATCCATGATAATGCCCCGCGCATTGCACACGACCTGGCAATTGATGGAGGGGAATCCCTTGCGGTTTATGTAGCGTCTACCCTGCTCACCGGTGGTGACTTGATTTCTATGTGCGCACAGTCTATCGCACCCAGTACCTCCGGTATTGTGCCACACGGTGGAAGTGGCGATATTGCTAGCCAACTCCTCCTGAGATCTGGGGAAGTATATATACTCATGGGCATGTCGTAACATGGCATCCAGAAACTGGTGTAGTACCCTGGATGCTGATGCCTGTGAGATGCCCATTATATCCCCGGTTGGCCTTTGAAAGGTACCTGTTGCCAGTATTCGCAAGCTTACACATACCTTTGTGTCCACTGGGATGGGCTCCCTCTGTTGTCTCTTGTTCTCAGGCTTGGCCGGCACAGCTCCACTATTTGCTGTAACGTGTCCCTGTCCACCCTGTAACGCTCTACTATCTCCAGGTCTTGCAGCCCCTGGTAGGTCACCCTTGGTCTGAACACTCTCCTTCTCCTCTGAGGCCTCCGGTAGTTGTCGGCACCCTCCTCCGCAACTCCGTCTGTCTCTAACACATGCTGATGCATCACGCCACGGCAGCACCCAACATATACATTTTAAAAGTTCCCGTGTGTTTACACCGTAAGGCGCAGCGCTTGGGAATTCAAGCTGTGTGTTGTGTGCATTCCCACTTTATAGTGTTGTGCTGTACACCCGGTGATGTCATTGGGTGTGTCTCTGCTGCCGTATCTGTGGGTTATCTACCGTGTTTTACCATTGGCACTGCAACGCTGTTGCCTTTGGTGTTACATTACACTTGCCTGCATTGGTTTAGCTTTACACCTTACTTTACTGTTTCTGCACGCTGCACCTACTATTTACGGAGTGCATCCTGCAGGCACATGACATGTCATGCATTTTGTCTGCCGCCGTTATGCTAACTCTCTCCTTGGCTGTGCTGTATCGGTTCTTCGCTCTTTGCATTTCTGCAACATCCACTACTTTCTTTGCATTCATATTCCTCCCTTTCCCGCTTTTGCAGATTTCTGCATGCAGAGTTGTCAGCTGCCGCCGATTGCCCTCCGTCGGTTGATTGGTGTTAATTGCTCATTACGACTCCAATTACACTGCTTCCGCATTTCCTCATATTCTCCGCATCACCTTCCTGTATCCATGGTTGTTGACGGGCGGCCGCCACATGACTGGTTTGGGGAACGAGTCATCCTCGTGCACATGCATCTGTGCGCATTGTATACTCTCAGCGCATCTATTTCCTCACACGCCGGTCCTGATGCTGTGATGTGCATTGTACAGCCCAGGTTTGCTGGGCTCCAATGTGCTTCCTCCTACAGCGGCACACCCCTCTGCGATTGACAGGTGTTCCTCTAGGCCACTCCTCGGTGTTTTACCGCTGCCGCTTGGTGCAGCCTTACGGCGGGGTTTTGCGATTCAGTATTATCTGCCTCATTTGCATGGCATTGACTACTAATACATGGTTACGGCGCCAGACACCGACGCCACTCCTTGGCAACCCTTGGGCTGTGGTTGTGGCTTTCCATTCATACTATGGTGTATTGTGGCTGTGATGCTGATGTGTCTTATACTGCTCTTTTATGGCATTGTCATATTACTTCATTGTTCCTCACCTTCCGCGGACATGTCCTGGGGTTCTGCTGTGGTTTTTGCGCACATGACATTTATGTCGTTATTTACATTTTCTGCAGGTTTTCCTTTGACATTCTCGGTTTCTTTCCACATTGCCATGTTGCACCACTATGACACATGACGCTGGCAGCCTTCCGCTACTCCTATGTCATGTTTGGATATATGTAAACCGTTTTTTTTTGGTTTACATTGCCGTGCTGTTATGCTACGCCCGCGCCACTTCGTGAATCGCTACTTGCCTTCATTTGCATGGTGCAACACCGCACATGGGGTATTTAACATACCTATGCCGGAGGCGGCACAACTCCGGCGTACGCCGCTGATGCACGTGGGTTTGGATCGTACCTGAATCGCTCGGCGGCCATGTCTGGCATTGTGGCGCCTACGCCATGCGTGTGCCTGGCGCAAGGTTCATGAATCCCGGGGACTGTTATTTTAGTAATAGATTCCAAGCAGCAAAATGGCAAAACATATTCTCTTTTCTCCTCCTCATATCTGTAGAAGTTCCCCAAGGATACATCCTCGGCCCCATAATATTCAAAATTTTCATTAATGATCTCCATACAGCTAGCAAACGTGTCTCCACTATACAATATAAAATTACTAGACAATTATCTGTTCAGCCCCAAGCGTAACCAGACTACAAAAACTCATCCAAGAATCCTTCTCTACAATAGAACCATGGTTGGATAACAAAGATATTTTCATTCCCCCCCCAAAAAAGTTAATCTTTTTCATGGGATCATAGGAAGTTACTAGGCTAATGGCCCTAGGGCCCTTACAAGCCTAGCCAATACTACTCATTGCCAAAAAACAATTTCTCCATTATTTTCCTTAAGACTGAACAGATATCTCATACCAAACTATTAAAAGCTTGCAGAGACAAAAATCTGAAATTTGACTATCATACTTGGTACACAATAAAAAGACACTTAGCTCTCTTTATAGGGTCATAACTTACCTGCCTGACCTTTTTGGATAAATATAGCCTCTCCTTACCTCCTGCCCTTACTCCTTTATGATGCTGCCATCTACACCAAAACACAAACTACCCTGTTGAGAAAGTTAGAGCGGTATTAAAATAAAGTCACTAAATTTGCAGCAAACTTTTGTCACAAAAGTGACTATTGCCTTGCCATTAAGCAACTGCAATGGAACACACACACAAATGCAGCTATAAGTAAGCCAAGGAATTGTGCAGAGTGTCGCAAATATAACTAATAAAAAACAGACATTAAAGCCACAGTCTGAGTCACCACAAGTATGTCACAAGAATTTAGTGTACAATTCTTTAATGAATGCTTTCGTCGACAAGACTTCATCAGAAATAAGACAAACTTATACAAATTTGCTTAAATACATTTACTAATAAAACACTTAATTAATTAATTAATCAAATTGACCAATTAATTTAAAGCAACATTCTTTAAAACAGTCACAAAAAAGGGGAGGGAGGTAAGGAATTTAATAAAAATAATTCTCTATACCCTCCTTTCAAAGAAATAATCTACAATTTTTTTTAAAACATTTAATATTTATAACATCATTGAGACCGGGTTTTTTATCTGCTTTTAATTTAATCTGCCATCTGACCTCTCTTTGTACTAAATAATTTTTAAAATGACCCCCTCTCAAGTCAATTTTTTAAGTGTTTTTGTTTTTTATTAGTTATATTTGTGACACTCTGCACGTTTTTCTTGTGAAAGTGAATTTGTATAAGTTTGTATTATTTCTGATGAAGTCTTGTCGACGAAAGCATTGATTAAAGGAATTGTATGCTAAATTCTTGTGATACGCTTGTGGTGACTCAGACTGTGGCTTTAGTGTCTTTGTTTTTTACAAATGCAACTATCACAGCACTTAATTTATTGTCAACTTCTATCATTCACAATCTCATCCCTAAGTGCCTCTCAAAATGATATCATCCAGCACTACTTCCTACATAGACCAATACACTCCACTGCAAAACTACTACCACTTATATCCCAATGGTATAATTTTTCAGGGGATTCCCAATACTCCAACCATGTATCAAAAATATGGAATTCTATACCACTCCCAGTGAAACAAGAACATTCTATATCGCTATTCAAATCACAATTAATTCTCTCAGAGATGCATTACAAGCACACCTAACAAACTTCTGGCTCTGCCAGTACCCTACAGCAGGATAACTACCTTTCACCCTCTCTAATACAAATGCCCTAATCTACTCAGCTATCATCCCTCTCTAAAAGATTAAAAGCAACACACCATCCCATTTATAGGTTCATAGGCAAATGGCTAACTGCGCTAGTGACCTATTTTAACCCTAGCCAGGAATGTGAGAATTCTACCACTGAACAACCAATGCAGATCATTCTTTTCCTCTCTTAGTTTCCTTGCCCATCTTTATCACTCCTTTCTTTTTCCCTTATCTTTCCCTTCTCTCTCTCTCTCTCTCTGTCTTCACTTTTTCTACCTTACCTTTCCCATTATCTCTCTCCAACTAACTTCCGTGGCAACTCCTGCTCTGTTTTAGACTTTTTTGAATACCAGTCTTCTCAACATAGATCTTAACTAGTACAGGCTGTTATTTTTGCTAACTTCTCAAAATGCTAATTTACCACTCTGTTGTTATACTAAACCCCTCCATTTTTTCCATACCCAGTGCAAAACCTAATTACGTCAATATCACAACATACCATAGCACTGTTCTCCTGCATTTAGTTACTGTATTATTAAAAGATGATTTTGCAGTTTTTCTGCATCTCTCCATAGTAATCTTGCAATTCTGTTCTGATAAATCATGATAAATTGTACAATACATCTTTTTTCATAATTCTATTTTTATTTTATGTATTTTGTGGAAGTTTTATGTCTAAACCTACACTGAATATGTGTCTTCTACCAAGTCGGACAGACATTCCCAGTAAACAAAAGCAATAAATAAATAAAATAGCAAAGGCAGCTAGAAGCCCACTGTGATAGTGGCCTATTTTTCTAGATGCACTGTGCTTCTGGTCTGTTCAATAGACTAAAGCACAAGTTTTGACTTAACGTCTGTGTGACGTCCCCACTCTGGGCCAGTAATCAAGAATCCTGAATCCTCACGACTGACACTGGACAGAGACATTCACTTGGAACAAAAATGGATACACCCATTATTTCCAGATGCAGCTTAAGAGCACATAGGGAACACACTCAGTACATTGGCTGGTTTTCCCTCTCTCTCCAGATCCTCAATAAGGCTCCCCACTGGCACAGCTATAGAGTAAAGTCCTCAGCCGAGTGTAAAAGCCAAGTCATCTGCCACTCTCTCTGTGAAACCAGTGCTTCATGTCCCTGCTCCAAGCAGCTGACACACACACACACACACACACACACACACACACACACACACACACACACCTGGGAAAGGCTGGCACAGATTTACTAGCTATGCCCCCTTCTGCCCAGACTTAAAGTAGTTACACCACCACCAGACACTCCAAAGCCAGCTACTCAAAGGCTCTTGCAAGGGTACCTAATTATACTGAGTGAAATTAATATTAATACAAATGATAGTGCTTGGCCAATGTGGTAAGGCTTTCAGGAGTGGCCAAAGTGTCAACAAACAGATATAAGTTCTCTCAAAGAGTAAAATATTCTCTAAAGGACATGCCACAATGAAAAGTTTAAATATATTTAATAAGTAATAAAAGAACATGAAAATATGGAATATCTGTTTACAATAAACACTAGAGTTCAGTTACAAGAACTATTAAAATAACACAGATGAATAAATTCACAGATACAGAAAAACAGTATGTAACTACTCTCACTATATTTTCCTGACTGAACTAAAGAATGACTATTCCCTGGTTCACTTACTAGAGCAAGCCAAGATGAAGTAGGTGAGGGGTCCTTCCATGTCAGGTTCCAAAAACTGAGTGCCCTGAGACTTCAGTCTCACCTAGTATTAAAACATAATTTTTAGTGATGATTTAAAGAATAACATGACATACATCTGGTCAATTGACTTATGGTTTCCATACCACTCCTTTGGCTAGAAGCTGCCAGGATTTAGTACATATGTGTTACAGTACATATCTCTTGTATTGCTAAAGTTTGTTGCTGCATCTGGAAGCTGTAAAACAATTTTAACACTTCTGCTCTTCCTACAGAGACTAACAAACCATACTTCCTACAGACATTGCGTCTCTGACTTCATTCAAAACTGTGAGATAACATCTCTATGGCCCAGGCCAATAATTTAATTTCAGAACATTTTTCAAAGGTTAGCTGCAGCTGGACTGTGATTAACCTCTTCTCTTCCAGTATCCTTTGTTACAATATATACATTTCAAAAGATACAATAATACATATATATTTATTTTTCTGTCTCTGCCCCCTGTTGGTACATTTTTAACACAAGCAGCTTTACAAACATATTTATCAATGCAAGCATCAGTACAAATCAGTTTGATATACAAATGACATATAATTCTTTACAAAATTACAGCTAGCTATGCTGGAATATGTTACACATCCACTGCCCTACTTCTCTGGGCATAGCTGGCAATATTTCACATCATCACATCTCTGCTCCCTTTGAAGACTCAAGCTAGTTTTTCAAGTGCCCCTTGAGAAACATTGCTTGAGAGGAATGGGGCTGTCTGAGACTACCTTAACCCATACCCTGCCTTGAGAACCCATCTGCATTGGCATTCCTGACTCTACTACAGTGCTGCACTGTCATGACATATGCCTGCAACCTAAGGCTCCACATTAGTAACTTTGCATTTTGTTGGCCAGCTTGTCATGGTAAGGCTTCATCATGTTAACATGGTACAATTTGTGCCCCTGCCTTCTGCCTTTCAGTTCTACCATGTAGTTAACATCACTGACCTTCATTATCACTTTGAAGGGTCCTTCCCAAGTTGCTCACAGTTTATTGTGTCTGACAAGACTGAGCAACCTTTCCTGGTATCCCACAGCATAATCTTGGGCTTGACCATTCCTGTCATACCAGACCTTTTTCTGCTGTTGCGCTCCTGACAGCTTCTCCTAGGCCAAGCCCATCAGCTCCTTAAGCCTTGTCCTGAAGTTTAGGACATATGCCACAACAGACTCCTTGTGGGATTCACACTCACCCTCCGACTCATTACAAATCAAATCTAAAGGCCCCCTCACCATATGCCCATATAGTAACTCGAAGGGTAAAAAAACTGTGGATTCCTGGGGTACCTCTCTGTATGCAAACAGCATATGGGGCATATATTTGTCCCACTCTCTCTTAAACTGGTCTGCAAATGCCCATAGCATTGTTTTATTGTAGGTGTTAGGGGGTAGTCTTTAGGTGCTTTACCCCAAAGCACTTACACAGACAAACCAGCAAGTCTGACATGAAATTGTCAGTTCTGTCAGTCAGTATTTCTCTCGGGAAACCTACCCTGCTGAAAATCTCTAACAAAGCATTTGCCGCCTTCTCTGCCTCGATGGAGAACAGATCCACCAACTCAGGGTATCTAGCAGCATAATCTACTACCACCAGGTTATATTTTTTTCACTGTGGAACTTGGGGTACTCAGAGGCCCCACAACATCCATTGCTACCCTCTGAAACAGCTCCTCAGTCACAGGCAAAGGCATCAAAGCAGCCTTGACCTTGTCTCCTGCCTTGCCTACTTTATGGCACTGCTCACAGGTCCTGCAGTACCTTTTGTCACAATCTCGTCTCAATGTAATTTATACTATAGTCAGATATATTAGTGTTGGCCATTGCACCTCCTAATTTTTGCTGACTTTACAGCTTTTCATTTGAGGTCCACACTAGGAACCTCAACTTCTGCCTCTGATTTTGCTTCTGTTCTTCACTATCTGTTCTTGCTGTCCTGTTTTCACTTTTTCCAGTAACTGCAGAAAGAAACCTTGACATTCCAATAATAAATCTTGTTCATGTGTCTGTTTTGAAGCATCAACAATTAAGCAACTCTCATTTGTTGTTCTAGCTGAAGACATAGATACATTAACATTCACAAACTCCTTCACCTGTTGTCTCTCAAAAACAATGTGAATGTATTAACTTACTTTCTATTATCTGGATTTTCTTTGTAAGTGAATGTTCAATGTGCTTAAAATGCATTCATTAGGACCATGTAGTTCCATCTTAGATTCAACTCTTGCCATTTTTTCAATGAAACTGGATAGCTGTTGCCGTAAGCAGGCATTTTAAGGATTCGTAAATCTATAGGTGCTACATCTAGCTGTATGCATATCTGGAAGGTAATACACTGCTACTGAAGTTTCTTAAAGGACTTGACCATACTTTCTAGCACCTTAACCTGGTTAACCAAGTTGGCATCCATATTTTTAACATTATTAGAGATATCAGAAAAGTTCAATAGCAAGGGAGTCTCACGTACCCTTAAAAATCACTCATCACATTATTTTCTTTAGTCTTCTTACTGTTCATAGACGTATTCTTATGGGGAGGCTGCATATTCTCTGATTCTAGTAAAGATTCCATATAAATGTGAATGTGCTGCCACTTCAAACTCCAAACACAAAATTAAAACAAAATGAAGGTGGAAGCCAAACCGTGAGAGCCAAAGCTCACCCACCGCTTGCTAAATAAAATATTGTTTTAATGTACATAAAGCTTTCGAGTAGGAACTCTTTCTCAATGTATAATAAAACAATTTCATCACAAAGAGTTAACATATCAATCAGTTTAAAATAACCAACCATAAAAAAGCAGCCTAAAAATGTCATACAATTAATTTCTTTAACATCAATACAAGCTTAATGGGTATTGTACTATTCAAGCCTGAATATGCATTTGATCTTGAAACACAGATCCATCTATATTCAACATTTTTAGTATATAAATTCTAATCACCCCCTTATTATGATATATTTGTACTAATACAATAAAGATGAACTCATGATTGGTATCAGTGCTCAGAATATGTTTAGCAAGGGTATTAGTGGAAACCAATGTCCTAAAATCTGAGTCATGTTCTAAAATGCATTCTTACTTAAGGCTGTAGTTTAGCATTAACTTTAGAAAGAAGTTAGGAAATTAAAGCTCTCCATGCAGTGGCACAGAGATAGGCTGTACAATTCTTCAGCCAGCATTTTGTAATTGATTACCTTCTTGCCAACTAATGTGCAACACAAAAATAAAAACTGCATTTTTGCTCATTATATAAAACTGTATATGCTTTAAAAATACTTTGTTTCCACTATGTACCTGGTATTTGCTATGAGTGTAGTAATTCCCAAATATTTATTAACTTTTGTTTTGTCTGTAGTTACTATATTTGTATTTTTACTAGATATTTGTTAAATTGTAATGTGTCTGTTCTGGAGCTTTTTTCCACTGAAAATGGACCTCTGTCCAGTTGGACTTTCCCAATAAACAAATGTAAAATAAATTACTGACTCAGGAGCTGGAAAGTCAGTAACACTCCTTCCTCAGGAGATGCAATGGAATTCTGCCACTGTCATGGCACCCTCTAGTGGAAGCTGACTGGTAAGTCTTGGTTTCCACAGACATGTGTTCTACAACAGTAAGGGTGGGGGGTGGTTAGAACAAACATTCAGGTTACACTTATGGGACTATGATAAGAATTGCAAAATGTCACAGCATGTTCTCCCTTCTGAAAATATGGTAGTTTTATTTACTTATTTATTTATTTTGCATTTGTTGACCAGGAAAGTGCAACTAGGACAGAACCTATTTTCAGAGGAGGCCCAGCGAGAAACGCTCCAGATGCATGTCTTTGGAATGTGGGAGGAAATTGGAGCACCCAGAGGAAACCAACAGAAATGCAGATGGAGATGCAGACTCCACATAGAAGGCACCACAGCTGAGAATTGAACTGGAAAACCTCTTGCTGTGAGGTAACATTAACTGCTGCACCAATGCGCCACCCAGTTGGACAGTTCTCCCTGTCCAAGTTCATCTTCCCTTTGCATTTTGTCAGCAGGTATATGATGTCTCTGTAACTGTCTCTTTTTTTTTCCAATGAAAACAAAAATGCCATCTGGGGAGTAATGATCAAGGGCCACTGATTAAAGGCTCCCAGTTGATTTCAATTTCATATCATATACATTATATAGTTTTCTTTTAATAGTTTTCCATTTAAATATAAATGCGTCTATATACAAATATAAGGTATACCGCAGAGAGTTCAATTCCAGACTTACTGAAACAAGGCTACTAAATCAGTCTGTACCACTGTTGTACCTCATCATGGCAATAAGCAATCAAAGTATCTTCTAGCATTTTTAGGGGGCTTAAATTTCCTGTACCTTTGAGGTTGCACCAATTTAGAAACAAGGGTGTAAAATTATTTCCCCTTTTCTCTAACTTAGTTCTGCAACAGAGGCAGTATATATAATGATGTGGAGTGAGAGATCAGGGCCCCTTCACTGAAGGGTGGCTCCTGCAAAAACTTTTCAATAGTGGTCACTTTTTGTTAAGCATACCAACAGTTTACCAGATGCTGATAATATTGCTCTCTGTAGGCCTGAGTGGAAACTAGCACACACACACACACACACACACACACACACACACACACACACACACACGTGTGCGTGTGTGTGTGTGTGTGTGTGTGTGTGTGTGTGTGTGTGTGTGTGTGTGTGTGTGCGTGTGTGTGTATGTGTGTGCAACCATTTATACATTCAAATCTCAAACACAAATATTCAAAAAAGAATGTTAAAGAAGCACTGCATCACTGGCTTCACCAATTATGCTTAATATTTGGAAGGACTTTACCCAACCAGATCCCAGATCTGTTGTGACAGGGTAAGAGCCTAAGTAACCAAACTTTCTAACCTAGATTATTAGCATATATCGTAACTGTTTATCCCTCAGAGAATGGTTATCAATGCTGAAAATTAGTGAACATAAACATCCACAGATCAAAGATGCATTGAAACACTGGTAGAGTACTGGAATTTCTGTTAAAGCACACTTTCTGAAAAAAATAAATCTATAACTTTAATTACTGGCACTATGTAATGACTGTAATCCCTACTATCCTGTCATAATATTCATATTTTATGAAGGACACAGGAAAGTAAGACAGAATTGGGAATATCTCTCAAAATTCAAGTATGATAAGAGGTATGCTCACCAAATTTTGCAGTTCATAAAAGATCACAGCTTTGTACGTCCTGATGATTTTTGGAATGTTGCATTGCTTCCTGCCTCTACTTAGCACCAAGAACACCATGGCCAGCAACAGAAAAGAGGTAATGGACCTGAGGAAACACTATAAGGAGAACAGACAAAGCAGTCAGTCAGAAGGCATTGTGTGAATATGCTAGTGTAGTCTCACAAGCAGCCTTGCTGCGTGACATGCTATAAAGCTTAAGTGGTCCACTAGCAAGTCATAACATTTCACTGAAAGTTGGTAGCTAAATTGTTGTCCCCAACTTATCTTGTCTTGTTGCTAATAAAGTTTCAAACCATGGTTCAAGATATCTCTTTTTATCATACAGTAGCTATGTTAGAACATACCTGTTTTTGTTTACAGTTATTAGGATTTTTGATTGCCTCCAGAATATCATATTTTAAGGCAGAATCCTTTTAATTTTTGTATTACATTTCCCTGAACCACTCTGGTTAACCCTTTCAGTATTACCTCAATCTGAACCAATTTTAAGGGGGAAGCTTTTGTTGTTTTTTTTTTTTTTTGTATTCTCTACTGATGCACCAATTATAAGTACTAATAACAAATATGTTTAGCACTCACTATCCCAACTTGTCAGTAAATTAAATTATAAAGGAGGTACCACCACTTTTGTACCAAAGGGAAAATTTGCCTGGCCACTTTGCAGATGTCATAAACAAATTCATAACACCACACTTCAGAACAGGATAGAATAATAATTTGCAAAGAAAATCACGTTCAGTACTCATACAAGCATTTTATTAAATTTCTAACCTGCAAACAAACAAATGACATCTACAAAATAAGGTTATTCATACAACAAATAATATGCAAACCATATCCCAAACGAATCACAAATTATTTTAACAGGTCATACGAATCATACGAATTAGAATCCCGTAATTTTATGGGTGTTCCTTATGTCTGTATTACTTTTCATTATTATTAATATCATCATTTAAAATATGTATTTATTCATGCCTTAAACATCTCAAAATATCTTCTAGAGATGAGATGTTTAGGTCCATATTCTTTCCATGAAACAGAATAAGAAATGGAACATAAAATGCAATGTTTGCACCAATGAAAGGCCCATTTATATTTGCAAGGCAAGAATAAGAGTACCACCACAGGGAAAAGGGGACTCCTTTGATACTGGCAACTTCTGTACCATTTCTTTAATTAATTTAGATGTACAAATTTAGCTATAGTTCAAGCTATGGTCTTAGACTAGACTTTACCAATATTAACAGACTCAGGACAAATACTTTTGTGAAAGGAGATAAATATCAGAGCACTATTTTTTTTACTTATGTATTAATATGAAATAATGGATAATAGAACAAGAGTTAATATTATTTGGCATCAAAATACCGAATATATATATATATATATATATATATATATATATATGTATATATATATATATATATATATATATATATATATATATATATATATATATATATATATATATATATATATATATATATATTTGTGACTGTATTGGTCTCTCTGACATTCACCCATTCATTCCTTATCATCAGGAGAATGCAAGAAACAATATTTCTTGACAAACTGCTCAAAACTATGGATGCTTTTCTGCTGTGGCTCTATGTCATATGATCACATTTTAAATAGTCAAATTACATATGACTGAACTCATATGATCGACTATTTAAAACTCAAAAACAGCTTTTTAGCAGGGGGAAACCCCTGCATTCCCCACATCCCCTGCTAATTACACGTACCAGCTCCAAAATTGCACTACAATGGTGAAAAGGGCATACTTTTCAATCTCTACTGCACCACAATCTCAGGACAATTCACTGTTTTAGTTCAACTTTTTAAATAGCAGATAATACAATCATATGAAATTCAAATTGCTCAAAAGTCAATCTTTTAACATAGACCCATTCTATTGCATGTCTTATCCAGTAGCTTGTCTTATTCAATAATGCCAGTATCCTGGAAATATAAATTAGCTTGTCTTATTCAATAATGCCAGTATCCTGGAAATATAAATACGATATTTACTACAGAATGTATTACCACCTAGATTAGAATCAAATAAGCAAGTCTTGATATATTTGTATTGCACAGTTTCTCTTGTTTCTTGTAAATGCACATGTAATATATTTATATTTTGGTCACATTTTAGGTCATGAATGAAACGGGTCCATTTTGGACAAGTATAGTAAATACTTGAATATATAAATCACAGATATGCTTCTCCTGTAAGAGATTTTCATTTTAGCCAAATTTGTCAACTGCTTCCTTGAAAATTGTGGATTGTAATGTAAAGTTAAAAAGTGGAAATTAATTTTGGAAATGTTGATAATATACATGTCTGATTAAAGTCATTTCTTGGATTCTGATAATTTAAATGCATAAATATATCTTTCAAGGTCAGATATTTTAGACTGAAATAGAATATTGACATTTCAGCCAATTCATCAAATGTTTTCTGAACACTGAACTCTGATGTAATACTCAGAAATGAGAATTCTTTTGGAAATGTTGATAACTTGACATCAGTTATTAATTCAAGCTACTTTTTGTTTTGATCATTTAATTGAATTGCAAATGTAAAGGGTATTTATTAAAACTCGTTTTGTTATCCTATATCATTGTATTTCACCTTTTCTAGCTTATGTTTGACATAAATATCTGTGAAATAGTATACTACCACCAACAGATAATTTTTCCTCCAACTTTTTTAATAATATAAAGAATGACATTTCAGATATGTATCACTTTTAAATAATTCCTACAATTCAGTAATCAAAACTTAATAATCTTATGGGTCAACACATTCTTGCTTACAAAACAATAGCATACCATTCATTCATTCATTCATTCATTCATTCATTCATTCATTCTTTCTTTCTTTTTTCTTTCTTTCTCCAATTACCTGTTTAATCCAGTGGAGGGTTTTGGGAAGCAAGTGCCAATCCTGGTGGATGTGAGGCATTAAACTCATTCTGAATGGGGCACCAACTTGTAGGTCTAATCATGTCAACTGAAATAAATTTCTATTATATTTAGTTGCTTTATATTTAGAAGACTGTTTATGATCTATGAAAACATGTATTTGAGAATAAATATGTCCTATATAAATCAACAAGGTGGTTTTGAAGGAGCTTTGTCTTTGTAACTTTGGTAATAAAATGCAACCTGATTTTGTGAAGACTAATAGAAGCAATTACTAATGTTTTATTTCCCTTCATAAGCCTGTTTTTCCCTAAGGCACATACTAAAATTACCTTGAATGGTGAAAAGGTATTTAAGAAAGGCTTCTGATTTGATGACTTGGAGACTCTGGAATGTTCATAAAGGCTTTTCCATTCCATTTCAGCAGTTCTTTACAGTGTAAAGTATAACTTCCAAATTCCCTTAAGTGATTAATTGATATTAGTAATGTAATCTAATTCTTACGTTTTATAGACTCCTGTATTAGGTTATAACATTCCTTGAATTTTATCCAAAACTCAGGAATTTGTTTGTATTTTGTCTTTAAATTCAACTGGCTTAATGTAATGAAAGTAATTCAGAAACATGTCTATATATTGGTACTAATTACAGTGCGATCATCAACAAGTTAGCACGCTAAGTAGTATATGCAGTTTACAGCCATACCTTGCAGTTTGGTAGTTAAGTCATTGTACTTTAATAAAATATGAGTAAGTAATTCAATATTTCATACACAATAATGACTATATTCAAAGATATTCAGACTTTGGCAGTTAACTGACAATAACATTGCAATGCTCATGAAATTCTTGAGAATGACATTTTATTTCTTGTCTTCTAAATATTATAAATAACTTATTATATCAAAAGAATAGAAATCATCAGCCCCCTTTTTCCCATTTTCTGCATGGGGTCGGACAGTCATGTTAACTGTCACCATCTCTCTCAATTTAATGCCGCACTCCTACCTTCTTTGACACTTATGACTGACTGTCACAGATCTTCTTTCACACAATCCATCCACCTCTTTGCTGGATGCCCTCATTTCCTCTTACCTTCTTCCTGTCTGTCCCAAATCTTCTTCACCAGATTGTCTTCTGCCTTTCTGCACATGTGTCCAAACCACCATAATCTGTTCTGTTTGATCTTTTCTGCAATTGGAGCCACTTTGGCTTCTGCTCTTATGTCCTCATTTCTTCATCTGTCCCACAGAGTACATCCTACCATCTTTCTCAGGCACTTCATTTCCATCATCTCTAGCTTCTTCATCTGCTCTGCCTTTACTGCCCAGGTTTCTGTACCATACAGTAGAATTGGTCGCACCACTGTCTTGTACAACTTACTTTTCAGCTTCTTTGGCATTCTTCTGTCATACACTACACCTGACACTCTATGCCAGTTGGCTGCAGCCCCTCTGATTCTAGCTTTGACCCCTTCATTCAGACTTCCCTTCTCCTCAACCACCTCTCCCAGATACTTGAAGCTATTTACCTGTTCCACTATCTTCCATTCTATCTGAGTTCTCAGTTTCTTCTGATTTCCCCAGTTTACTCCCATTACCACTGTCTTATCAGTGCTTAGTTTTATCCCATGTGCCTTCAGTTTTGCATTCCATTGCTCTATACTTTGCTGGAGTTCTAGCTCAGAGTCTGCCTGTAATGCCACATCATCCGCATACAGCAACTTTGTTGATCTCTCTCCTCCAACCTGTTGGCTAATGTAGTCCATCACCAGTATGAACAACTGTGGGGTCAGAGCTGAATGCTGGTGTATACCAACTCCCATTGGGAACCCCTATGTGTTGGTGAAAACTGTTTATACTTGAGTCATTGGGCCCTTGTATATAGCCAACACTAATTCTACTAATGTTTCTAGGACATCAAACCACCACAGTACTGCCCAGATTAGCTTTCTTGGGACCTTGTCATATGCTTTCTCCAAGTCTAGGAATGCCCAGTTGGACTCTCTCCTCATCCTTAGTTTCTTCTCAACTATCTGGCTCACTGCAAACATTGGGTCAGTTGTGCTGCATCCTGATTTGAATTTGAACTGTGCATCTCCCATCTTACATTCTACTACTCTGCATATCCATTTATCAATCATCCTCCCCAGAGCTTTCATGCAATGTGATAGGAGTTTAATGCCTCTGTACTGCCCACAGTTGTGGATGTCTCATTTGTTCTTGTACACTGGCATGAGTATGCTTATTCTCCAGTCATTTGGGATAAGCCTTTCTCTCCACACTGCTACAAGTACCCTCAGGAGCCATTTCTCCCCTATATCATCCAGCATCTTTATCATATCTGCTGTGACCTTATCTGAGCCAGCTGCTTTCTCTGACTTCATTTTTCTTAGTTCTATTCTTAATTCTTCTAGGGTAGGCTCCTCTTCTTCTCTCATCATAGGCTGTTTCTGAGACAGTACAGCTTCTGTGGGGTTTTCTTCATTCAGAAGCTGCTGGAAATACTCCTTCCATCTGCCTTTGATGTCCTGTGGACTGGTAAACAGGTTGTTGCTGGCATCCCTTGTGATTGGTGCCTGACTATCTTCTTTATCTTTCTGTCGTTGCCTTACAACTTGATATAGTTTCTTTGTGCCACCTACTGAGTCACTTTCCAGTAGTTGGTAGAGTGCCTCTGATGCCCTATTCTTTGCTATTGCAACTCCTTTCTTCGCTTCTTTGTTAGCCAACCAGTATTCTTTCCTAGCCTGGTTGGTCTTTTCTGTCTCTCACTTTTTCCTGCACTTCTTCTTTCTTTTGATGACTTCCTGGAAGCCTGCATTCCACCACCAGCTTTCCTTATGTACCTTATTTCCATACCTGACTCAGCCATATATCTCTTCTGTAATCACATGCTGTTTTGAAGTGCTGCCATTCTTCTTAAACTTCACCTATTTCCTCCTCTTCTTGGGGTGATGGACCCTTGAGTAATTCCTTGAACTGTTGTATTTTCTCTCTAGTCAACTTCCAGGTCTTCATCCTGGTCTCTGTTCACCTTAGAGCCTTCTCTGACCACCGATTGCAGCTGACTGTGGCAATCAGTGGTTTATGCTGTTGACTGACTGTTTCACACGGGATGATTTTGCAATCATTGATTCTACCCCAGTGCCTTTTCCTTACTAGTAGGAAGTCTACCTGAGTTGCATGTTGGCCATTCTTGTATGTGTTCTTGTGACTGCCTTTCGTTCTGAACCATGTGTTGCCTACTATCAAGCCATTTGCTAGACATAAGTCTAGAATGACCGCTCCTTCTTTATTCCTGTTGCATAAATCATCTAGACCCAGACAGTCCTCGTATCCTGTTCTGTCTGTGCCAATATGTACTTTTAAGTCACCCTTTTTCAACACCAATTTATGCTGTCAGCTTCATCTAGTAGGCCCAGCAACTGCCGTCCAAATTATCACAATCCTGCTGTGATGCATAGGCTGAAATTAAGAATAATACCCTATCATCACACTGGAGTCTGATTGCCATGAATCTGTCAATAATTCTGATGATATCCCTTACTGCCTTCTGAAGCCTCTCTCTCACCACAATTCCCACACCATTTCTAGCCTGTCCCCCTCCTGAGTAGTAGACTCTGGATCCCAAGCCAAGCGGCTTTGCTGCACTGCCCTTCTATCTTGTCTCTTGGATACACAGGATGTCCAACCTCCTCCATATCATCATGTCATCCACTTCCAAGCTGCATCCCATCAGTGAACCCACCTTAAGTATAGCATTTCTTAGTTCATGTTTGGCAGGTTGATTCATTTTACATCCAGCTTTTGCTCAACAGAGCTATCCCAGGTAAACCAGGCTGGGCAATTAGACACTGGCCAGCCAGTAGCTTATTGACCCAGGGCTGCTGGGCTTTATGGCAGGCACACACTGGCCAATAGGGGCACATATAACCCTCCCACCATAAGCATGGGTCACTGGCATAGGTTGGAGCATACCTCTCAACCTCTTAGAGTAAAACATTTGAACAAAGCCATAAACAATGGGGGGAGAAAGGGCCAAAAATAGGGACACTTCTTAAATATTGCTCTTACAAACTTCGAAGGTTGGCAAAACAACAGGTTTTGCATTACCATGAATTTTCCGAAGGTCATGAAATCTGAAACTCAAATGTCTATCATTATTTTCTGACTTCAACACTCAATAATTTTGCCAGAAAACCACAGTTTTGAGAAACAGACCAAAAATATGAGGCAAAAATCTAGACATTCTGCAAAAATCTGTACAGTTGAGAGGTACGGTTGGAGTAGGCCAGGTCCTCATACCACTTATCACCGAACTACCCATGCCGATTTGACGACATTAGTTAACATGAAATGTGATATTGAATTCCAGCAATAATGAACTAGCAAATAACTATTAATATCTTATCTTAATTAAGGCACTATTATGGGTCTGCATATTCAAACAATGGTCCATTAAAAGATGTTTCAACTGTATAAAGCTACATTTGGCCTGCAAATGTAAATGAGTAAGCTGAAATGCTTTCTTAACCCAATAACAATTACGGAGTTGTAATTATGTTAAATTAAATTAGCTAAACCTGAGAAATAGCCAGAACTAGACTGCATACCTTCAGAAAGTAATAAAAGACTACAATAATCATCCTTATATATTTTACTGCAGCTTCTTACATCAAGACTGCACATCAAAGCATAATTCTGAAACTACAGTCTTACCAACACCACTTCACTTACAGAGCAGTATCTCTTATTAATCCTGGCTAGGAATACTGAAATGGTACACAAATGAGTAGGCTTGGTACATGATAGATATCATGTATCAGAGTTCTACAGAGTTTACAAATATTCTCGAAAAGGGAGTAATTCTTCTCTACCTTACTAGATACTTCAGGCAGTACAGGTATACAGTAAGTATGCAAATGGAGCTGTTAATTAACTGATTCTTGTACCAGGGGTACATGGTTTGATTTATGCCATCTTCCTTTACCTCTGTAAGTCCAAGCAAGCTACAATGAAACAGTGATCCCTGGTCACCCCTGGAAAAGGACAATTGGACTTATGGGCTTACTTGGTCAAGAAAGAGGTAAAAGCTGCCCCCCCCTTCCAATTCTCTGCAGTTCACAACAGTGTGAATCACAAAATACACTGTGCAGCAAAGACCTGGAACTTAGAATATTACAACTGTAAACTAAATGTATCAAAAAATAAAACAGATGTTTCTTGCACACTGATGATGTGCTCAACAGAACATAGCTGAGGAAAATATCAGCAAAACTGCAATTACAAATATATGTCGATATGTACTTTTAAGAAGCCACAGCTGTGCCTGAGGTGGAAGTCAAAGAGATCATGGTAACAAGTTACAACTACCAACCCTATTGTTCACAAATGGTCATAAACCATAGCTCTCAGCAAAAGAAAGACACAGACAGGTCCCTTCATTTAAATAATACATAAATCATCTCTACTCTGTCACCAAGACCAAGGCAGCTGAAACCTCTGGGAGTCATACCTTCCCATGACAGCAGAGTAGATAATACATGTGGTGTGCCACTACCCCTCAGTGCTCGACTACCAGCAGACTAGGCATTACGTGTGGTGTGCAACTACCCCTCAGTGCCAGACTACTGGTCAACTGCAGAGAGAGAGAGAGAGAGAGAGAGAGATAGATGGTGCTGTAAACTGTCATGGTATGGAGGCAATAACAATCAGAATGATGCACCACCCTGCACCATGAATGGTGCTTGCACATGCTTGTGGTTGCTGTATACATCTGGCTTTTATGAGAGATCTCATATTCACATTGTATGCATATGAAGAGAAAGGCAGAACCTGTGAATCAAAGAATCTAAATGGGGCCCAAAAGGTTTTGTTATATATTTGAAACTGAACAGTTTGATGGTTTGGGTTAACTGACAGTCTACAGATAAGCAGGCTCATTTGGGACCAGTTTCTGTGACTACCAAATCCAGGAATGATACATTTTTATTGCATAAGCATAACAATTTCCAAAATTCTATTATTCAGAATTCCAACATCTGAATACGACTACTATGTCTTTGAGAAACATTGTATCGAACCGCTACTGTTACCTAGTCTGCATATATGGAGGAACGGGAAGAGGAAAAGTAGTACAGTGTAAAAGTCCCTGTACAAGTATTTACATTATGCTAACCCTAGCCATCTACTCTAGTCATGCTGTATAATAATTCAAAACATTTATATGTGCAACTTCCCCCATAAACAACAACAAAATTATGTATTAGACAATCTCAGCCCTGTGTGCACCAGAACAGACATTTGTATATATGTTTAATGTCATAGGATGTCTTGTCGCAACCATTTATCACCTCAGATTTACCTTACTCACTAACATGCATGCATACATATGGCAGCAAGTGGTTCTGCAGCAGAGGCAATCTATCACATCTCTGTGCATGATCTGTGTGTGTTTGTGTGTGTGTGTGTGTGTGTGTGTGTGTGTGTGTGTGTGTGTGTGTGTGTGTGTGTGCGTGTGTGTGCGTGTGTGTGTGTGTGTGTGTGTGTGTGTGTGTGTGTGTGTGTGTGTGTGTGTGTGTGTGTGTGTGTGTGCGTGTGTGTGTGTAAAATCCCTTTCACTAGAACTTTATGTAGCATCTGAGTGCTTGCAGTTTTATCCAGAGTCGATTCAAAATTCTGACTCATGCCAGAGACAGGTCCACATGCAAGGTACATTGTTCAGAACCTGCACTGTGTACAATGATTAGTAAACACTTAGCCCCAAAATAAGCTCTTCATAAAGATATTTGACAGACTTAAATATGCACACTGATGAATGTGGCTTCATCATGGAGAAACAAATACAAAACAATATTAAATGATTTTTGTCAATGACAGAAACTGAAAATAAACCTAAACAATGTCAGTTACACACTTAGTCTTGATACTTAGAAAGTCTGTCAAATTATGATCTGGCATTATCTTAATTTAATAGGGTTCCTGATGACTTCATTATGTTTATTCGAGCTCTCCTTATATTTCCGGAGATTTGCTATAAATAATGAAACAGGAATGTTAAATGTACCCATTATTTGCTACAGCCATTGAAACACTGTACATCAAAGAAAATAAGGAATTATAGAATTTGATTCCACACAAAATACTCATAGTAAAATGTGCGTATTAGCCAAAGATGTACTAATTTGTTGAGACATTCTAATATTATTTTCTAAACAATTAGGCTTTCATTTTTTCAACAAATCTAAGAATGGTTGTTAGCACTAAATGAAGTATAAAATGAAGCAAAACATTTTTACTTTCACCTTGGAACTCAAATCTTAAAAAAATGAAAGACTCAAAAAAAAAAAAAAAAAATTTTGCATCCACTTGCACTCTCTCTGAGGAGCCAACAAAAATGATTTAGCTAATTATGCCGGATGAACAAATACTATCAAGCAAAAAAAAAATCTTGCTAACTTGCTTTGTACAACTTTCCTTTATCATCATCCAGGTGGATAAATAATATCATAAATAGCTAATTAGCTTTCTTTAGTTCCTATATAACGCCCAGATTGTTCTTTAGTTCCACACCTTTGAAACAAAAAGGAGAGTAGACCTTGGTTTTATGGATATGCTGCCTTATTCTCAAGCAGGATTACTTAAACCCTTAATTTAACAATTACCGCTATAAGCAATATAGCTTGTGAGAATCATACAGCTTGACAGAATTAGGTAGAGAGTTATTGGTTTTAACATATCACACAAAACAATCAAACAACCCTCATCTCTGAAGTTAAACCCCAGTCATCCCACAGCCACTATCAGTTTTCAAAACATTTTCTTCTCATTCTCAAGTCTTTGCCACAGGCAATTTAAAAACAGAGATATCACATCTTACCCCTTAGATCTCAAATGTCAGGATTTTTCCATGCTGTACAGTTTTGAGGTACACAACATGTGCCTTTCCAAATGCATGGAAAATGCACAGAGTGAACCAAAATTTTAGGGAATAACCACTCCCTCAAAAAAGAAACAAATGTAGTTACCCAGCTCATGGGCAACAAAATCAAATCAATTTTAATAAAACAAAAATGTTCTTTCATTCAGAAAATACTAGAAGAATAAATTATGTTTATTGTTATCTCATTCATAAAAAGCTGGCAAATGAAAGTTTTTCTTAGTGGAATTATGATGTAGTAGATGCAAGCAGCAATCAGGAGCTAAAGTTTAAAAATACAACATAGTAGGCACTTAACAAAGGCCATGGGCTGCAAAAATACATCATTTTGACAGAAAATCATTCATTCATTCTTTTACAGTGATATAAGGAATGAAAAAAAATAACAAATGAATAAATAAATTAACCGCACAGTTTGCATGCATTTGACCCTTCTGGCATTCAGCTATTGCACATTCTACTTCCTGTGTTTCTTGCAGTGATTAGGTACAAGTTTTGATGGATGTAAGGATGATAAGGAGGAAGGGTGTGCAACACTTCTGTATGACTTCAGAATACCTGAACTGTTACCTGCTAAACAACACCCCTCATTCATTCATTTATAAAAGGCTATGACTGAAGTTTTAATGGGTTATATCAACTATACATTTTAGTGAGGGGACTGGAAGAAAGTAGATATTAATTGTATGCGTTATACACATAGCAAAACAACACACAGCATGCACTATTGAATGTCATATGCATCTTAATTAAAAGCCAAGGAAAAATGCATTTGGTTGAAAGACCATTTCACTCCTGAACCATGAAACTGGTGTGCTTCCACATTTTGACTGCTTGTCACATACTGTTGTGGGTTTTGCTCCACACTAGCCTCTTAACATTTGTATTTTTAATGTAAGGTGCCTAAAAGGTCTAGATTTTGGTTGGACTACATAGAAAACAACAATCCATTAACATCTGACAGCTTCGAGCTCCAGATATATCCAAATCACGGGCTAAAACTATACTAACATAATATATAAAAATCCATTTTATCCCATTTCAATACTCTTCCAAAATTCCCAAATCCCAGTAATGCTCTAAAATTGTCTAACATATTTAACTACATATTAAGCAGGTTAGTAGTTTGAACAGTTATGTGTGTATCATCCATAAACAGAAAGAGATATATCAAATAAATATAAAATATGTTAGCAGACAAGTCTGCATGATGATACGCAAGCACTCTATCCATCCATCCATTCATCCACAACCCCTTTTTACCCTTTTTGTGCATGGGGTCGGGGTGTCACGTCACCAGTGACAATCATCAAGAGCCAAGGTTTACATTGCCGGGTATACACACACACACACACACACACACACACACACACACACACACAGACACACGCGCACGCACACACACACACACACACACACACACACACACACACACACACACACACACACACACACACACGCGCACGCACACACACACACACACACACACACACACACACACACACACACACACACACACACACACACACACACACACACACACACACACACACACACACACACACACACACACACACACACACACACACACACACACACACACACAAGTGTATGCACTCACACCTATGGCCCATTTAGAGTGCCCAATCCACTTACTACATGCATTTGGAATGTGCAGAAAACTGAAGCACCCAGAGGAAACCCATGCAGACATGCAGGCTCTGCAAAGAAGGCACCTCAGCTGAAAATTGAAGCAGGGAACCTCTTGCTGTGAGGCAACAAAGCTATCCATTGTACAGTCCCTGAACTATTAATTCTCAGGACTTCAAATAATATCTCATCATCTCCTTTCTTGGAGAATTTTGTTCTGGACAATTTTACAAAGTTTTTCTTATGATAGACTGCTTGTCCATTTTTTCCTCTTCCTATCTCCTATGTGGAAGATCCTTTAATCCACTCATAAGTGTATGGGTATCAGGGTGTGTATCTTCTGTAACACAACCAAATGACTAATTAGTGGCTACAACTTCAGAACTGCATGTGGTCATCTTTACTAAATCACTATTATACTTAGTGCTCCAAATGCACCTTGTTTTAATAAGCAACAATACCTTCTGCTCTGCATTATTCTGTATAAGGCTCACAAATGCATTTGTAGAGTGTAGAAAACAAACCAAATCAAACTCATACTGAAGATAAATGGTTGCCTTTGCTCTATCAAATTTACTTCTAAAATGCATTACAAGTTTAAGAGAACATCTTTAACACTGGTCCAAATTAACTGCTATGTTACATAACTAAACCTTGCATAACTATTGGGAATCGTATATTATAAACAGGGACTGTGACAGCAGCTAAGCTCTTATTTTGGTGATAATGTTAAACCAATGGTTCTAAAGTTAGTCAAATTAGAAAGTGATAAATGTAAAAAGGATGATTCTCATTTTTTAAAATAAAAATGTGCCATACAAATGTTAAGCTCAATCCCATGTAAACTGAATGTGTTCACTGTGGTAATTTGAGGTCAGGATAAGTATTCAGAAGCATGTTCTAATGTTCCAGCTTTATTTCAGTTAAACATAAATTTTAGGGATTTTTCAGACTTAAATTTATTACAGTTTTACTAGATGCATATTTAAATTAGATTGTTAGTCTATGAATGCCCTAAGAGGGCCCTATACTTTCATCTTCCATGATCTCCTTCCCTATCCTGATCCACTCTCCAGCAAGAAAATTCCAATAAAATTTGTTTAAAAAAATTTAAAAGTCTGTCAACATTATCCGCATTTAGTCCAAGAGCAGACTACTTAGCTTCACAACCAGATCTCTAAAGTTTCTATACCAAAGATTATCAAAAATAAATCAGCAGAATGTCCTTACATTAACAGGAAATGAGACATAATAGTAATCATTCTCAGCCAGTGACACAGGTTAGATAACTCATTGACTAAAAAGTCAAGATGCTTACCAGCATATGGCTTGACACTTAAATTTATATCTAGCGAATTCTGTTAAACATCTGTTAAGCATCAAGGTGCAATTGAATCCAAATGATAGAAACAAGTTAGAGTCATCCACAGTCACAACATAGGCCCACCACATCCTGGGTAAGTACAAGCTGATGGGCCTACACAGCCCACAGATTAAAGTAAAAGAGAAGTCAGTACAAAGACAGCTCCAGAGGCTCATGAGGAGGAGGAAGTAGAATACAGTCCAGGCTGTTCTCAGCAAATGTGGAAAAATTCTTTCCTTTCTTCCTACCAGTGAACCATTTCTTCCTCTGGGAAGGCAGTGTCAGAAGCAGAGGGTGGAACTGCATCCATTACAATAATTAAGTGATTAAACATGTCTGCTGGGGCAGAGCTGCATAAGTGCTGAAGGCAATGGGCATTGCTCTGGTATCCTGGTTAATGCCCTTCTAATGCTATGTGGAAGGCTGGCAAACTACTATGGGATGGTTATCAGGGGTAATGGCCCCTATTAAGAATATGGGGATAGAGAAGAATGTGCTCAGTTATAGTGGGATTATACACTATATGATATTTACATATCTATAAATATATATATATATATATATATATATATATATATATATATATATATATATATATATGGGTCTACCTCATAATTAGGTGACCCCTCTTTTGCAAAGTGCATTTTTTTGAAAATGCACTTTCACGAAAAAGCAACTAAATGAACAGCAATGGAGGTTGTTGCTTAGATCGCGGCACAGCGGGGATAAGGGAATATTCCCTTTTCCTCACTGTACTGTGATCTTGGAGTGAGACTATATAAGTAGTGGGGGTGCAGGGGGGTTATAAATGTGGTTAGTGTCGTGTTGGGGGTTTTTTGTGTTTTTTTTTTTTTTTTTGCGAAAGTGCATTTTCGAAAAAATGCACTTTCGGGAAAAAGGGGTTGTGAGATTACGTTTCGTAGAAATGTAATTTTGTTCATTGAAATGAGATCCATATATACATATATATATATATATATATATATATATATATATATATATATATATATATATATATATGGGTCTATATTAGTCATCGAATGGCTGTTCATCAAACAGAAATCACCAAACGTCACTTCCTCGAATGTTCACATCAGCAAATGTTTTTCTCAGGGAAGGAAATGACTTGGCCAACAGACCAACGAACATACCCACCGCAGTACATCAATCACACCAAAGTGGGGGGCTATGCCCCCACACCTCCCAATGTGGAGGCCTTTGCACTTCACAACCCCTGCTTATATATACCAACTCTGAGATCGCACTACAGTGGGAAAATTGGCAAATTTCCATATGTTGACCAAGTCATTCCCTTCCTCAGGAAAAACATTCACTGATGTGAGTGTCTGATGAACAGCCATTCATGATCAAAATGTTGGGTGAGTTGGAGGAGAACTGGTTCCCAAGGGGGTACTCTTAGCATTATGGAGAGAAAGGTATATCCCAGATGAGGATAAGCATACTAGTGCCAGTGTACATGAACAAAGGGGACATTTACAACTGTGCGCAGTACAGAGGTTTAAACTCCTATCACACTGCATGAAAGTTCTGGACATGGTGATTGATAAATGGGTACACAGACTTGTAGAAAGTAATACAGGAGATGAGCAGTTCAGATTTAGATCATGATGCAGCACAGCTAACTTGCAGTGAGACAGATATCTGAGAAGAAGCTAGAGATGAGAAAAGAATCTTACTGGGCATTCTTAGACATGGTCCCAAGAAAGCTGATATGGATAGTCCTGTGATGGTCTGAATCCCAGAAACATTGGTAGAACTGGTGCATGCTATGTGCAAGGACCCTATGATGCAAGTATGAGCATCATTCAGACTCACAGAGGGATTCCTAATGATAGTGTGTATAAATTACAATTCAGCTCCAAGCCCATTGCTATTCGTACTGGGGATGGGCTAAATTAGCAAACATGTAGAAGGGGAGAGATCAGCAAAGGATGGGGAATGGAATGGAAAACTAAAGACATATGGAATGAAGCTGAGTACAGATAAGACAGTTGTAATGGCAGAAAATGGTGGAACCAGGAGAAGCTGAGAATTGAGAGAGAACAGAAGAGAAAATAGTGGAATAGGTGAACAGCTTCAAGAGCCTGGGGGGGTAGTTGAAGAAAAGTCTGAATGGAGAGGTCAAAGCTAGAATTAGAGGGGCTGCAGACAACTGGCACAGAATGTCAGGAGTAGTATATGACTGAAGAATGCCAAAGAGCCTGAAAAGCAAGGTGTACAAAACAATGGTGCAACCAAACTACTGTACAGTACAGAAACCTGGGCAGTAAAGACAGAGCAGCTGAGCAGGTTGGAGGTGACAGAGATGAAGTCTCTGAGATGAGTGATAGGATACACAAATGAAATGAGGATATCATAGCAGAAGCCCAAGTAGCTCCAATGGCAGATAAGGTCAAAGAGAACAGATAACTGTGGTTTGGGCACATGTGCAGGAAAGCAGTGAACATCCTATTGAAGAAGATTTGAGAGAGATAGGAAGAAGGCAAGAGGAAATTAGGTCACCCAGCAAAGAGAAGGATGGATTACATGAGAAAAGACCTGCAACAGTCAGTTATGACTGTCAAAGAAACTGGAAGAGTGGCACTGAATTGAGAGAGAGAGATAGTAAGAGTTGCCAGAAGACCCTAATCCCATGTAAAAAATGGGAAAAAGGGGACTGATGATGACGATGATGATGTCGATTAAGAAAAAAAGTGCTTTGGGTAAGTAAAGATATTGTGATATGCTTAATTTTTGACTTCATTAGAGTCTGATGCTCATAAATGCATAGTTTATTTCCTAAAATTAATGAGCAATTTAATTTCTCTATTTTTTATATTTCTTTAAACCATGAATACATCTTCAGTGTTAAGATTTAAAAACAGAACCACTGTTTACAAAGAGAAATGTAGCCTTTTGCTCAATTTAACCATCTTTATAATAAGCAGTTTGTGTTTTTGTGTTCGCATCTCCTTGTAATATTTAGTATTTTAACTGCATAGTTAATGATTATAACAGATGATTTAGGACTTCAGCAATGTTTTATATTTATTGTCAGGAGTATTTAACTCTGTGATGATGGGATGGCCGCATAGACTAGACAGATGTTAAATGTATATTTAAGAGAAGATTTGAATTATCAGATGATTTCTTGAGTGTCTCTGAGACCCTTGCTGAACAGTTATTAGCCAGAGGGTATCATACTAGAGAGGTGAATAATGTGAATTATGAATACTAAGTTTGAATTAAGATTGACAAAGGGTTTACCTTAACTTTTCTAAATGTTATAAAGCACATCAAAAGGGACGAAAAGTTAAAGTTGATATGACTTATACTAGTGATGTGGAGGACATCTGTAGAGTTATCAGAAATAATTGGAAGCTATTAACAATGCATAGCCGAATCAAAGAGCTTGTGGGGAATGAACCATCTTATTCAAGACTTGTAAGACCCTAAAACAGAGGCTCTGTCATCCATATCCTGTTGTCAAAAGAGTCCTGAGTCACAGGATTGGTACTTTTCCATGTAAACCATGCAAAGCAGGTTGCTATACTAACAATAAGAATGTTTTTATTCACCCTACCTTTTGTAATAGGTACACTCCACATTTATATGCAGATTGCATGACCAAACATCGTGTATATATTGCAACCTGCAATGATTGTTCATGCTCTTATATTGGAAATACTGACAGGCATTTTAGACAAAGAATTCTTCAGCATGTTAGAGATATTTTATCAAAGAAGAAGAACAACACCTTAGTGAAATATGTTGCACAGTTTCCATCACATAATTTTACTTTTATGGTTTTGCAAATTATTAGTCCTGATTTGAGAGGGGTGATGTGTTTAATGATACAGAGCATGCTGAATTACAGTGGATTACTGAACTGCAAGCTGATATGTTGCCAGGATTAAATGCTCAGCATCCAATTAAGCCTTCTTTAAAGAAACGTCATTTGTATTTTAAAATCTGATTTTAAATGTGCTTTTCATACTCAGTAGTTTTAGATCTGAAGAAGGTTTTAACTGAAAGCACTTATCCACATTTATTTATGTTTTTATTAAAGTATTTCATTATATGCTCCTCTACATGGTGTCTGCACTGGTTCTGTCTTTTGGAAAAGTATAAACATATTTAAACAAGCCAATTGGCCAATACCAAAACAGCACATTTCAAAGTTCTACAGCACTCAGAGGCCTGCAAATGTAAGGATTTGTAACCATGGACTTGCACTTTCTTACTATCACGGCAGCTAGCTTGGTGGATTTGAGCACCTTGAGGCAATGCAGCAATTGTCTCATACTTACTGACAACCACCTAATTCTAAAGCAAACAAATACAGTATGTGACAGCTGTAGTTACACAATGTCACTGGAGGCAAGGCTCTCACTTGTCAACACAAACCCGAAACAGGTTGTCAGTGACACACACTGACACACACATACACACACTACACCTACTTACACATAGTAGGGACCAGACACAGACCCCCAAATTCTAAGGCTATTAAATATAATCATCCAAAACCTCAATGACCTCCCAGACTTTACACACAGAACAAGTATCCAAAGCAACCTCTGGAGCACCCTGTTAAAACAACATGCACCAAGACACATAAAGCATTATCACAAGGTGTCCAAGCCTCTATGCACATAGGGCAAACTATCACACAACACAATATCTTAGTAATAGGAGACTCTGTTGTGAGACACAGCAGGGTGAGCAAGGAGAGAGTAACTGTCAGCTACTTGCCAGTGGCCAGGATCCACCTGATCATGGATGCACTCAAGTCTCTGCACCATAAGTAACAGTATGACTCCTTCATAGTCCTTATGGGTGTAAATGACCTGAGACTTGTCTCCCTGGACTATACGAAGAGTAACTTAATAGAGCTCTTGGATTATACTTCCCAGGCTGGTATGGTTCTCACATTGAGTAGCAATTTACCTTCCCAAGGATTAGAGTCAGTGCACAGAGAAGGTAACTGTCTTTAATAATTGGCTTAGTTTTTGTGACTCTCCAAGGGGTACAATATTTGTCTGCTTGAGAAAAATAGAGAAGACAGACACCACACTGCTTTGCCAGAGATGGTCCATCCACCCCCCCCCCCCCCCAGGTATATTGGCTAAAACCTTTTCGACCCTCATAGGGCTTTATTTAGGCAGTGCCAACCTGATAAACCTACCAACATAGCTAAACCATCTCAGAATAATCTAAAGGTGTTACTGCTCAATGCCAGGGGTCTAAACAAGAAATTGTACGCCATGCAAGCTCTCCTCTTCTTAGAGAATATAGTCATCTATGCGATTACTTATTCTTGGTTTAAAGCTGCAGAGAGCACCCCAACATTGCAATGCTATAATGACTTCCACACATTGAGACAAGCTACTGCACAGGTATGGTCTGACGGTGGAGGAGTCCGAGTTTACATTAAACATGAACACATCCTAAGGCTGGACAAACAGTATGATACATCTGAGCTTCACCATGTCCAATTTAGCACAAGTCAAGTCCCATACCATATCAAAGGAAGCTATAAGTCCCTTCCCATCACCAGGGAAGCTCATGCCACATACTTCAAAGTACTGGAGACACTCTCAGTTCAACCCAAAACAATATTCATGGGCAATTTTAACTTCCCCAACATTAACTGTGACATACACAGCATCAAACATGCAAGCCTAGAGATTCCTGGATATTGTAACACAAATACTCTTGAACAGCTAGTCTGCATGCCCACCAAGGGTGATAATATTCTTGACCTGGTACTCAAAAACATGGTAAAACAATGCACTCCCCCTAGTGTGAAGTCTTCATTGGTCAGGTCAGATGACAAAGCTGACTTTTTTTAAATAAATATGAAGCCCAGGACCCCAGCTAAGTTTGGAATGTTTAAAAACTATTCCAAGGCTAACTAAAAATTCCAAACCCCTCAAACCCCGCAAACACAGCTGCCTATGCAGAACTGTTAACAGAAACCCTGAACAATCATGTAAACATGACTGGCCTTAGGCCAATTGGATCAGTTTGACCCATTAGGGACCCGCTCCCATAGGGGGCCCCACACTGAACTGTGGTGAGATTGTTATGTCTTATGTGGTCCACAAGACTAGCCTAAGAGTCTCTACAGCAGAGTGCCAGACATTTTCCTACCTGTAGTCTTGCTTCTGCAGTTGATACATATCTCATCAGTGGACAGGACTACACCTTCTGCCATTCACTGCACTACTGGTTCGTTTATTAGTAATACTACAGGTTTATGACACTTGGATAACTCACGGTATTAGCTGCTCATTCTCCCATGGTAGACAGTTGTTGTTACTTTACCAACCCAAAACTGAGGCTGGATTACCATTTCGTTTTGTGCATCAGTCTGTTTACCATTGCAGAAGATAGTAATACTGTGCCTGATATGAAGACTGAGTGTTACTGTATTTCATTTTGCTTCTCTTTCTGACATGTAGTATACAGCTGGTTCTTATTGACTATAATTATACAAAATAACTGTGGAATAATCAGCCTCAGACAGCAAGAAAATAAAAAAAACATAGTATAATGTGAGGTAACGCCTAATCTCTAAGAAGTATGACAGAATGTTGCCAATTCAACAGCATGGCAGAGAAACACATTTTTGCAGATGCTGATAGGTGTAAAATAATCCAACAGAAGTAAAGCACAAATAGTGTATGTTGAGTAGAGTGCGGCAGAGATGGATAGAAAAATAATCCCACCTTGGTAAAAACAGGAAAGCAGTAATAGAAACATTTTCACTCATAAATGTATTGCAAGGATGCCTTCATTTCAGAGTCAGATATAAAATGAGTGGGGTGGGGTGGGAGGAACACAAATACAAATGCTAATGTAGAATATGGTTGGGAAGGATTGTGGAGGAATTTGGGGGGGGGGCAGGATTTTGCAGAAAGCTGAACAAATCATTTGACTTTTGTGCATTCTGTCTACATCCATGTAAGTTTCCTTCAGGCATTCAGATTTCATCCCACCTGCCAAAATATGCTGCTTAGTGGCTGTGATAAAGTTTCTCTGCATGTAACCTTTACTTTTGCCGTTGTGGCATGTACTATGGCTAGAAGTGATCTGCAAACATTATTCCATTTACCTGGTTTTACAAGTAAGTAAATAAATATAAAATTTCATAAATAGCAATGGGTGTAGGTGTGTGAACAATGCTGTTTCTAAAAAGAAACCTGAGATGATTATGATGATGATGATGATGATGATTATACTAATCATTCTGAGAAATTTCAACAGTTTTATGACTGCATCAAGGTATGAGACTAAACTTAGCAAGGGACTTCAGCAGTTCAGACCAGGAGCAGGATGTGTTTGGAAACTCATGAAACAGAAGGCATGCTATGATATGAGAATGTATAGCTGAGTTTAGAAAATTTTCATGTTCTTTTTGGCTCACCATGTCCCTGTAACCATCAGACCTACTCCTCAGTCACTCAACTGTCTGGACATCCTGGCATCCCAGCACATTGGACATGGAGAAAATTACTGACGATTGTGATGAGTCAGAAATTTTACCAGGATTCATGTTTCAGTTTAGCTTATACTAAATATATTATATTGTTTTTTAATATATAATAATAGTATACATTCCTGATACCTAATTTAAAATAATCTTAAGTTCAGGGGCCAGTGGGTGGAAGGTGTCTGGGGTGGAGTGGGATGGTAGGTGGTATGGTCAGCTGGGGCCCCATCAAAATGTGTAAATTGGGCCCCACAGTTGCTAAGGCTGGCGCTGCATAGAGACAGCTGCACCTTCCCAAAATAAACATGGGCTAACCCCCAAAAACAGACTACACTTACAGAATTCCAGTATAAATAGGTTGTCCAAAGAAGAAAAAGAATCATGTAAACAACATGAAGGACTTTGCACAGTATAGTTAAAATGCCCTCATCAATATAAACAAGCAACAAATGGGACTAATCAAGTCCACCAAAGCTAAGGAAAATAATAAGGCTTTATTCAGTTATGTCCGCAACCTGTCAGGCCCACTAGAATCTCTGTTTAACTAAACCCTCTAGACAGATGGTGTGCTTAAAGAATGGAGGACTGGAGCAGTTATACCTCTACACAAGGCGGAACCTTCCAAAGACCTGGGGGCCTACAGACCAATAAGTCTGACTACATTAAACCTACTGACACTGGACCCTACCCAGCTCAGTTTTGTCAAAGGCATGTCATGCCTACTTAACCTTGGTTATTGGTCTGATGATAGCCGTGTACATTAGAACACCTGTACTCCAGAAAATGTTCCTCAAGAAGGTCACTAAAGCTATGGACAAGAGCAAAACAGTGAATGCTACCTACCTTGACCTGTCTGAGGTGCTCAACACAACACCACACTTGAGCATTGTAGATAAACTTAAAATTGGGCATAAACCCATATATCATCTGGTGGATAGCCAACTGGCTTACTGCTAGGACACAAGAAGTTAGGATAGAGGATAGAGGAATTTACCTCCACAACGAGACCTGTCACTAGTAGATTCACACAGATATTGATGCTATGCCTCTCCATTTTGGCATCTACTTCTCTGAAGTCAAAGCAAATGTCAAGTAACTCTGCCTGACCAAGTCTGCAGGTGACTGCAAACTAGGAGTAGTGAGTGAATACCCAAAAGACAAAGAAAACCTTCAATAGGGCCTGACACAGACAAACAACTGGTGTCAGAGCCATGGACTAAATCTCAATGCAAAAAATACTTAATAGTACACTAAGGAAAGATAGCCATCCCTGGAAATTACCACACTGCTAATACAACCAGTGGTCAGGAATCTGAGAATGCATGTAATAGTAATCTGACCTTTGACATCATGTGTCTGGTCTGGTGAGAAAATCATTCTACACTGCACAACTTGCAAGGAAGGCATGTGCATCTATGTCAAAGGAGGTCACTGTTTCACTGTACTCAGCTATTATCAGACCAGTCACTGAGCATAATGCACCCTTCAGCATGTACCTGATTAGCCACTTCCAACAGCTTCAGAAACCACAGAGGTTCCTTACAAAAAGAATACTGGGAGTAAATAACAAGTCCTATACAGACCATCTCAAAGTCCTATCCCTATATGCTACCCCCTACAGACTGTCACATGGCAATCTATGCCTAGGCTACAAGGCATCCACTAATTCCACACTGATGGATGTGTTGCACATCCACAAAGCAATTACCATCAGAAATACTTGATCTAAGGACATTGACCCTGTCTTCGACATAAACAGAAGTTGGAAGAACAGGTACATGTCTCAATATTATCCCTTGTCTAGAACAGGTTTCCTATCCATGTGAAGCAAAGCTCATCCCTAACCTTATTTAAATGTAAGTTGGAACAATGGATGGGAACTTGCAAATGTACCCCTAGTTTTGTCACCTATGTCCCTATGGACAGGGCCAGCCTGTGAATGCTTGATGTGTAGAAGCCTGCACTGTAACTGTAAAACTCCTTGAATTATTGGCATACATGTTAGCAATATTTTGGTAAATCTGGGGTAAGCCTGGCTAGGCTTAAAATGGCTCTTTTGCTGACAGCCTAGTAACCAATTATAATCCTATAAACCTATAAGCAAATGGTTAGGTTCTTTCACTACCCTCACTAGAGTGAAAACCAAGACAATTCTTAGTCACAGTAACTCGGTAAGAATGCAAAATGCACTGTTTCAAGGCTGGTATGTTGTCAGATCTGGTACAAAACTGTTACAATCAGTAGCGGGATTGCTTTAAATTGAGCATCTCTAAGAGAATGAGCACAAGCCTGAAAGGAAATCATAAGATGCTGAAACTTGAGACAGAGGGGAAAACAGTGGGACAAGTTAACAATTTCAGCATCTGGGAGTGGTGGTTGATGAGAAAGGAAGCCTGAATGAGGAGTTCAAAGTTAGAATCAGAGGTGCTTCAGCCAACTGGCCAAGAGCACCAGGAAGAGTGTGCAACTGAAGAATGTAAATAAGCTGAAAAGTAAGATGTGCAAAACAGTGGTGTGACCATTACTTCTGTTTGGTACAGAAACCCTGGCAGTGAAGAACAGCTGAGGAATCTAGAAGTGATGGCATACTGTGGGATAGATGACAAAAGGACAACATCAGAGCAAAAGCCAAAGTAATGCCAATTTTAGAGGACATCAGAGAGAAGAGATTACAGTGGTTCAAGTACTTGTGTAGGAAAACAGAAGATGATTTGGTGACTTAGATTTTAGAGAGACAGGAGGAAGGGAAGAGGAATGAGGGCATCCAACCAAAAGTTGGATGCTTTCTCTAACAGAAGATCTGTGGCAATCAGGCTTCACTGTTGAAGATAGAAGAGGAGCATTGAATTAAGCATTGGTGACAGTTGATGCAACTTCCTGACCACATGTAAAAAAAAAAATGAGAAAGAGGGGGTTGACAATGAGGATAAGGATTATGATGAGGATCCACTGGTCATTTATATTAGTACTTGGAAGAGCAGTCTTGGTGCCATGAATACATCTGGAATGTCTCCCTATTGAAATGCTGAAAAACCAAAAAAAAAAAAAAAAAAAAAAACCCAGAGACAAGGGAATCTCAAAAAACACAGTTCTTGTTAAAACTTCTTTTGATGGGGACAACCCCCCCTGCACCTCCCCCAACTTGTATGGAGTAACTACAAGATCACCATATCTTGGAGTAAGGGGAATATTTTGAGAAATAGCATCTAGGACTTGGTATATACAAATCTTATCTTTTGGATATTCAGTCTCCACTTTTTGGGACTCACTCTACCAGGTCCTGACTTTTCAAATGGTTACATTTGGACCACTACTGCCAGAGAAGCTAAGGAACAGTAATTGTAAATAAGCTAAAATGAAGCCCCCAGAACACAGCCCTGTGGAATTTGCCAGGGTTACTGTTCCAAATAAAGACATGTTTTCAACAGCTTTATTTGAAAAGGTATAGTTAAGTAGTCAGTTGCCAATTCACTGAGTAATCTATGGATTAATATAAAATCTCCTAAAATAGTAATAATTTCATGATGAGGGATGACAGCAAAAGATTTCCTCATATGTAAATACATAGCATCAACAGAGATGACCATTTTAATGGCATCTAAGACATTATTGTGGTCATTTAAAAGGTGTGAAATATAAGACCTTCCAGCAATAATCCCATGGTGGCTTTGTCTACCAGTTTGATTAATCTGACAATTAACAATTTTTACAGAACCTTTTCAAAAACCTTTCCAAAAATTGTAGTTAATCTCACCAGTTTCTAGTTACCAGGGTCATTTCACCACCTCTTTAAACTTTAACTACAGCAGCTGATTTTAAATAACCAGAGGAAAAAAACAGATTATAGTACTGCTTGAAATGGAACAAAAATACAATATAATGTATTGTTCAAATTTTTGATAAAAAATGCCAATGTTCCATCAGTACCTGTGGCAGTGATAACATCATTTCATTGAGAGCCTCAGTTACAAAACATTTTGTGCTGCTGGTGCAAACCTCGCCATCAATATTTACTGCTACTGGATTACCATTCTTATTATTATGCATGTGCTGCTGGTGCAAACCTTGCCATCAGTATTTACTACTACTGGATTACCATTCTTGTTATTATGCACCTGCTGCTGGCCCAAACCTCACCATCAATATTTACTGTTACTGGATTACCATTCTTGTTATTATGCACCTGCTGCTGGCCCAAACCTCACCATCAATATTTACTGCTACTGGATTACCATTCTTGTTATTATGCATGTGCTGCTGGTGCAAACCTCACCATCAGTATTTACTACTACTGGATTACAATTCTTGTTGTTATGCACCTGCTGCTGGCCCAAACCTCACCACCAATAAATACTGCTACTGGATTACCATTTTTGTTATTATGCATGTGCTGCTGGTGCAAACCTCGCCATCAGTATTTAATACTACTGGATTACCATTCTTGTTATTATGCAGCTACTGTTGGCCCAAACCTCACCATCAATAAATACTGCTACTGGATTACCATTCTTGCTATTATGCACCTGCTGCTGGCCCAAACCTCACCATCAATATTTACTGCTACTGGATTACCATTCTTGTTATTATGCAAGTGCTGCTGGTGCAAACTTTGCCATCAGTATTTACTTCTACTGGATTACCATTTTTGTTATTATGCACCTCCTGTTGGTGCAAACCTTACCATCAATATTTACTGCTACTGGATTACCATTCTTGTTATTATGCATGTGCTGTTGGTGCAAACCTCACCATCAATATTTACTGCTACTGGATTACCATTCTTGTTATTATGCACCTGCTGTTGGTGCAAACCTCACCACCAATATTTACTGCTATTGGATTACCATTCTTGTTATTATGCACGTGCTGTTGGTGCAACCTCACTATTAATATTTACTGCTACTGGATTACTATTCCTGTTATTATGCATGTGCTGCTGGAGCAATCCTCGCCATCAATATTTACTGCTACTGGATTACCATTCTTGTCATTATGCACATAACAAAAGCCAGACTTTTCACTCCTCTTGACATTTCAAGTTTCATGGCTTATTACTAGGATTGCAGTCTAGGGGACCATTGAGAAGCCCAGCCCAAATTCCAAGTGGCCCCATGCACTATCTGGTTAAGTGATCTGCTTAAGTTTCCACAATAGGAAAAGGAATGCTGAGGGACTAAACCATGCACTGCATAAACTACAGTAGCTAGCTTCTGAGTGGTTACTTATATTCTTTATATATGTCTACAACTCTTTTTTTTATCCAAGGCATTGATCTTTAAGACACCCTTCATAAATGCTTTCCCATGTCACATAGCTCTAGCTAATTTTTTGGAAGATTTTTTACTCAGTCACAGTACAGGGAAATCTGAAATATGTACTCCAGTGATGATGCTTCTTGTTATATAACCTGCTAAACTTATTGTTCCATAGGGAAGATCCATCCATCCATCGGGTCAGGGTATCATGTTTTACAAAAATCTTGTAGTTTGTTACATTAAGACTAAATCTGTCAGTTAATTTCTTAATATAGTCATAAAAAGACCATGAATCTTCATAGCTATGGTGGAAAGAAATTTAATTCCAGCCCTAAATTAAAGTATCAGTGCTGTTCTAATCTACAGGTAGGAACAATAGTGACATGTTGCACAGACTTTCTCAATGTTGTAATAGTTGTTTTTATAGCTGAATGATCCAGTGTTTTAATGGTGGAATAATTGGGTTGTTATTAATTATGGCATCCAAATGGATAAAACCAATAGTAGCACTTATGCCAGGGAAAACAACATGCTCACCGGAAGAGAGGTCAGGCATAATTTTCAAAATACTACAATCCCTTGTCCTATAGGACATGATCATCGTCCAGTCAAAGCTGGAGCAATTTAGCTCTGTCATTACAATTTGGTACCCTTTATTAAAGGCATCCACTTTTTGATCCATAAATTCTTCCCCTCTTCAGATGTCAAACCTGAACTCTTGGAAGTATATACAAACAAAAGTAATTTCACAGTTATCATTGCTGAACAAATAGGATGATTTCAATCTGTCTGTTACATACATAGAAACTCCACATACAAGTCAAGTTTATCCAGTAGTGTAATATCAAAGCTATAATGGTGATCAACATAAACCAGGTTTCTGTAATAACCAAAATATCTGCCCTTTCTTATAAAGTAACTCAGTACAATTCATCCATTTTACTGTTTAGCAATGTATGTTTTAAAAAAAAAGTTATTCACAGCAAAGGAATTAGAATTAACTTTCTCTGTACTGGAAGGAAAAAAAAATGACTAATCTTGAGAATCTTGACAATCATAGAATTGCTCTATCAGATATCTGTCACTAGCAAAATATTTTAATTAGGCCTTGAATTCGAGGCTGCTTTCTTTCATTTTATTTTTAGACCTCTGTTTATAGTCTGCACACAGCACAGGGTATCTTTTTTCCTTTCTTAGTACATTTACTTAGCCACCCATTTGCTTTCTTTCTTCAGTCAGGCCTCGAATTCACCCACAAATAAATGTGAGGAGTACCATGCTAATGACTCAAACATGGAGTTTCCCAATTAAACATACTAGAGAGTCAAAACTTTCTAAATGATCATTTTGAGAAGGGAGTCCATCTGAAAGAATCAGCTTCAGCTGGTATGATTCATCAGCTCCTTCACCACCTTAATCATATAAAGGTCCATGTTATATCAGTCATTAGTACCTACCAACATGATCAGATTTTTGTACCTAACTCTGTCACTGATGACGCCATAGCTTGTTACCTACCAACATGATCAAATGTTTGGACCTAACTCTGTCACTGATGACACCATTGCTTGTTACCTACCAACATGATCAGATGTTTGTACCTAACTCTGTCACTGATAATGCCATAGCTTGTATCTTCTCTGTTAGTCATTGTAGCAAACAAATAAAAGTTACATAAATCACTAAATACTCCTCTAAAATTGGAATCACCAGTATTCATTGAGATGACTAATCAGCACTTTCACTTAGAATGGGGGGAGGGATAAGAAGTGAATGAGCATTTTTTGAAGTATTATAGATATAGTCATAATCTATATTAACTTTACTAGAATAGACAAGTAATACAGGTCTATTAGCAGCACCGCTAAAATCTCTTTTTTTCTTGGGCAAAGGTGTTAAGAGGGTGTAACTGGAAGCTCAAAAATGAGAGGAGTCCCCCCCCTCACTTAAAAGTTCAGAGGAGAGAGGGGGTACACATGGTGCCAGAACAGCTAGCTACGGCTCTGGCTTTAGCAGACGTATTTCCATTGAGACAGTATTTCTTTCACCTAAAGCTAGTAACAAAGTAGCTCCAAGTTCTATCTCCTATTTGGAAGCTAATGATAGTGAGGGTTTTTCAGAGCCAAGTGACTGAGAATTATTAAGCTGTTGATTTGGCATACCTAACTGGGCATAAACACATAGACCTGTTTAAAGTGGTATCCTTAAACTACTGTAACTTCGCATAGTCAGAGTGAACTTAAATATGTCTTAAGCTGTTCTTGTTCTGAATACTTTGAACCAATTTTTAAAATATTTTCACTTTTTACAAGTTTCAGAGTCAGACAAAATAAATTAAGCATCTGATTTAAGTATTTTGTAAGAGGGAGAGTGCCTGAAATAGCCCCCCCCCCCCCGGCATACATCTCAACCTCTCAGCTTTCAGAATCATAGCAGAGGACCACTAAAAATCATATCAAAGGGTCTTGGAAATGGCAAAATACCCTAGAAATTCATGCCCTCTAATGTGGGGGCATAATACTTCAGTTTCCTTCTTGGGGGCACTACCTATAAAATCAGCATTCTTGTATTCTTATAGTCTCCTACCAAAATGCATGATCACATATATGTACCCAAAATACATCTGTACTGCATTGTAACATACTTAAATTACAAGCATCAGCTCTGCAGTCAATAACCATCAGTAATTTTAATATAATAAACAGAATGTAAATGTTCTTTTTGCTGTTCATAGTTTTAAAGTGCAAACATATTCATTTATTATATGAGATAAAGTAGATTATTAAGTGTAGCAGATTGGTAATGTAGTCCACTTCATGAGTGTGTGTCCTCCACAACCTCGGAATATGCATATTTTTAGATAGCATACATTTAACAGCACTGAAAGAAATAAAAATATAACAAATTGTAAAAATGGCTTACCAGCATTCTGAAAATAAAAGCTATTTAACACTATATAAACATAAAAGATGATAATGCTAACTTTGTAATCAAATATATCCTAAACCATTTATCTAAGAGAGATTATACAGCACACATTTGATGACAAAACTGGGATATTTGTCATCTTTTATAGTTATTTATGTTTGTTAATTATTTTCAGAATACTGGTAAGCCATTTACTGCATTACAAACTAACAGCATTTGTACCAGCTCACTAATAATCAAAATATGAACAGAACTAGAGTGCATCTTCATTTGTAGGTCATACAGGAAATAATCATTAACACACAGTACAAAGTAACAAACCAGGTAAATGCAGATGGCTAAGTAGTAATTTGGCCCTAGTAATACATATGTGCACATACTGCAAGATCTGTCAAAAATCCAACAAGTAAAACATGAATCCACTGCTCCAAAGTAATGGCACTTTATCCATCCACAGGTAGACTCCACATTAAAAACAGCAGATATAATCATGCCTGAAATGACTTTTAACTGAGTGGCTTGCATTTGCAATAGATTACCAGTTTCTGTGTTCAACCCAGCATAGCTTCTGTCCACATGAAAGATTCAAAAAAAGATTCAAAGATTCAAAGAAACTTTATTGTCATTTAGGAAACGCAAGTGCTGCCTAAATGAAATTTCTAGTGTCAGCTCTTTCACAGGAGACAACAAACACAAAAAAAAACAGACATGATAGGTATTAAAGAATAAACAATAACTGTAGTACAAAAGTACATATCTAGGTAGCTGATGCACATGCTTGTACACTATTTATATACAGTGGACAACACTGGATACTAGACGATGAACAATGAAAAGAAAAGTACACTATACACACAGGTAAGATTGGGTGATATTGCCCATAATGAAGTGACTGGAATTGCACTTGAATGAGAATATATTCATTTTAGTATGCAATAAATAAATAGAGTTACTGTATAGAAAAAAAAGAAAAATAATCAGATCATAGCAATCTATTATAGTTCTGATACATCCAGATTTACATCGACATTAATGAGTCTTATTGCAGTTGGATAAAAACTGTTCATGATTCTGGAGGTCCTGCAGCGGATACTCCATAATCTTCTACCAGATACAAGTTTAGTGAACCAACGCTGGATCAGAAGTGTCACTCAGTATTTTGCGGGACCTCTTTTTCCATCTCATTTTAAAAAGCTCCTGTAAGGTAGGAAGACTAGTTCCCATGACCTTTTCAGCTGTTGTCATTATTCTTTGCAGCTTCTTCCTTTTAGCTATTGTGCTGTTACTGAACCATACAGAGCAGTTGCTGGTGATAATGCTCTTGATGGCTCCTCTGCAGAAGGTATTTAGAGCATTCATAGAGAGCTTTGCTTTTCTTAGCCTCCTTAGGAATTATAGTTGCTGGTTGGATTTTTTAACTAACTGGTCTGTGTTTGTACACTGACAAAGATCCTCTGATATATGTACCCCCAGGAACTTTCTAGTTTGGACTCTTTCCACTTCTTCGCCATTGATCATGTGGGGCAGCTGCATGGCAGAGCTCTTTCTGAAGTCAATAATAATTTCTTTTGTTTTATTGATGTTCAGGTCCAAATTTTTGTTATTGCACCATTCAGTCAGGGAGTTGACCTCATTCCTATACCCACTCTCATCATCACCTTTTATGAGTCCAAACACCGTGGTGTCATCTGCAAATTTGATGATGTGGTTGTTGCTAGCTTTTGCAGAGCAGTCATGGGTAAGGATTGTAAAAAGTAGAGCACTTAGCATACAACCCTGGGGTACTCCAGTGTTGATTGGAATACTCCCTGAAGTGTTGTTACCAGCACAGGTCCTTTGTGGTCTTGCAGTCAGGAAATCGAGGATCCAGTTGCACAGCCCTTTACTTATGTCAAGGTTGATTAGCTTTTCTATAAGTTGCATTGAAATCACCGTACTGAATGCTGAGCTGAAATCTATGAACAACAGATTGGCATAGTTGTGCTTCTCTTCAGATGCTCCAATGTGAGTTGAAGTGCCACTGAAATAGCATCAGCAGTTCATCTGTTTTCCCAGTAGGCAAACTGCAGCAGGTCAAACGATTGGGATAGTACTGTAGTCAAATGCCTTTTAACCAGTGTTTTGAAGCATTTCTACTTACATTTGATGTAAAGGCCTGTGACAAAAGGAGGTACTGCCAGCACAGCTAGCTGGAATTTTATAAATAATCATATGTCATTTGTGAATATCAACATGATTCATATGCTTGTGTTACAAATGTATTAGAACTGTATGTCATATAAGATGGTTTGGGTCTATATTATATTGTCGAACTGTTAATAGTTCAAAATACTAAAGATCGAACTGTTAAAAGTTTGAATTGCTGTAGAAACAATTTTAAAAGAAAAAAGGAAAAACCTAAAGGCTGTAAACAAAGGGGGGCAAGCTCCCCTGCACCCCCCATACCCCCGCTACTTAAATATAACAACTCTGAGATTGCACTTCAGTGCAATACAGTGCAGAAATGGAAGATTTCCATTTCCTACACTGTAGCGTGATCTCAGAGCTGGTATATTTAAAGAGTGGGGGGTGTGGGAGATGCAGCCCCCCAGTGGGGAGTGCAGGGGGCTTTCCCCCCTGCTTACATCCCTTTGTTTTTATTTGTTTCTTTTAAAAATGTTTTTATAGCAATTCGACCTTTGAACAGTTTGATCACTAAAGTTCTATCTTTAGTGCTTCGAACTATTAAAAGTTCGACAATATAATATAGACCCTATGGTTTGTACATACATGTGTTGAACAGATATTTTGTAGAGTACTCAGCTTAGACATGTGTCTCACAGTGTACCCTACTGGAAGAGAATAAAATTGTACATAAACTATTGTAACTGCGTAAATGTATATATTTTAATAGTGGAAATTGGAACATATAAGATTAACTTGCAAAACTTCAGAAAAATAGTTGAAACTAAATTACTTTATAACTTTGCCATAAAATATGGTTTCAATGCAGCAAGGAGACAGGATGACTAAAACTAGGGAGCTTTCTGCACTGTCTTGTAAATGTTGTATTGTTTTATGTCTTCCAGCAGCTGCAAAGATCTGAGGGCTGTGTATTTTTACAGGGAGATGCTAAATGCTGGTAGTTTCTAGCAATGGGGGCTTAGCTTGCGAGCTAAAGTCAAATGGCAAGAAGTGATATCATCCTGCAAGCTAACTCAGCAGTAATATTGGAGATATTAATTTAAGAACTCTCTGAGAGAGAGAGAGAATGAGAGAGAGAGACAGAAAGAGAGAGCATTCTGTATTTGTCTTTGACCTGACAGCAACATAAGCAAGAAGACCCATTCACCACACACTTGTCTTGCTCTGTAAGTAAGTTGAGTACAGTAATTTCTTTTATATATAGTCAGGAATACATCTGAGCTTAATTTAGATAGTTTCTTTATATATTTGAGACTGTCCTGCAATGTTGCTTTAAATGTGTCCTGTGATTTTGAATTCTGATGTAACTGTGATTGTTTACTGAGTATTTTCTCATTCTTTTATTATTTATTATTAGTATATTTAAACGTTTCATTGTGGCTGATATTTGTGTGACATATTTAAGTTCTGAGAGTATTCGCATACTTATTTGGTGACACTGTGGGCCACTCCTAATAGCCTTGCTCTTGGTCAAACAACCATTTGTATTGATAGTAACATTACACAGTAAGATTGGACACCCTTTGTTAAGGGCCTTAAAGTAGATGATAAGGAGTTACTGGTAGCAGTAATAACTACCTTATAGTCTGGGTAGAAGGGGGCATAGCTAATAAACCTGTGCCAGGCTTTCCCAGGTGTGTGTGTGTGTGTGTGTGTGTGTGTGTGTGTGTGTGTGTGTGTGTGTGTGTGTGTGTGTGTGTGTGTGTGTGTGTGTGTACATCAAACCTCAAAGAGTGTGTGTGTGTCAGCTACTGGTGCAGGGACATGAAGCACTTGTTGGACAGAGAGGGTGTTGGAGGCCTTGGCTTGGTCTCAGAGAGCTGAGATCTCAACTCTATAGCTGTGCCAGTGGGGAGTCTTATTGGGGATTTGAAGAAGGAGAGAGAAACCATCCCCAGAGTGACTGTGGTCTCTGTGTGCTCTTAAGGGAAATTGCACCTGATGCAGAGAGCTGCATCTGGAAATACTGTGTGTGTACCTGTCATCCTCCCAGTGGTTATGTATCCCAATGTTGCCAGTGGTGAGGACTGAGGTTCCTTGATTACTGGGCCAGTGGTGGGACATCCCAAGGCAACTGGCCTGTAATCATTTAGGCAGGTGGGGTTGACTTTTTTGGGCAGAGGGATTATGCTGGCAACTTTGAAGCATGCTGGTACTTTTTCTTGGACAAGCAAGGTATTGAAGATGTTCTTCAGGACTATGCTGAGTTGGTCTGCACAACCTTTCAATACTTTCCCCAGAATGTTATCAGGGCCATCAGGCTTCCTGGGGTTCAATTTTCTTAGATGGTTCCTTACATCCAAACTACTGAAGTTGAGTATTGCCTCCTTTTGGTCATTGAGAAGCTTTACAGTCTCCAGGTTGTTTTTATCTTCAAACCTGCCATAAAATGTATTTAGATTGTCCAGAAATTCAGTGCCATCATCACACTGAGCTGACTTGGTCTTGTAGTCAGTTAGCAGTTGAATACCATGCCACAGGCTTCTTGAGTCGTTCACATCCTTGAAGCATCCTTGCATCCTCTTTCCAGACTCCTTCTTGGCCTACTTGATATCCTTATTTAGATTAGCCCTTGTCACACTTAGACCTTTCTTATCATTTGCCTTGAAAGCAGTGTTTCTTGCCCTCAGCAATTTGTTCACCTTGCTGTTTAGTCATGGTTTTTGGTTGGCTCTTTCTTTAATATTTTTGATGTTTGTTACATCCTCCATGCATTTGGATATATTAGCCATAGTTGTCTCAGTATATTCGTCTATGTTCACTAGATTGTTCACCGTGGCTGCATCCCTGAAGACATTCTAGTTTGTGGTATCAAAGCTGTCCCTGAGATGTTCCATGGCTCCTTCATGCCAAACCCTAATTTGTTTCATGGTGGGCTTATCTCTGATCAAGAGAGATTTGTAAGCTGGTATTAGTTTTATGGATATGTGATCAGAGCCACCCAGGTTTGATTGTTGTACAACTCCGCATGCCCCTTTTATGTTAGTATAAGCCTTGTCTGGAGTATTTGCCCCCCTTGTGGGAAAACCCACAATTTGGTAGCAATTGGATAGCACCTCCCTGAGATCTGCTTTGTTGAAGTCATCAGCTATCATAAATGCACAGTCAGAATTCTTGTATTGCAGCTCACATATAGCATTATGCAGTATGTTCAGTGCTCACAGAGTTACAGCATAAGTGCTGCTTTGGTAAATTTTATTAATACTCTCAACACCACAGAAATGCCAGAAGCTTAGTCTCCACCATCTTCCTAGACTTATCAAAAGCTTTTGATACTGTCTCCCACTAGAAACTCAAACTCTCATCCATAGGGCTTACCAATTTTTCCCTTCAATGGTTCCACAGATACCTCTCAAAGCATAGCAGTGAATTGAAAAAATGATTTCTCCACATTCTTGCCAGTACGTCTTGTTGTCCCACAAGGATCTGTACTAGGCCCCATACTTTTCAACATATTCATCAATGATCTCTACACTGCAACAAAAAATGCTACCATAGTTCAATACTCTAATGACTTAACCCTAATCTGCTCTGCCAGATCTCTTTCTGAACTCCAAGACCTTATACAACAATCCTTTTTAATGACTGAAACAAGGCTAAATAATGCAGTACTTAAACACCTAAATGACTGCTCTTTAACCCAAAACACATTTCTACCAAAACAACACTATTCGCTATGGCCTCTGCCTACAACAACCTGATAGTACAAATAAACCACACAAAATTACTGGAAGACATTATTAATGACCAGTTGAAATTTGAGTGCTATATATCACACGGGGTTAAAAAAACTCATCAACAACTAGGCACATTACATAGAACAAAATCCTATCTCACTGATATAGCCAGAATACATATGACCCCTATATGACCTCTACCTTCTTACGTCATCTTTCCTATATGCTGCCCCAATCGTCATTACCTTCAAGTCTCACAACTGTCCAAACTTAAGCAATGTTATAATAAAATAGCAAACTCTGCAGCAATCCATAACAACAGAATACACCATTGCCTAGCACTGAGAGAACTAAACTGATTAGAGCTATCATATCACCTAGCTCTTTCTCAGATAACTATAATACACAGACCAGAAAATTGTCCAGCCCTTAACACCTTAAAACAACAAAACTCACCCAATAGGATTTTCACTCTAGAAAAAAAATCAGTAATCTCTATAATCAGATCACCTAACACTGCAGTTTTTTCTAGATTCAACTAGTGAGACCTAAACTATGGAACCACATCCCACTACCACTGAAACCCATTCAGAGTGCAAATTCATTTAAAACACAACTTAAAAGTTCACCTATCAAAGGATCTGCTCTTGTATATCTCCAGGATAAATACCACTATTATCTTCAGGTTAACATATTGTCAAACAATTCAGAATCCATTGCCCCACGACCAGTCTTCTCTAATACCTGAATAGTTGTATCAGCATCTCCCAGAAATATACATAGTTTTACAACACTGCTGATCTCCCACTTCTATATTTTATAGTAGACATATGCATCTATGTATATATAAATCTCTCTCTCGCTTTATATATATATATATATATATATATATATCTATCTATATATATATATATATATATATATATATATATAAATATAAAAAAAACATAAATCATTTTCTATGAACCTACTTTATACCCACCTCTTAACTATAATATGAACATTTTCTGTCCTACCTAGTTTTTTCCTTTACCGCCATTTTTGAACCTCTAAGCACTGATTGCATGATCTATTATCAATATGACATAAAAATACTCAATATTCAAGATCTAGTAATGTACAACTATCTTTTATACTGCAATTGTTGCATTTATTTTCACAAGAATGAACTCTGATTAGCAGCAGGTATGCCTCCAGGCAGTCATTATATACATAACAACATGTACATTTCTGAGTGTGTGTGTGTGTGTGTGTGTGTGTGTGTGTGTGTGTGTGTGTGTGTGTGTGTGTGTGTGTGTGTGTGTGTGTTTGCGTATGTGCTAAACATTTCAAAAATGAGGCATAAGCTGGTAGAAACTGGGGCATATGCAGGAAAACCATAAAGCTCCACAAGCTCTTGTCACTCAGTTGTCGCTGAAATTAAATGCACTGACAGCTGTGGTAATGTATAAAACTTGATAGCTTTTTCCAACAAGGTTACATGACAGATCCAGATATTTTAAAATATAACATGGTGCCCCATTCTTAATAATTTCCAAACCAAAGGGAAAAAAGTTCTCACAGACAAACTATCCAGTAAAAACTACAAGAAAAAAACAGCCATGATAATAGTTCTTTTTCACTGTGTGACACCTTAATCCTCCTGTAATGGAAGCCCATGAGATATGGCTTCTGAGTTCCCATGACTTTTTATTTTTTAAGTCTTTATGGATGCACTCAGGCAAGGTATCATACAGTTAAAACTCTGACTTGGCTGGGATTTTTCTTGCAGTTTTTCATGAATGGATTGTCTGCGTGACCTCTAATTGAAATTAAAAAGCAACTACTGCCTGTACAATCCACTAAGTTGCAAGTGGGCTATCTCTTTAGTAACTTCTACCTGTGTAAAATCTTAGAATGTATATATATATATATATATATATATATATATATATATATATATATATATATATATATATAAAACTACTGTTTGTATATAAATGGAAATGGAAATGCAACTATGCTGTGTTTAACTGGAACCAAATATAATGATTTGGTTAGTTAGTCAGTTAGTTAGTTAGTTAGTCAGTTAGTTAGTCAGTTAGTTGACATCTGTTGACCAGGTTTTTCTGTATGAGCATGTGCCCATTTTCAGTGGAGGCCAAGGGAGAAAAGCTCAAAAGTTAACAGTACACAAAAAATTGTTACAGAGCAACAAATAATGCAAGGCAAACATTTGCAGAACAGAAGTAAAAATGCACAGGTTAACAAAGACAAATCATACAAGAAAGAGCTTCCAAGGATAAAGTGAGCAGGCAAAATGTTCAAAGTACAGATCAAATTTGAATTCAGATTTAATATTATGGATAAATTTCAAAGGATATTCGGTGGCCACTTATAATCAAAGAAGAGATATTATTGAAAAAGGGATTTCAAGTAAGGAGTAAGTGTAGAGGCACATTAGGTCAGAGCCGGGTGACGGAGGTGTGGAGGAAATGTGTATTGGTGGACAAGCAGAAGAGACTAAGGAGTTAGTCAAGTATTAGAAGAAAGGGAAAAGAAGACAGAAAGGTAAAGGAAGGAAAGGAAGAATAAGTATTAGATAACTGGGGCAGAAGTTGGAGGAGTGAGGTGGGGAATGGTAAAATGTTATTTACACAGACGGTTAGAATAATTGGCATGTTTTTAGGGAAGAAGGTAACAGAGAGGAAAGTGAGGGAGGGGAGAAAATAAGGAGGAAAAGAGGGAAGGGTGGGCTAGAGGAAGGGGAGGAAAATGTATGTGTGGTGTTTACATTGATGTTTCTTGGTGCTCTCTAGGTAATGTCGGAGAACTATTTTGAATTTTGAATTCTTGAGCATGGGTGACATTTCTTAAGGCCATGGGAAGCTTGTTACATAACAGAGTGGGAAGGTTGCAATATAGGTTTTGTCCTAGAGATTTTTTTTGGCTTATGAATCTGTAAGATGTATTGGTCTGAGCTTCTGAGGGGGTGTGGTGGGTTATAGAGGGAGACAAGAAAGGATATGCTAGGGCAGGAGGAGAGCTTATTAAGGATGGTGTGGATTATGAGAAGTTGAGAATAAATGAAGTGGTTAGGAAATTCTAACCAGATGAGATTCAGGAGAGAAGACAGTGATGAGATTTAGGTGGCTGCAAATCTGACTGCTTTGTTATATGTGGTTTCTAGTTTAGATAGAAGAGAGGACTGTAGGTTGGTTAGGACTTGAGTGTAGTATAGGAGGTTAGGAAGGAGATAAGCCTGGGTAAGTGAAATTCTCGAGTTATGAGTGAGGAACCTTTGGTTTCTATAAAGTAGGCCGAGCTTTTCGTGAGTTTTATTTATACGGTTCTGTACATAGACAGTGAATTTGAGTTGGTGATCAATGATTACACCAAGTAACTTAGTGTGAGGTTCAGTTGAGATAATGGTGTTGTTTAGGGAAGAGATGGTGAAGGACGATTTTAGATGATAGAGAGATTTCAGTAAGAATAGAAGGAGTTTAGGCTTTTTAGAGTTAAGGATGAGTTGGTCATTGGTTAGCCAAGTTTCAGTGAGGCTGAAGGAGGTTTGAGTAAGGCAAAGCAGATCAGAGGGATTGTTGGCAATAGTAATGATGGTGGAATAGTCCGCATACTGTATCAGGAATGACTGAGGACAGGATGAGTGGAGTTGGTTAGTAAATATGTTAAAAAGAAGGGTGCCTAGAATGGAGCCTTGATGGGCATCCATTTCTACAGGGAAAAAGGGAGATAGGGCCAAGAGCCATTTGACTGATTGCTGCCTGTTAGTGAGGTAGCTGGTAAACCAGAGGATAGTTGTGGGGGAGAGGTTTAGTTGAGTTAATTTAGAGAGGAAGATGGAGTGGGACACAGGATCAAAGGCTTTGGAAAGATCTAAGAAGAGGCAGGACACTAACTTATTGTCTCTGGCAAGAGAGATGGAGTCTGTAAAGGAAATAAGAGCAGTAGTGGTGCTCTGGTGGCAGTGAAAGCCATGCTGGGTGGGGGTGATGAGGTTTTCTAGTATGAGATAAGACAAGATTTGTTTATGAACACAGTGCTCAAGAATTTTGGAGAATGGAGACAGTATGGTGATTGGAAGGTAACTAGAGATTTTTACTGAGAGTTTTCCTCCTTTGTGGATTGGAATGGTGTGAAATTTCTTCCAAAGATTTGAGATGTTGGATTCGCAGATTGAACGGTTGATGAGGATGGATACAGGGTATGCAATGGAATTGGCTGCTAACTTTAGAAAGAGTGATGGTAGATTGTCTGCTGATGTTAAGCATGGTTTAAGTTTGTAAAGAAGCTTTTTAATGTAGCTGGTGGGGATGGTACTTAGCAAGACTGAAGAGGTTTGTTGTGGGTGTGTGCTTGGAGGTGTGGGACTGGTAGTTGGAAGTAGGAACGAGTCTGCATATGGTATCGATAAACTAAGTATTAAAGATAGAAGCAGTTTCTTGGGTTGAGGTATTAGGGCAGGGATTAGGTTTAGAGAGGTTTCCAGAGTGAATAATTTGGTTAACTATATGCCAGAATTTTGGGGATTTCTAGACTGAGTGGTTAGGGTTACATGGTAGAAGTTTATTTTATAAATGTTTATGTGTTTTTTCATCAGGTTATGGAGTTCCCTATATTTTTGGTAGTGCATAAGAGATTTGTTGTTTTTCCAGAGTTTCCATGCAGAATTCTGCTAGGATGTGATATTGGGTTATCTTGGTGAGCCAGGCTGAGCAGAGTGATCTAACTCTGATCATTCTGGGAGGGGCTAGGAAGTTGAGTGTTTAAGAAGGAGTTGAAATGGTCAACGGCATCGTCTAGACAGAGGTCAGAGAGAAAGGATGACCTGATAGCAAAAAGATAGTTATTGAAAGTCTTAGGGTTGAAGTTTGCTAAATTATGGCATTCTTTAAATTTATGGGGTCTAATGAGGTGGGGCGAGAATCTATGGACCCAAATAGGGGAGTGATCACAGACAGCATCTGGTAGGGATTTGGGGTTGTGGTATATGTTAAAGTGGGAGCCAGGGATCCAGTCCCATATGGAACTGGTGTTTGTGGGTTTATGAAGAAATGTGGGAGAGGAGATAAGCTGAGTAAAGCCATATAGTTGTATGCTGGTGGAAGAGGAGTCATAGCTGTGAGCATGCCAGTTAATATTGACTTCCCCTAGTATGATAGTTTCACTAGGAATAGTGTCAGCCATCCAGTGAAGGATCTGTTCTAGTAAGGGTATGTTGTCTTCGGGTGGAATATAGATGGCAGCTGTAGTTATGGTTTTGTGGTTATTGAGCTTACAGTTAGTAAGGATAAGTTCTGCTGGATGAAAACAGGGTGAGGGTTGGTCAGGGGGGATAAGGCTAGGAGATCAGAGTGCATAACTGCAACACTTCCACTTTTTTATGTGGCCTGTCAAGTCATAACATTTTGTAGCCTGGGGGGAGAAAATCTGTGTTATGTGGTTTTAGCCAAATTTCAGAGAGAGAGATTATGTTAGGGGAGTATTGAGATACCCAAGAGTGGAATTCAGTTGTTTTGTAGAGTATGTTATGGATGTTGGTGGAGTAAAAGTAAAGTTGTTTAAGATTAGGGGTTTGTACTTGCTGGAGAGTTTGAGTAGAGTTGATGGGAGTAGAGGAGATGTTCTGCGAGCCTGGGTTAGGGTCAATGTCTCCAGAGAGTTGAAGGGTGTTACAGAGGTGGAGAAGTGGGGTGAATAGTAAGTCATTTCAGTTTTTTTAATGATATGGAGTGTTTTTTGGAAGGAGTGTGATTTTGGGGAGGGAGTGTTCAGTACAGGAGAAGAGGGTGGGTGATATGGGAGAGGAGTAGTAGGTAAAGGGTCATGTTAACTAAGAGGAAGTTGTAGAAGTAGGATGCAGACAGACTGAGTTGAGTGTGATAAGATGTGAGGTAGGATAGGATGAGAACTAGAAAGGACAAGAGGTGAAGGGTAAGCATGGTGTGGGGTAAGAAGTAAGAAGGGGAGGGTGGTTTGTAACTGATAGTAGGAGGATAACGGGTAATGTAATGGGGTAGGAGGATACAATTAGAGAATGTGAGTAGGAGGTATGAGGTAGAGTATAATAGAAGGAAGGAGGGGGCAAGAGAGAAGGGGTAGAGTATGACTGGCTGATGTTAATGATTGTGGGACATACCTCTTAACTATGCAGATTTTCACAGTATGTCCAAATTTTTGCCTTATATTTCTGGTCCACTTTTCATATAATTGGGGTTTTCTGGCTAATTAGTAGCAAATCATTAAAAACTGAAGTTAGAAAATAATGACAGACATTTGAGTTTCAGGCTTTATACCTTTTAGAAAATTCATGCTAATGCAAAACCTGTTATTTTATCAACTTTCTAAATTTATAAGAGCTTTACTTAAAAATTGTCCCTATTTTTGGGCCTGTGTATCACTTTTATTTATGGCTTTGTCCAGATTTCTTGCTCTAAGAGGTTGAGTGGTATGTTGTGGGAGTGTAGAAGGGGTGTAGTAAATTTAGTTAGCTATAAAGGAAATTGATTCAGGGGTGTGTGGTAATGAGGGTACTGTAGGGGAACAGAGTGAGCCCGAGCATAGCGAGGGTGAACAGAGTAGGCTGGGCTTTGACTCCGTCAGCTATAAAGGAAATTGATTCAGGGGTGTGTGGTAATGAGGGTACTGTAGGGGAACAGAGTGAGCCCGAGCATAGCGAGGGTGAACAGAGTAGGCTGGGCTTTGACTCCTCACTCTTCAAGAAAAACAATCAGTGAAGCCCAGAGGGGTAAGTATAGTGACTGTTAAAAAGTAAGATAGCAAGGGCAAAAGAGATCATTCTGAAAGTTTGCAGAGGGGAAGATTGTGAGAGCTAGAAAAGAGATAGAAGAATAGGTACAGGGAAGCCTGAATAGTGAAGTTGCTAGAAATATAGGTGGCCTAAGGTTGCTGTAGGATATTAAGAACATCTGGGAAGCGGGAGAGAAAGAGAGAGTGTGGAGGCTGAAGCCAGGCGAAGGGAGATTTAGTGTACTTGGCAGAGGTCAGTAATGAACAGGATGACCAGAGTTTCCACAAATACGGAAGGTTAACTGCTGCTGGGAGGGCTGTTTCAGCCAGGAGATTTCAGAAGATCAGATGCCTGACGAGGATGCTAGACCACTTGGAAAGCAGACAGTTTGACCAGGGTTTCCACAAGTACAGGGGGTTAACTGTTCCTGGAAGGGCTGTTTCAGCCAGGAGATTTTAGAAAAATCAGGTGCCTGAATAGGACGCTAGAGCACATGGAAAGCAAACAGTTTGACCAGGGTTTCCACAGTTTCAGTGTCCTTTCTCACTGGGCATTACTCTGCCAACTGCATTCTAAGAGGGGAGCAAGGAAGAGAGATGCAACATAAACAAATGGAGCTTTTCTCCCTGGGCCTCATATGAAAATGGGTATTACCCAGTCGGACTTTCCCAGTAAACAAAGACAAATAAATAAAGATATAAAGATATAAATAATTTCTACCCTTTGGTTAGGATGGTAGTTCAGATATTTTGCAGGCACCTCAATCTTTATGGGTATTAGCTGGGTTTAAAAACTATGGTGCAGATTCAATAAATACTACACAGGTCGCTAAAACTGTGAGCATGCCACGGCATGAAGTGCACACAATAGCACACAGTTTTGTATTCAGTAAGTAGTTCTACACGGCGTGTAGAGTCGTGGAAACATGGTAAACACTGTGGCATGCTAATTACATCTTAAGCAGCTGAATTCTATGCTAATCAACCAATCCAAGACAGAGGCGTTATTCAACAAGCTATAAAGCAGCTGTGTAGACTCATTGCTGGTTTCCCTGCAAATTCCAAAACCTACTGGAATACAGCTACATGGAAAGAAATTTGCTCTTTTTCATGTGCATGTGCAGGAGGCCCGTGTCTATGCTACTGCTTCTAAAAGACTACAGTCAGAAAGGAAAGGAGAAGAGTTTTTATACCCCATTTAACTTTTCATAATCTGCATAAGGTGGCAATTATAGAACACTATAGGGTGGATAAAGACACTACAGGAACTCTGCAACCTCTGTTGCCCTCAACTGAGAGCAAGGGCAAACTGAGGGGAGTCAAATACCAGTGGAAACTAAGGCATGTGTAGCACTTAGAATTTTAGCTACAGAAACCTTCCAGAGACAAACAGGGGACATACTGGCAGTGTCACATTCATCAGCACCCAGGATCCTCCATCAATTCCTGAATGCTATGCTGCAACATGCTAGCGAGTACATATATTTTCCACATACTACTCAGGAAACAGCAAGAATGATGTAAGAGTTCTGCCCTGTAGCACACTATCCTGATGGATGGGTGCCATAGACTGTACACATGTAGAAATAAAAGCACCACCCTGGGAACAGGAAAGAGTGTATATAAGTAGACAAGTTTATGACTCTATTAACTGCCAGGTCATGTGTAACACTAAGAGAATCATCCTGAATGTGTGTGCTGGCAACCCATGCAGTTACCACGACTCACATATCTGACACAACTCTCAACTGTATGAGATGTTTACTAGGGGGGATATCCCACAGGGTCATTTACTGGGGGATGCAGGTTATGCATGGGAACCGAGGCTAATGCTCATCAGAAATGCACACACACACCAACTGAAGAATGCTATAATGAGGCACACACTTAAAGAAGAAATATCACAGAGTGTGTGTTTGGGCTGCTGAAGTCATGGTTCCAGTACCTGGATACCTCTGGGGGAGCCCAGCAATACAATCCCCATACATGTGCTGAAATATTCACATTCTGTGCCATACTACACAACACTATTCTCAGAAAACAGCTTCAGCAGGAACTGCAAGGGGAAGGGCCACACATCCCACCAGCACTGGCAAGATCACCACAGCCACATGCAGGTGAGGAGTCAGAGGGGGAACCAGCAGCTGGTGTGGGTGCTGGCAAATGTAGATGTGCACAATATACCTCACAATGGCCAAGAGGCAATGGCTAGCACACACATTCACCAACTAAGGGGCTAAAACCTTCATCCTATGTACATATGTACAGTAACATTGATGCCAGACAACACTCACAACTTTTACTTACCCATGTAATGGCTGTGTACTGCTAGCATTAGTCAGCCCTAAACTAAAATGCTTGCAACTGCTGGATTTCCAAGGTAAGTATTGAACCTGGAATAGAAAAATAAAATGTCTAAGAATACAAATGAATGGCATATCCTTGCATACTGTTACTTGGTAATGTAAGTAAGTATAAGGTGGATGATTTTTACAGCAATTACATCAAGATGTGAGAGCACTGACTTATGTGAATACATGTGTCCTCTGTCAAGTAATAGGCCTTATGTCTAAAATGTACAGATTTAAAATAAATGTCTACATTTTGGCCTCATACGCTTGTAACAAAAATCATTAAAGAGTGAAGTTAGAAAATAAAGGCAAACTATTTCAGTTTCAGACTTCATATCCCTCAGAACAAACATAAAAATAGTAATGTAAAACCTGTGGTGATGACCCTTCTCTGGGCCAGTAATCAAGGAGCCTCTGTCCTCACCACTGACACTGGATTGGGACATTCACTTGGAACTTGTTACCACTCCCACAAGAGGGGAAAACATGCTGGACCTGATCATCACCAACATGGGGACTCTATGCTCCAGACCAGAAGTGTATCCCTCACTGGTAAGATCAGACCATAAACTAATCTCACTGGATATTCACATCCCGACTCCACCCCCTGCCCAGAAAACCAAAGTGAAAAACTTCTCTAAATCAAATTTCACACTCCTCAAAACTGAGGTGGAATCCTTCAAAGCCCCCAGGCCTGTGCAAAATACGGCCCAGACCGCAGAATCCTTTATAAACACATTCTATGAACACCTTCAGGAATGCATGGATCATGCGATCCCAAATAAAACCAAGACCCAATCCTCCAAAGGCAGACATCCTGTCTGGTGGACCCCAGCCATAAACAAACTATACAATAGAAGGAGGAAGCTACTAAAGGATAGAGCAAAATCCCAAAAAAGGGAAGGCATCACTGATCAGTATTAGCAAAAAACTACGGGCACACATAAAATTGTCTAAGGCCAGCTTCGAGAGAAAAATTGCACAGGACACTAAGGATAATCATAAGGCTTTCTTTAGTTATGTTAGGAACCTGGGTGGTAATTCCCAGATATGCTCAGAATTGGTCCAAAATGACATAAAATACACCGAACCCACAGACATTGCCAACATCCTAGCTGACAGGTTCAGCGCAAACTCCCCCCCCTCCCCACCAAAAGGGTAAATATCTATCCCAGCAGAGTGCTGCCCCCCTGACATCTCAGTTGCTCAGGTAAGAGCCGCCCTCTCCAAAGCAAAAAACACAGCATCAATGGGACCAGATGGTGTCCCAGGCTGCGTCCTACATGAACTACAAGAAGAGCTAAACCCAAACATAAAACTACTGTTCAATCTCAGCCTTACTACAGGATATGTGCCCAAAGAGTGGCGTACAGCAACAGTGGACCCTCTCCATAAAGGTGGTGCCTCAACGGATCCTGGAAACTATCGCCCCATAAGACTGACTAGCTTGGTCTGCAAAGCTATGGAAAGGATCATCATGGACCTCATAAATAAAGATATTGGGGACCTACAAACACTGGATCCTACCCAGTTCGGCTTTGTTAAGGGCAGATCCTGCCTCTTAAACCTGGTTGATTTCTTTGAAACAGTCACCAAGGCCATTGACGAGGGGAAGGTGGTCCACACAGCCTACCTGGACCTCGCAAAAGCCTTCGATACAATACCCCACTCGGGCATTATAGATAAGCTCACCAGCTTAAATATAAACCCCTATGTCACTAGATGGATTGCAAACTGGCTCAAGGACAGAACCCACATGGTTAGAATTGCTGGAGCCATGTCAGACTCCAAACCAGTTACAAGTGGTGTCCCACATGGCTCAGTCCTGGGACCTCTCTTGTTCGGTATATATTTCTCGGAGGTACAGGCCAACACGGAAGGACTGTGGCTGACCAAGTTCGCAGATGACTGCAAACTGGGCACCATAATCAACTCTCCAGTCGACACAAGAATCCTCCAAAACGGCCTCATAGAAACAGACAACTGGTGCCAGAGCCATGGCCTCAAGCTAAATGCCAAAAAGTGTATAGTCATCCCCTTTGGCAAAAACAAAGTGCCCACAAATTACCACATAGGTGGTAATCCATTAAGTACAGAAGAAGTAATTAGGGACCTGGGGACCCAAGTTGATAGCAATCTCTCATTTGAAAACCACGTGGCCAAAGTGGTTAGAAAAACATTTTATATAGCCCACCTAATCATGAAGGGATTCACATCTAGATCAGGGGACGTCATCGTGCCTCTTTACTCATCCCTCATCAGGCCCATAGTTGAGTACAATGCCCCTTTTGGGATGTAACTTACCAGACACCTGCAGCAACTAGAAAGACCCCAAAAGTACCTCAACAAGAGGATCAAAGGGCTCAAACGGATGCCATATGCTGCCCGGTTAAAGAAACTCCAGCTCTACTCAGTGGCATACTGCCTGTTCAGAGGCGATCTGTGTCTGGCGTATAAAGCCATGTCCAACCCGGAATTAATGGACATGCTGCACCTCAGAACATCCAAATCCCATCGAGCTACGCGCTCGAGAGACTTGAACCTCAGCACTGAAATAAATAGGACATGCTGGAGGGACAGATTCATAACCCAGAGGCTCCCTTCACTCTGGAATAAAATCCCAGTCCAGGTTAGGCAGAGTCCCTCATTGACTCTCTTCAAGAGGAATCTTGATGAGTAGATGGGAGATCGTAGGTTTACCCCGGGTATCACTTCTGTGTCACTGTTAGACAGAGGCACAGTATACTAACCTCGAAAAAGGGCATAGCAAAATAAATTTAAAATGGGTGGTGAAAGCCAAACACATTCTGGCTAGGCTTATAAATGCCCTAGGGCAGATAGCCTAGTATGAACCTATATACAAATGGATGCACTCAGTATTTCCAGATGCAAACCTCTCTGTATCAAGCACAATTTCCCTTAAGAGCATACAGGGAACACACTCAGCTCAGCATCTGGATTTCTCTATATCTGTCTCCCTCCAGGTCACCAGCAAGACTCCCCACTGGTACAGCTGTGGGTTTAGGTCCTCAGCTGAGGGTCCAAGCCAAGTCCTCCAGCACCCTCTCTGTGAACCCAGTGCTTCTTGTCCCTGCTCCAAGTAGCTGATATGCACGTACTGTGAGATTTTATTTTTCACACACACAACTGGGAAAGGTTGGCACAGATTTAGCTGCTGTGTCCCTTCTACTCAGAGTATAAGGTAGTTATTAATGCCGCCAAACACTTCACAATCAGTTACTCTAAAGCCCTTAACAAAGGTTGTCCAATTATTCTGTGTAATATTAATACTAATACAAATGGTAGTTGACCAAGATAGCTAGGCCTTCAGAAGTGACCCACACAGTGTCACCAAACAAATATAAGTGCTATCAAAGGTTAAATTCTTTCTAAAAGGGACCAGCCACAATAAAAGTTTTAAATATATTTAATAATAAATAATAAAAGAACATGAAAATACTGAATATATATTTACAGTAAACCACATAGTTCAAATTACAGGACATTTTGAAAATAACATTGATGGATAGACTTGGACAAATAAAGAAAAAATATCTAAATAAGCTTCACTATAATTTCCTGACTAAATATAGGAGAATTACTATTCCCTACATACTTAATAGAGCAACGCAGATGATGTGGTGAGTGGTCCTTCTTGTTGTCAGGCCCAAGACAGAATACTCAGTACTCAGTGATTATTCCCTTTAATATCTAAAACATAATTTCCAAGATGGCTGGCAGAATTACCTCATCTGGTCACCTGACTCTAGGTTCTCACAGTATCTCCTTTGAAGCTGAGACATTAATTTAGCATATATGGCTACAATACACATCTAAATGTTTATGGTAGTGCCCTGGAGCCATGAAACAATTACAGTGCTTCCCCTTGTCTTTACAGAGACTATTAAATAATGGCCTCTCTGAGACCTACCATCTCTGGTCCTAGTCATCATTGTGGTATGCCATTTTAATGGTTTAACAGCTCATTTACATTTCCCATATTTTTTAAGGTAAGCCAGCTATTTAACCTCTGCTCTTCCAGGGTCCTTTGCTAATATATACATACAGTATCACATATATATTCCTTCTCTATCCAGCAGGATCCACTGTTGATACATTTTTGACACTAGCAACCGTATAAATACATTTTGATTTTCAAATGCTATACAGTTCTAATACATATGTAACATAAGCATCTGTACAAATCAGTATTTGATATTCAAATGCCATACAGTTCTAATATATTTGTAACATAAACATTTGTGCAAATCAGTTTGATATTCAAAGGACATGTCATTCTTTAGTGAACTCCAGCTGGCTATGCTCGCATTAGCCCATATCATCATCATACTAGTTATTCCATCAACTGTTTGTGGGACCACAATGTTTAAAAACTCTTCCCATTGTTGGGCCTTTGCTACACTTTTATTTATGGCTTGATTGAGCTTTGTTGGTCTAACAGTTTGCCAGAGATGTACAAGTTACAAAAAACTGTCATATTCAACCTCTACATTCCCTGACTGTGCTTGTGTTTGACCACCATCATTATGACACATCTGGAGATACTCTAACATCAGGTGGTAAGAGTCCTACACTTCCACTGTCAGGATCACCTGTGATAATAAGCAACAAACACATGAAAGAAATTAATAGCCACACTACTACAGTTCAATATATGCTAACAAACTAACACTGGTGCCAATATTACAGAGAGCACAGCAATACACACACACAGTCCTGACACCCACCGCATACACACAGATAAATTAATATTTTTGTGAAATGCTTATCAGTGCTGAAATAAAAATGTTTGGCTTATCATGAGCAGATGACTCCATACTTGCTAGGGAGGATAGTCCTGGAACATATTAAGCAAAATGTTAAGACACCATCATCACAAAAACAATAACACAGGGGAAAATATTTTGGCCTTTATATATCCAGTAACAATACATTTAACTGAAACTTGGATGACACATCCACCCCAAGCCCATGTGTAATGAACCAAAATTTATTGTTAACTGTATTATTACTAGTCCTCCAAAAAATTATTAAAATTATTAAACCATCTTAAGTATTGCTTTCAATATTTTACTATACAATAAATATTTAAAAACTGACATAGGTAAGCCTACCTGGAAACTCCTCCTGGGACATACTTGTCCTCCCTGAAACAGCAGCACCAACATCAATCACATGCTGTTGTGCACTTTCCACTGAGCTCTCTGGATCCCTGACACTGGACATGAACTCATCATTTAGTGTCAGTGGTGGCTCTGTAGCAGCTTCCCTCTACAAGCCACTGCAGCACTCTGGGCCAATGAAAAAATGTCAGTGGACCTATGACGCACCAGATCATATGTCCTTCTGCATCCCCCAACAGCATTCACATTGTTCACAATCCGGTTCCAAATTTGCATTCTTCCATACATATCCCCACATCCTCTCTCAAGCAGAAAGGCACAATGTTGCCAAAATGCTTGGATGATGTTGTTTTCGGGGTCACTGAAGGGGCATTGTGGAGACTGGGTTGCTTGCGTGCCATAGTCCTAGTTGACATAAAACACAAAAGAGGGATTCTACACATAAATATCACATAAATAAAACTCCTGCTTACAAATAACACATATTATTAGCTTTTCAATATTACCCACTAGAGAAAAAAAACTTTCAAGTTATTCAAATATAAGAACTATCTTCAAGTTATAGAGCTGAGTATATTTTCTGTGTTATTCTGTATTATAGAGCTAAGTTGTCTGCTTGATATCTGTGTCTTACTGCTCTGCAAATCTATAGAAAACAGTATATATATTTTTTTATAATTTGCACATTCCTTACATCTGTGTTGAAACTGGTCCCCCCTCATTTCCTGCCTTGTCTTTCAGCTGATATAATTTAGCTAGTGCTGTGTCTCCTTTTAATTAACAATCTGTATTCAAACTGGAGAGACAGCCTTACAGAACTATCTTCAAGTTATAGAGCTGAGTATATTTTCTGTGTTATTCTGTATTATAGAGCTAAATTGTCTGCTTGATATCTGTGTCTTACTGCTCTGCAAATCTATAGAAAACAGTATATATATTTTTTATAATTTGCACATTCCTTACATCTGTGTTGAAACTGGTCCTCCCATTTCCTGCCTTGTCTTTCAGCTGATATAATTTAGCTAGTGCTGTGTCTCCTTTTAATTAACAACCTGTATTCAAACTGGAGAGACAGCCTTACAGAACTATCTTCAAGTTATAGAGCTGAGTATATTTTCTGTGTTATTCTGTATTATAGAGCTAAATTGTCTGCTTGATATCTGTGTCTTACTGCTCTGCAAATCTATAGAAAACAGTATATATATTTTTTATAATTTGCACATTCCTTACATCTGTGTTGAAACTGGTCCCCCCCTCATTTCCTGCCTTGTCTTTCAGCTGATATAATTTAGCTAGTGCTGTGTCTCCTTTTAATTAACAACCTGTATTCAAACTGGAGAGACAGCCTTACAGAACTATCTTCAAGTTATAGAGCTGAGTATATTTTCTGTGTTATTCTGTATTATAGAGCTAAATTGTCTGCTTGATATCTGTGTCTTACTGCTCTGCAAATCTATAGAAAACAGTATATATATTTTTTATAATTTGCACATTCCTTACATCTGTGTTGAAACTGGTCCCCCACCCCCCCTCATTTCCTGCCTTGTCTTTCAGCTGATATAATTTAGCTAGTGCTGTGTCTCCTTTTAATTAACAACCTGTATTCAAACTGGAGAGACAGCCTTACAGAACTATCTTCAAGTTATAGAGCTGAGTATATTTTCTGTGTTATTCTGTATTATAGAGCTAAATTGTCTGCTTGATATCTGTGTCTTACTGCTCTGCAAATCTATAGAAAACAGTATATATATTTTTTATAATTTGCACATTCCTTACATCTGTGTTGAAACTGGTCCCACCCCCTCATTTCCTGCCTTGTCTTTCAGCTGATATAATTTAGCTAGTGCTGTGTCTCCTTTTAATTAACAACCTGTATTCAAACTGGAGAGACAGCCTTACAGAACTATCTTCAAGTTATAGAGCTGAGTATATTTTCTGTGTTATTCTGTATTATAGAGCTAAATTGTCTGCTTGATATCTGTGTCTTACTGCTCTGCAAATCTATAGAAAACAGTATATATATTTTTTATAATTTGCACATTCCTTACATCTGTGTTGAAACTGGTCCCCCACCCCCCCCCCTCATTTCCTGCCTTGTCTTTCAGCTGATATAATTTAGCTAGTGCTGTGTCTCCTTTTAATTAACAACCTGTATTCAAACTGGAGAGACAGCCTTACAGAACTATCTTCAAGTTATAGAGCTGAGTATATTTTCTGTGTTATTCTGTATTATAGAGCTAAATTGTCTGCTTGATATCTGTGTCTTACTGCTCTGCAAATCTATAGAAAACAGTATATATATTTTTTATAATTTGCACATTCCTTACATCTGTGTTGAAACTGGTCCCCCCCCCCTCATTTCCTGCCTTGTCTTTCAGCTGATATAATTTAGCTAGTGCTGTGTCTCCTTTTAATTAACAACCTGTATTCAAACTGGAGAGACAGCCTTACAGAACTATCTTCAAGTTATAGAGCTGAGTATATTTTCTGTGTTATTCTGTATTATAGAGCTAAATTGTCTGCTTGATATCTGTGTCTTACTGCTCTGCAAATCTATAGAAAACAGTATATATATTTTTTATAATTTGCACATTCCTTACATCTGTGTTGAAACTGGTCCCCTACCCCCTCATTTCCTGCCTTGTCTTTCAGCTGATATAATTTAGCTAGTGCTGTGTCTCCTTTTAATTAACAACCTGTATTCAAACTGGAGAGACAGCCTTACAGAACTATCTTCAAGTTATAGAGCTGAGTATATTTTCTGTGTTATTCTGTATTATAGAGCTAAATTGTCTGCTTGATATCTGTGTCTTACTGCTCTGCAAATCTATAGAAAACAGTATATATTTTTTTATAATTTGCACATTCCTTACATCTGTGTTGAAACTGGTCCCCCCCCTCATTTCCTGCCTTGTCTTTCGGCTGATATAATTTAGCTAGTGCTGTGTCTCCTTTTAATTAACAACCTGTATTCAAACTGGAGAGACAGCCTTACAGAACTATCTTCAAGTTATAGAGCTGAGTATATTTTCTGTGTTATTCTGTATTATAGAGCTAAATTGTCTGCTTGATATCTGTGTCTTACTGCTCTGCAAATCTATAGAAAACAGTATATATTTTTTTTATAATTTGCACATTCCTTACATCTGTGTTGAAACTGGTCCCCCCCCCCTCATTTCCTGCCTTGTCTTTCAGCTGATATAATTTAGCTAGTGCTGTGTCTCCTTTTAATTAACAACCTGTATTCAAACTGGAGAGACAGCCTTACAGAACTATCTTCAAGTTATAGAGCTGAGTATATTTTCTGTGTTATTCTGTATTATAGAGCTAAATTGTCTGCTTGATATCTGTGTCTTACTGCTCTGCAAATCTATAGAAAACAGTATATATATTTTTTATAATTTGCACATTCCTTACATCTGTGTTGAAACTGGTCCCCCACCCCCCCCCCTCATTTCCTGCCTTGTCTTTCAGCTGATATAATTTAGCTAGTGCTGTGTCTCCTTTTAATTAACAACCTGTATTCAAACTGGAGAGACAGCCTTACAGAACTATCTTCAAGTTATAGAGCTGAGTATATTTTCTGTGTTATTCTGTATTATAGAGCTAAATTGTCTGCTTGATATCTGTGTCTTACTGCTCTGCAAATCTATAGAAAACAGTATATATATTTTTTATAATTTGCACATTCCTTACATCTGTGTTGAAACTGGTCCCACCCCCTCATTTCCTGCCTTGTCTTTCAGCTGATATAATTTAGCTAGTGCTGTGTCTCCTTTTAATTAACAACCTGTATTCAAACTGGAGAGACAGCCTTACAGAACTATCTTCAAGTTATAGAGCTGAGTATATTTTCTGTGTTATTCTGTATTATAGAGCTAAATTGTCTGCTTGATATCTGTGTCTTACTGCTCTGCAAATCTATAGAAAACAGTATATATATTTTTTATAATTTGCACATTCCTTACATCTGTGTTGAAACTGGACCCCACCCCCCCATTTCCTGCCTTGTCTTTCAGCTGATATAATTTAGCTAGTGCTGTGTCTCCTTTTAATTAACAACCTGTATTCAAACTGGAGAGACAGCCTTACAGAACTATCTTCAAGTTATAGAGCTGAGTATATTTTCTGTGTTATTCTGTATTATAGAGCTAAATTGTCTGCTTGATATCTGTGTCTTACTGCTCTGCAAATCTATAGAAAACAGTATATATATTTTTTATAATTTGCACATTCCTTACATCTGTGTTGAAACTGGACCCCACCCCCTCATTTCCTGCCTTGTCTTTCAGCTGATATAATTTAGCTAGTGCTGTGTCTCCTTTTAATTAACAACCTGTATTCAAACTGGAGAGACAGCCTTACAGAACTATCTTCAAGTTATAGAGCTGAGTATATTTTCTGTGTTATTCTGTATTATAGAGCTAAATTGTCTGCTTGATATCTGTGTCTTACTGCTCTGCAAATCTATAGAAAACAGTATATATATTTTTTATAATTTGCACATTCCTTACATCTGTGTTGAAACTGGTCCACCCACCCCCTCATTTCCTGCCTTGTCTTTCAGCTGATATAATTTAGCTAGTGCTGTGTCTCCTTTTAATTAACAACCTGTATTCAAACTGGAGAGACAGCCTTACAGAACTATCTTCAAGTTATAGAGCTGAGTATATTTTCTGTGTTATTCTGTATTATAGAGCTAAATTGTCTGCTTGATATCTGTGTCTTACTGCTCTGCAAATCTATAGAAAACAGTATATATATTTTTTATAATTTGCACATTCCTTACATCTGTGTTGAAACTGGTGCCCCCACCCCCTCATTTCCTGCCTTGTCTTTCAGCTGATATAATTTAGCTAGTGCTGTGTCTCCTTTTAATTAACAACCTGTATTCAAACTGGAGAGACAGCCTTACAGAACTATCTTCAAGTTATAGAGCTGAGTATATTTTCTGTGTTATTCTGTATTATAGAGCTAAATTGTCTGCTTGATATCTGTGTCTTACTGCTCTGCAAATCTATAGAAAACAGTATATATATTTTTTATAATTTGCACATTCCTTACATCTGTGTTGAAACTGGTCCCCACCCCCCTCATTTCCTGCCTTGTCTTTCAGCTGATATAATTTAGCTAGTGCTGTGTCTCCTTTTAATTAACAACCTGTATTCAAACTGGAGAGACAGCCTTACAGAACTATCTTCAAGTTATAGAGCTGAGTATATTTTCTGTGTTATTCTGTATTATAGAGCTAAATTGTCTGCTTGATATCTGTGTCTTACTGCTCTGCAAATCTATAGAAAACAGTATATATATTTTTTATAATTTGCACATTCCTTACATCTGTGTTGAAACTAGTCCCCACCCCCTCATTTCCTGCCTTGTCTTTCAGCTGATATAATTTAGCTAGTGCTGTGTCTCCTTTTAATTAACAACCTGTATTCAAACTGGAGAGACAGCCTTACAGAACTATCTTCAAGTTATAGAGCTGAGTATATTTTCTGTGTTATTCTGTATTATAGAGCTAAATTGTCTGCTTGATATCTGTGTCTTACTGCTCTGCAAATCTATAGAAAACAGTATATATATTTTTTATAATTTGCACATTCCTTACATCTGTGTTGAAACTGGTCCCCCCCCCTCCCTATTCTTGGTTGTAGTTTAAATTTGGTGGCTTTTGCAGTGCCCGCCCCACTGTAGATTTGATCTAAGACACTCCCCCAGGACATCTCTTTACCGCATTCTACCTAATAAACCCTTTCTGCACTTGCTTTTAGTCCTTTTTAATTTAATTACATTTTTTCAAACTGTCTGTGGACTAATATTGCTACATATTCAAGTGTGCCAGCTTGCACTGCATGAGAATTGTATTTACTACTGCTTTTGCTACTTTTCTAAAAAAAAAAAAAAAAAAATCTTCTGCTTTTACTGTACTTGTGTTTCTTCCTACTTTATTTTGCTTTTGCGTCATCTTAAACGTTCTCAATTGTATTTATTACTGCTTGGTGTAACTCATTCTAAGCCTTTTAGTTTAAACACTTGGGCTTCAGACCAGTTGTTTTACATTGAGAGGGTTTGTGGTCTGCACTGTAGTGGCAGAACAGGTAGCTTACATCCCTCTAAGTTGGGAACTGCTGATTGAGGGCTCAGTGTCTGTTATTCTAAAAGTATATTCTGGTTTAAGCACTTGGGCTTTCAGGCCAGTTATTTTACATTAAGAGGGTTTCGTGGTCTGCACTCTTGTGGGAGGAGAGGCTGGACTCTGCCCTTCTGAGCTGGGAATTTCTGGTTGAAGGCTTATAGTGCATGCATATCTGAATTTCTTCTTACTGAAATTGGTACACCTTGTTTGCTGTAGCATAGACTAGATCCAGGCCTGCTGAATCTAGCTTTGTTTGTATAACTTGAGCACTAATCCAGGCATTATTTAAAGTATTCAGTTGTATTTATTACTGCTTGGTAGTAACTTGGTTAAAGTGTAGCTATCACTCTAAGTCTTTTGGATTAAGCACTTGGGCTTCAGACCAGTTGTTCTACATTAGGAAGGTTTGTGGCATGCACTGTGGTGGCAGGACAGGTAGCTTTCATCCTTCTAAGTTGGGAACTGCTGATTGAGAGCTCAGTGTCTGTTATTCTTAAAGTGTATTAGCTCTGGTTTAAGCACTTGGGCTTCAGGCCAGTTATTTTACATTAAGAAGGTTCGTGGTCTGCACTCTTGTGGGAGGAGAGGCTGGACTCTGCCCTTCTGAGCTGGGAATTTCTGGTTAAAGGTTTATAGTGCCTGAATATTTGAACTGTATCTTACTGAAATTGGTACACCTTGTTTGCTGTAGCATAGACTAGATCCAGGCCTGCTGAATCTAGCTTTGTTTGTATGCTTGTTATTTCCCTGGAATGCTAATTCCACCTAAAACGCGGCTTCTCAGTGCTTCTGTGGATCCCTAGTGATATCTGCATTGCTTACTGTACTTATTTCCTTGCTTCGCTTGAAAGAAAGTTACTGTTTGTCGTTTTGCATTTAAGTTACCTGTAACACATTGCACTTGTTACCTGGCACTTGCTCACTAAAGCAATTATAAGTCAGCACTAAAAATTAAAAGCACTACACCCTCGCTCCCCATTGGCCCTTGTTTTCAATTATAAAGGAATTCCCAATATTATTCTAGCATGTCCAAAGGTCAGTTGTCAATCTCCTCTCCGGTCCAGCTGGTGAATATGGGAATCTTGAGGCAATGTTACAACTGCCTCATGTACACAGACAACCCTCTCCTCCTCCCAACAAATTCCAACACATGTGAGAGATGCAACCATATAGCCAAACTGGAGGCTAAGCTCTCTCAACTCAGTACTGGCATAACCAGTCAGGAGGAGAAGGAAACCACACTCACTACAATTCCAGTCTCACATAGACCTACCACGACAGCAAACCAAACACATAATCACACAAAAACATACTCAGAGGCTCTAAATAAAGATCTGCCTAAGCAGCAGAGACCTCCAAAGCAGACACCCAAGCAACCGCTACCCCAAAACAAAACACATGCAACACATATCTCACAAAGCCAGTGTGCCGAACAGTCACAGCCCTTAAGGCTAAACAACACACCTGATACACTTGTAATAGGTGACTCTATTGTCAGGCACACTGACGTCCCGCTCACCAGGCTGAACAAGGAGAAGGTCACGGTGAGCAGCCTGTCTGGTGCTAGGATCCGCCACATAACACAAGCACTCAGGTCACTCCAAGGCAAGTACAAATATGACTCAGTCATTGTCCATGCTGGTGTGAATGACCTGAGACGTACCTCCCTGGACTACATGAAAAGAGACATAGAGGAGCTCTCTGAGCATGTAGCCCAGGCTGGTATGACCCTGACCTTGAGTAGCATCTTACCCTCACCAAGAATGATGCCACAATATGAAGACAAGATGATCAATTTCAACAATTGGCTTAAGTATTGGTGTCATTCAAAGGGGATCCAATGCCTGTCAGCGTGGGATGATATGCACGACAAGCCACAATGCTTTGCTAGGGACGGCTTGCACCTGTCACCCCTGGGCTTTTGGATATTGGCAAAGGCTCTTGCTACCCCCATAGTGCCTTTTTTAGGCAAGGCTCAAAAGACAAACCCACCTCCATAGGTATCACAAGGGATAAGAAACTAAGAGTAATGCTACTCAACGCTAGAAGTCTAAACCTCAAGATGCATGCACTCGAAACTCTCCTTAGCATGGAGAACATCGATATCTGTGCAGTAACAGAAACCTGGTTCAGGACTCCCAAGAGCACCCCAGCACTACCAGGTTATACCTCATACCATGCTTTTCGGCCCCAAAACTTGGACCGAACCACAAAAGGAGGGGGAGTATCGATATTCATCAAAGATACCCACACCTCCAGGTTGGTGGCAAAGCACGAAGCATCAGAGACTATCCATGTGCAACTAACAGTGGGTAAAACTGCCTTCCAGTTTATAGCCTGCTACAGACCACCCTCCCAAACCCAGGAACCCCACTTGGCCTTCCTGAGAACACTGGAAAATATGAAGGTCTCTCCGAACACCATTATATTGGGTGACTTCAACTACCCAAACATAGATTGGGAGCATTACTCTAGCTCCAACACCCTTGCCCAAAGGTTCCTAGAATTCATAAACTCAAATGCTATGGAACAACTTGTTACCACTCCCACAAGAGGGAAAACATACTGGACCTGATCATCACCAACATGGGGACTCTATGCTCCAGACCAGAAGTGTATCCCTCACTGGTAAGATCAGACCATAAACTGATCTCACTGGATATTCACATCCCGACCCCACCCCCTGCCCAGAAAACCACAGTGAAAAACTTCTCTAAAGCAAATTTCACACTCCTCAAAACCGAGGTGGAATCCTTCAAAGCCCCCGGTCCTGTGGAAAATACGGCCCAGACCGCAGAATCCTTTATAAATGCATTCTATGAACACCTTCAGGAATGCATGGATCATGCAATCCCAAATAAAACCAAGACCCAATCCTCCAAAGGCAGACGACCTGTCTGGTGGACCCCAGCCATAAACAAACTATACAATAGAAGGAGGAAGCTACTACATGATAGAGCAAAATCCCAAGAAGGGAAGGCATCTCTGATCAGTATTAAAAAACTAAGGGCACTCATAAAATCGTCAAAGGCCAGCTTCGAGAGAAAAATTGCACAGGACACTAAAGATAATCACAAGGCTTTCTTTAGTTATGTTAGGAACCTGGGTGGGAATTCACAGATATGCTCAGAATTAGTCCAAAATGACAAGAAATACACTGATCCCACAGACATTGCCAACATCCTAGCTGACAGGTTCAGTGCAAACTTCTCCCCCCACCACCAAAGGGCAAATATCTATCCCATCAAAGTGTGGCCCCCACCGACATCTCAGATGGTCAGGTGGGAGCCGCCCTCTCCAAAGCAAAAACACAGCATCAATGGGACCAGACGGTGTCCCAGGCTGCGTCCTACATGAACTCCAAGAAGAGCTAAACCCAAACATAAAACTACTGTTCAATCTCAGCCTTACTACAGGATATGTACCCAAAGAGTGGCGTACAGCAACAGTGGTCCCTCTCCACAAAGGTGGTGCCTCAACGGACCCTGGAAACTATCGCCCATAAGCCTGACTAGCTTGGTCTGCAAAGCTATGGAAAGGATCATTATGGACCTCATAAATAAAGATATTGGGGACCTACAGACACTGGATCCTACCCAGTTTGGCTTTGTTAAGGGCAGATCCTGCCTCTTAAACCTGGTTGACTTCTTTGAAACAGTCACCAAGGCCATTGACGAAGGGAAGGTGGTCCACACAGCCTATCTGGACCTCGCAAAAGCCTTCGATACAATACCCCACTCGGGCATTATAGATAAGCTCACCAGCTTAAATATAAACCCCTATGTCACTAGATGGGTTGCAAACTGGCTCAAGGACAGAACCCACATGGTTAGAATTGCTGGAGCCATGTCAGACTCCAAACCAGTTACAAGTGGCGTCCCACAAGGCTCAGTCCTGGGACCTCTCTTGTTTGGTATATATTTCTCGGAGGTACAGGCCAACACGGAAGGACTGTGGCTGACCAAGTTCGCAGATGACTGCAAACTGGGTGCCATAATCGACTCTCCAGCCGACACAAGCATCCTCCAAAAGGGCCTCATAGAAACAGACAACTGGTGCCAGAGCCATGGCCTCAAGCTAAATGCCAAAAGTGTATAGTCATCCCTTTGGCAAAACAAAGTGCCCACAAATTACCACATAGGTGGTAATCCATTAAGTACAGAAGAAGTCATTAGGGACCTGGGGACCCAAGTTGATAGCAATCTCTCATTTGACAACCACGTGGCCAAAGTGGTTAGAAAAACATTTTATATAGCCCACCTAATCATGAAGGGATTCACATCTAGATTAGGGGAGGTCATCGTGCCTCTTTACTCATCCCTCATCAGGCCCATAATCGAGTACAATGTCCCTTTTGGGATGTACCTTACCAAACACCTGCAGCAACTGGAAAGACCCCAAAAGTACCTCACCAAGAGGATCAAAGGGCTCAAACAGATGCCATATGCTGCCCGGTTAAAGAAACTCCAGCTCTACTCAGTGGCATACCGACTGCTCAGAGGTGACCTGTGCCTGACGTATAAGGCCGTGACCTGTGCCTGACGTATAAGGCCATGTCCAACCCGGAATTAAGGGACATGCTGCACCTCAAAAAATCCAAATCCCATCGAGCTACACGCTCGAGAGACTTGAACCTCAGCACTGAAATAAATAGGACATGCTGGAGGGACAGATTCATAACCCAGAGGCTCCCTTCACTATGGAATAAAATCCCAGTCCAGGTTAGGCAGAGTCCCTCATTGACTCTCTTCAAGAGGAATCTTGATGAGTGGATGGGAGATCATAGGTTTACCCCGGGTATCACTTTTGTGTCACTGTTAGACAGAGGCACAGTATACTAACCTCGAAAAAGGGCATAGCAAAATTAATTTAAAATGGGTGGCGAAAGCCAAACATACTCTGGCTAGGCTTATAAATGCCCTAGGGCAGATAGCCTAGTATGAACCTATGAACCTATGAACATATCTCAGTCACACACAAAACAAGGTTTGATTCAAAACAAGGAGTAACAATAGCAAAGCAATCCTATTTAAAAACATTTTGGTTGCAGCAACACAGAGATGGAACTTGTCTCCCCCACCCCGCAAAGCATCATTGGGTTGGGAGTGTGGCCTAGTGGTTAAGGTATTTGCCTTACAAACACAAGGTGCAGGGTATGAATCTCACAAGGGATAATTGGCTAGGCTTAAAATGGCTCGCAAGGGCAGTTAGCTTAGTACTAATCTATGAATCTATGAAACTATGAATCATGCAAATGACATTTCTGTATCAAACAAAGGAATAAAGCATCAGTGAATTGTTATAAGTGTTATCAAATTGTCCCAAAAACAGGTGTACCCATTTACCATATAACATTATTTTTTATGCAATTGCCAGTCACCTTTACCTGTGGCCAGCACTCCCCTGGAGGTGTTTATGGGCCATTCTAGAAGGTTAACACACCTATGTCATTGACAATATAAGGGTTTTAACCTTCTAAGATGGCCCATAAACACCTCTAGGGGAGTGCTGGCCACAGGTAGAGGTGTTTATGGGCCATCCTAGAAGATTAACACCCCTATTGTCAATGACATAGGGGTGTTAAACTTCTAGGATGGCCCATAAACACCTCTAGGGGAGTGCTGGCCACAGGTAGAGGGTTAACACCCCTAGAGGTGTTTATGGGCCATCCTAGAAGGTTAACACCCCTATGTCATTAACAATATAGGGGTGTTAGCCTTCTAGGATGGCCCATAAACACCTCTATCTGTGGCCAGCACTCCCCTCCAGGTGTTTATGGGCCATTCTAGAAGTTTAACACCCCTATGTCATTGACAATAGGGGTGCTAACCTTCTAGGATGGCCCATAAACACTTCTAGTGGAGTGCTGGCCACAGGTAGAGGTGAACACCCCTATTGTCAATGACATAGGGGTGTTAACCTTCTAGGATGGCCCATAAACATCTTTAAGGGAGTGCATCATGAAAATGGCATTTCTGTATCAAACAAAGGAATAAAGCATCAGTGAATTGTTATGTGTTATTGAACTGTCTCAAAAACAGGTGTACCCATTTATCACATAAAATTATTTTTTTATGCAATTGCCAGTCACCTCTACCTGTGGCCAGCACTCCCCTAAAGGTGTTTACAGGCCATCCTAGAAAGTTAACACCCCTATATCATTGACAACATAGTACATTTACATTTCACTGAAACAACAGAAGAGTGTAAAGAGAAATAGTTGTAACATTAACACTTGAGATAAAAGTTAAATAAGACTGTGCATCTGAGAAAGTAAAATGTTCTGACAAAAATTTCTATGCCATCAGTAAACTTTTTAGAAGTGCATACAGATAAAAGTAGTATTTGTTCTCTCTCTCTCTCTCTCTCTATATATATATATATATATATATATATATATATACATGTATATATATATATATATATATATATATATATATATATATATATATATAAATATATACACACACACACACACACACACACACACACACACACACACACACACACACACACACACACACACACACACAGTGGATATAAAAAGTCTACACACCCCTGTTAAAATGCCAGGTTTTTGTGATATGAAAAATGAGACCACAATAAATCATTTCAGAACTTTTCCCACCTTTAATGTGACCTATAACCTGTACAATTCAATTGAAAAACAAACAAATCTATCAGGGGGAAAGATATAAAAAATAAAAAAAACATACAGTACGCTGGTTCCATAAGTGTGCACACCCTTAAACTAATACTTTTTGTTTGTGTACACCCTTAAACTAATACTTTGTTAAAGCACCTTTTGATTTAATTACAGCATTCAGTCTTCTTGGGTAGGAGTCTTTCACCATGGCACATCTTGACTTGACAATATTTTCCCACTCTTCCTTGCAAAAGCACTCCAAATCTGTCAGATTGCAAGGGCATCAATTGTGCACAGCCCTCTTCAGGTCACCCCACAGATTTTCTATTGGATTTACATCTGGGCTCTGGCTGGGCCATTCCAAAACTTTCATTTTATTCTGATGAAGCCATTCTTTTGTTGATTTGGATGTATGCTTGGGGTCATTGTCATGCTGAAAGGTGAAATTCAGCTTCATCTTCAGCTTTCTAGTAGATGCCTGAAGTTTTTGGCCAAAAGTGACTGGTATCTGGAACTGTTCATAATTCTCTCCACCTTGACTAAAGCCCCTGTTCCAGCTAAAGAAATGCAACCCCAAAGCATGATACTGCCGCTACCATGCTTCACTGTGGGGATAGTGTTCTTTTGGTAATGCAGAGTGTTGTTTTTGTGCCAAACATACCTTTTAGAATTGTGGCCAAAAAGTTCAACCTTGCTCTCATCAGACCATAACACATTTTCCCACATGCTTTAGGGAAACATGATGTATTGTTTTGCAAATTCTATATGGGCCTAGATGTTTTTTCTGTGTAAGAAAATGCTTCCATCTTGCAGCTCTACCCCATAGTCCAGACATATGGAGAATAAGGGAGATTGTGGTCACATGTAGTACACAACAAGTACTTGCCAGAAATTCCTTCAGCTCCTTCAGTGTTGCTGTAGGTCTCTTGGCAGCCTCCCTGACCAGTTTTTGTCTTGTCTTTTCATCAATTTTGGAGGAATGACCATTTCTTTGCAACGTCACTGTTGTCCCATATTTTTTCCACTTTTTGATGACTGTCTTCACTGTGTTCCATGGTATATCCAATGCTGTGGAAATTTTTTTGTACCCTTCTCCTGACTGATACCTTTCAACAATGAGATCCTTTTGATGCTTTCTAAGCTCACTGCAAATCATGGCTTTTGCTGTAGCAGGCAACTGAGTAAATGTCAGGAAAATCCTACTAGCACAGCTGAACTTTATTTAGGGTTAATCATAATCTTTTTAATTGATGGCAGGTGTGTACCCAAGAAGACTGAATGTTGTAATTAAATCAAAAGGTACTTCAACAAAGTATTAGTTTAAGGATGTGCACACATAACAAAGTATTAGTTTAAGGGTGTGCACTTATGCAACCAGTGTATTGTACGTTTTTTATTCTTTTATATTTTTTATATTTTTTTCAATTGAATTGTACAGATTATAGGTCACATTAAAGGTGGGAAAAGTTTTGAAATGATTTATTGTGGAGTAATTTTTTTATATCACAAAAACCTGGCATTTTGACAGGAGTGTGCAAACTTTTTATATCCATTTGATATATATATATATATATATATATATATATATATATATATATATGGGTTCACTTCAGTTCACTGAACTTTCAATTCACTGACTTTCATTTCACTGACACCATTTCACTGAAATTCATTTCACTGAAACTTCATTTCACTGAAAGTTCATTTCACTGACAACTATTATTAGCAATAAAATGGAATATTCCCCCTTCCCCACTGTAGTGCGACCCTGGAGTTAGAATATATAGTTGGGGGGGCAGAGCCCCCCACATTGGTGGGTGTGGGGGGTGCAGCCCCCCACTTCATTTCATATGATATTCCTACGTTTTGATATAATATTGCTTAGTAAAAGAAAAGTAAGTGGGGGCTGCACCCCCACACCCCCCGATGTGGGGGGCTCTGCCCCCCACACCCCCCTAACTATATATTCTAACTCCAGGGTAGCACTACAGTGGGGAAGGGGACATATTCCATTTACTTTGCAATAATACGTGTCAGTGAAATGAACTTTCAGTGAAATGAAGTTTCAGTGAAATGAATTTCAGTGAAATGGTGTCAGTGAAATGAAAGTCAGTGAATTGAAAGTTCAGTGAACTGAAGTGAACCCATATATATATATATATATATATATATATATATATATATATATATATATATATATATACATGTGTCCACTATGTAATTTCAAAAAGTCAAAATCTCAAACCTCAGAATCCCGATGTTCAGATGTTCAAGATTTTGAAATCTTGAAATGCAAAAAAAAAAAAAAACAAAACAAAACTAAAACAAAAAAAGTTAGACATCACATTGCTGCAGAGGGGCAACCACCTGCACCCCCCTAAGTGGGTGGCTGCATCCTCACACCCCCTGCTACTTAAATATACCAACTCTGAGATCACACTACAGTGAAGAGAATGGTAAAGTTACTGTTCTGCACTGTTCGGTGATCTCAATTGTTTAACTTCGAGATTTCAAAATTTCAAACATCCAGACGTTGAGATTCTGATGTTTGGGATTTTGAGATTTCAAAATTAAGAAATGGACCCATATATACACATATATATTTTTCCTAGTTAAGTGAGCACATCCAGTATATAACTGAAAAATGTAATCATACCTTATCAAGATCAGTAGTCTTCTCTGCAGATAAATCCAAAGTAATGATAATCTTCTCCTGTGTTATCCACATAAATAAGTCTCCTCACCTTCAAGTTCCCTGGCTACATGGTTACCTTTTTATAGTGTAGATTCAGGCCTGTGAGCATGGCAAAGATACAAATGAGGTGTCAATTCATTAGAATTGCTAAATCCCCAAACCTTGGCTTCATGTAAACATAGTGCAGGCACTCCCTCAGTGTTTTTTGCTAATGGATTGCAACTGTGAATGATAATTAGTATGAAGAAGGAAAACGCAAGACTAATTTAGGCTCCCTTACCTCCAGTAGGTGTGTCCACCAGGTTAAGCTTATAAAGTCTAGATGTAATTGTATCAAGGTTTTAAATATAAGTAAGCAGCACTCACTTCACAGTTTCTCTTCAGTAAAATCCAACTTCCCCTGCATTTGTTGAAAATTATATATTACTGTAATTTGATATTCTCACACATTTTAAGAAGAATTATACAAAATGCCTTACAACCTGCAGGTCTCAGGTTACCGCTCAGATAAGAGCAGAATGAATACCATACAGAGATAAGACAGAATGCATTTCGCCAAACAATCATAAATGGTTGTGTGATAACTCATTGCAGTACATCTTTAATTAATACATGTACAAATAACTCAGAAGTGTACAAGTGCCATGTGTCTTGTTTATACAGTGCATGATTTTGGACTTGCTTGTATGAATAATGATTTTCATTCTCTGATATTTCTGTGGCAAAGAGGGATAAGACACCCTTACTGTGTTTTGAAGGTTCACTGGTGTGAAAGTTCAAATCCAGACTTGTGTAAAATATTTCATGTGTACTAACATATATTTTGTAGTGTTGTTTATTTCATAGATTTCTTTTCTTTTTTTTTTTTTAATGCCAGTATCAAACACGGGAAATCGATAAACACAATAAATGTCATGTAATGTACTTCTTTGACTACCAATGCATCAACTACTCCTGTGAATCACCTGTGTGTGTAGTGCTAAACATGTTGAGCCACATAGTATATACTATCTGTAGAGCATGGCTCAAGTTCTACCTTTGTCTTTTAAGGATGAAACCTAAGAAACACTGCTCACAAGGCTAAAACAAGCTTAGCTTTACATGTCTCATTTGTGGGACACTTACCATCACTCAAACCTGGTCTAATGTCCCACACAAGAAGCAGATAGAATGCCTACAGACAGGATGAAGACATTTTCAAATTTAAAAAGGATACATTGTTGCATTTTTTGCTTTCCATTGTTCAAATGCACTAAGCAGTGTTGCACAGTGGTTAGCAACCTTCCCCAACACCTGCAGAGAGGATATAGACAGTAGGCAATTTTAAAATGGATACATTCTATCAAGTATGTTGAGCACCATGCAAACACACTAAGTGGAGGTGCATGGTAGTTAACACACAGAAATTAATAATGAACAGGAAAATATACAACTATTATTTAACTATTCCTGTGGCAGCAGGTGTAAGTGTAGGGCTGCAATGCAGATGGTCCTGGGTTCTAACACAAGAAATTCCAAGTATTTTTACTGGTGTTCTATTTCACTTTATATTAAATATCTCATACAAATTTAAACATAATTATACATGACAATAAGTATGTACAGCAGTGGAGCTCATATGAATTATATATATGATGGTGGGTATACTGAATACTAGGTTTCTGTAATTATAATTGTGTTATCTGGCCATGGATGGCATTCAGACTTTAATAAGACTCATACACACATAAACGAATAAACCAGGACTTTGGCAGCTCACGCACATATATGGTAAGCCCCTCAATCTAAGATGTGCATTTACATATAATTCATGAATATATATGAGAAACACGTCTTCTGTGGCAAGGATGGCAAATCATAACTGTGGCTAGGGTTGTCACCTTTTCAAATGTGCAAAGTGGGACATTTTTTGCATAAACGTAAGATTTTGCAGGATAAAACACACCCATGGCCAGTACAAAGGATAGAACTTCAATATTTGACATAATAAAAGCATGTTCTTGTACCATTTGTGTTGTTTATGTTATTTCTTATAACATTCAGGTCTTTCAGATATAAAATAACTGTTTTATGCAACCATTAAAAAAAACTTAGGAAATTATTTTTGTCCAAAAATCTCAGGACATTTGCCATTTTTTAGTTTTTTTTTTGTGGGACACAACAGCCAAAAGAGGGACTGTCCCCCGCAAAGAGGAACAGGTGGTAACCCTAAGGTCTGTGGAAGAAAATGTTTTGTCTCTTATACATAGATTTGAATCCCACACTGTAAAAATCAATTTTATCAGTGAATAATGCCAAATCAAAAATGTGCCCCCCGGTACATGTCTACAAAGTTAAATCACTTAATAGTTGCAGCAGCAAACAACCCTCAAACTAATGTCAAGTGTCAGCTTACCCTTCAATTTCCAAAACTGCTCTGCAACTGCTGCTCTCCACTTAACATCATGCAAACATGGTTGGCATCATTGTTCAGGTTTGTGTACTACCAGTAAATGTGATAACAGGCAAAGTTGGGAAATCATAGGTTCATAGGTTCATAGGTTGGTACTAGGCTATCGGCCCTAGGGCCTATACAAGTCTAGCCATAACAATTCCCTGGCTATTTCTTCCCACAGTATTTACTTCCCTGGACCCTTGTCTAGCAGGGCAACTGACGTAATCCCCGGAGTGAATTTCCTATCTCCCATCTAATCATCAAGGTTCCTTTTGAAGAGGGCCAAAGAGGTGGTCTGCTTGACATGTATGGGCAGTCTATTCCAGAGTGAGGGGAGTCTCTGGGTCAGGAACCTATCCCTCCAGCATGTTTTGCTCATTATGATGACATGGTTTAGATACCTGGAATGTGTGTCTCTGAGGGATTGGGATTTCTTTAAGTGTAGCATGCCCAACAGCTCTGGGTTTGACATAGCCTTGTATGTTAAGCAGAGATCATCTCTGAGTAACAATATGCAACAGAGTATAGGTGGAGTTTTTTTAGATGGTCAGCATAGGGCATCTAAGGGGTGCACCAATGGCTAATGAGCTCCACAATGGTATCACAGCTGATAAAAACTCAAAAGACTCCAAGGAACTGCAATCGGTAGATCTTTTATTGTAAAACAACAACAGAATCCAAAAAGTAAGCGCTTTCACGTCATGCGACGCTTCATCAGACTTTGAATAAATGTGAAGATACTAACTCCTTAAATACATAATAATTAATTGGTCTCTTAAATTAATTAAACTGCTAACCATCAATTAAAATGCATAATATATTGACACCACAGTATGAAAGACAGAGAGTGCATATCTTTATAAGCAAATCAAGAATATATTAAAACTTGTAAGAAAAATATATATTAATAAATATTCTCCTTTCAACATAAAATTATACGTAGAATGCATCACAAAAATAAAAATGAAAAATAAAAAATAAAAAATAAAAAATATATATGTGTTATGCATAATGTTAAAAACAATCACACAATATGAACAACATGACATAGTGGAGAGTGCGCTGATGACAGAAATCAACGCCCTAGAGGCTGAGATCGTTAAACTTCTTAATACCACAGAGTTAGAGACCTTACACAATGATCTGAAGCTGATGCTCTCATCCTTGGACAATAAATCCCTGCAGGACAAAAAGAAAAGAAAAAAATTGGAAAGGGACTTCACTGATTTCCAAAAGGGCCAGGTCTTTTCTTGGCCTAGGGAAAGATATTTCACTCGGGCTGATAACGAGGTTAATAATGGTACAGTGCCGTGTTCTAAATCAGCTGTGAAAGGTGTAACAGGCACTCGGACAACAGCCGTCACTGTGACGTCAACACCGGAATCAGGACCTAATCTACCAGTTCATGAAGTGAATGAACCGAGTATGAACTTCATGACAGCGAAAACTACAAATAAACAACAACAGGTGACTGTTGAAGCCATGGTACACCACAACGGTGAAACACACGCATCCACCCACAATATCTCAGTTCATGCAGACGAGACAGCCACCAGAGCTGTCCGGAAGAAGCAACCATTGATTGATTCACACACAGAAATTACTGAGAAAGAGGACTTTGTGACACTGGAGGGGTTTCCATCTTTTCCACTTCCCATCAAATCTTTCGAGAAAAGAACTTGGTCTCCTCAACCTTATACCAAGAAAAGGAAGAGCATAGAGGCAACTCACGAACAGCAGAGAAAAACTCTGAAATCCACCAATGTGACTTAGTATATAATATCTCAAGGTATGTGCTCACTGAGTATGAACTCTCAGTACTTAACAAAGGATTGAATTTTATACCATCAGGGTTCATAGATGTTGCTGATGTTATCGTAGATATTAAATTGTTTACGAGGAACATCGGCTTGAAAATGTTGTTTGGTGATGATGTTCATACCACTAACATGGGGAATGTGAATGTTTTTAAAAAAACCTCTGTTTTTATACCTCAACAACATCCTATGCTCGAAGCCTTTGAGCGTGCATGTGAATGCGATTTATATGATTTATATAATAGCAATGATATTAAAGCCGAATTTTTCAACATGACCAAAAATGAGAAAGAAGCTGTTAAGAGTTTACAGAATAATGAGAACATTACAATAAGACAGGCTGATAAAGGGGGAGCCGTTGTAGTAATGGACAGAATGTCCTATAGGCATAAGATGGAGCTTTTGCTGGCTGATATTGATACTTATCATCCGTTGAATGCTAGCACTTTAAATACATTGATTAAGGGTGTACATGGATATTTATATGATCTTTTGTTAACCAATATTATTGATTCTGATTTGTACAAATATTTCTTAGTAGAGAATCCCCTGATTCCTGTTTTCAGGGGTCTTCCAAAGATTCACAAGGTACCACATGACCCCCCTTTGAGACCAATCGTCTCTAGCAGAGGTTGGATCACAGAGCCCTTGTCTATATACTTAGACAAAAAATTTAAGTCATTGGTCAATAACACCCAACAGATACTTAGAGATACTCAACATTTTTTAGAGAATTTGGCAAGTTTTAACAGGTTAACACCTATTGACACAGGAGATTTATTTGTAACATTAGATGTGAAATCCCTATTCACGTCAGTACCTAATAATATTGGAATAGAATATGTGAGGTTATTTTTACTTGAAAACAACATACCCAATGACAAGATTATAAGATGGATGTCACTGTTGGAACTAGTGTTTGACAACAATGTTCTGTTGTATGAAAATGCATATTTTTTGCAAAAGAAGGGATAAGAGAACACATTTACGCCATACACAAAGAGAATACAACTAATGCCTTAGCACGACATGTACTTGACCATGGTTTTACTCACACCTTTAAGTTTAGAGCTTTAGAAATAGTTAGTAGGACCAATAGACTTGGTGATTTTAAGAACAAAATTGAGGAAATAGAGAATAAGTGGATACTTAGGCTGCAAGCACATAAATATGGCTTAAATGAGAAAATTACTCTTAAACCTTTTTTAGCAGCACGGCCACTTAGACATTAATTCATATTGTGTGATTGTTTTTAACATTATGCATAACACATATATATATTTTTTATTTTTTATTTTTCATTTTTATTTTTGTGATGCATTCTACGTATAATTTTATGTTGAAAGGAGAATATTTATTAATATATATTTTTCTTACAAGTTTTAATATATTCTTGATTTGCTTATAAAGATATGCGCTCTCTGTCTTTCATACTGTGGTGTCAATATATTATGCATTTTAATTGATGGTTAGCAGTTTAATTAATTTAAGAGACCAATTAATTATTATGTATTTAAGGAGTTAGTATCTTCACATTTATTCAAAGTCTGATGAAGCGTTGCATGACGTGAAAGCGCTTACTTTTTGGATTCTGTTGTTGTTTTACAATAAAAGATCTACCGATTGCAGTTCCTTGGAGTCTTTTGAGTTTTTATCAGCTGTGATACCATCGTGGAGCTCATTAGCCATTGGTGCACCCCTGTTTTATTATTCTTGCCTGCATGCCTCTATTCAAGGGTGCTTTATTCAGCAGTGGTTATTTTTGTTTGAGCATAGGGCATCTGCTTTAAGCCTGTGATTCTTTTAGTGAGGTACATCTGCAGCCTTTCCAGTTGTTGCAGATGTCTTGAGAGGTACATACCAAATGGGGCATTGTATTCTATAATGGGTCTAATGAGGGATGAGTACAGTGAGACAATTACTTCCTTTTTTTCTGGATGAAAAGCCCTTAGTGATGAGGTGTGCCATATAGAAGGATTTCCTGACTGTTGTGGTTATGTGGTTATCAAAGATGAGACCACTGTCCACCTGTGTCCCTAAGTCTCTTATCACACCTTTAGTGTTTAGTGTACTGCCACCTATGTGATAAGTCATGGGTAAATGTTTTCTCCCAAAGGGGATAACTATACATTTCTTGGCATTGAGCTTGAGCTCATGGCTCTGGCACCAAACATCTATTTCTGTAAGCGCTTTTTTGTATAATATCCACATAATTTGGGGATTCAATAATGGCTCCCAGTTTGCAGTTATCTGTGAACTTTGTTGGCCAGAGTCCCTTAGTGTTGGCCTGTACTTCAGAGAAACAGATGCCAAACAAGAGCGGTCCCAGGACTGAACCCTGAGGTACTCCACTTGTCACTTGTCTGGAGCTGGATTTGGAGTCGGCTACTTTTACAGTGTGGGTTCTGTCAGTAAGCCAGTTGGCAACCCATCGAGTGACATAGGGATTAATGCCCAGCTTAGTAAGTTTATCTATGATTCCAGAGTGGGGGATTGTGTTGAAGGCCTTGGTGAAGTCCAAATAGGCTGTGTGGACCACCTTACCCTTGTCCACAGCTCTGGAGACTGATTTGAAGAAGTCAATCAGGTTCAGGAGACAAGATCATATTCTTAGCTTTGGAGAGTGCATTTTTTACCCGTGTGGCCGTTATTACCGGAATTTGGCAATCTTTCAGTATTGAGATGGGCCCTTTAAGGAGTGAGAGGGGGGTGAAGTTAGCACTGAATCGATCTGTCAGGATATTGGAAATATCCTTGGGATCAGTATATTTAATGCCATTCTGTTGTAGCTCACAGCTGATCTGAGCAGGCATATGTGCAATATATGCACATTGCAAGGATCACTCTGAGCAATAGTTAATTATAGTTCGTAGCTGTTAGGAAGTATACTTAAAATGTAAAAGTTCAGATATAACACTTTATTATTGTGATAATGGATTGTACATCGCTAATTTTATCTCTTTTTTTTCTCTCACCCCAAACCTTATCTCTTTTTTCTTTCTATGTATTGTCAAAGCATTTCCATGTCATGAATCTCTGACAAATCACAAAATGCTTTACAGCAAAGGGAGGTATGCCAACCCCAGTGGCTCAACTCCACCTGGCTCTGGCACCGACACCCAGCATATCTGGGATGCATGTTTGATAGACACAGGCATCTGTTGTCCCCTAACTAGTTCCAATCATGATGTCCCCCAACTCTCATGTCTCTCATTGTCCCTGTGTCTTGTCTTGTTTTTCCTGTTTGTTTGCATCTGCTTCCTCATCTACCCGAATTACCTGACCCAGACATACCTACATCTCTTACTCAACATTCCTCTCTTACTGACGTAAAAAGAAAAAAATGGGCACCTGTGTCACCAAAACAAATTTTGTCCAATACATAACTCTCTGCTTTGCACACTTGTTTTCTCGACACACTTGATTCGGTCCAATTGGCTATACAACATGATTGCATCATTGTCACCCCTCTTTGTTGAGGTGACAGTCCAAACTGAGCCAAGATTTGATATATATTCATATAACATTGTTGAGGAAGTGGATAGCTATGTTTCTTTCCTACCTCCCTTCTGCATATTCCCTGGCCACAATCAGGAAAATAAGGATCAAAACTCAATTTGTCCCCTGACTCACACAAGCCACCCAAACCCTACTGAGTAAGAGAGATAGTGCATGGAAAAAATGGAACAAAATCAAATCCAGCACTGACCTTCATACCTGCAGAGAACTCTGTAACTTAACCAAAACAAAGGTATCCCTTGACAAACAAAACTTTTTCATAAACAACTCAATAATCCACACTCTGCCCATCAAAAATTCTGGCAATCTGGTAATACGTTGTTGCACCCTGGGTGCCCATCTTCCTCTAATCCCTGCCCAAACCACTCTCCCTCAGATACAGCTACATTTCTAAATTCCTTCTTCATCAACTCTATCTGCAATCTTACCACTAATAATAATAATATCACCAACCTCACACTGTCTGCTACTACCATTTCTCCCAATTTCACTCTTAAACCAGTCCCCACTGTCTACATCAAATCCCTTCTGTCCAAACTTAAAACATGCTCCCCATCAGTTGATAACTTACCTCCACAATTCCTAAAAATGTCTGCAAATTCCATTGCTTTCTCTATCTCTGTACTAATCAATAGATCAATAGATCTATTAAGGAAAACTCAGTGTCTGACAACTGGAAAAAATATATATGTTATACCCCTGCATAAAGATGGTAATTCAACTGAACTCTCTAATTTCAGACCTATTTCCATCCTCACACCCCTGTTTAAAATACTTGAAAAATATATCCACAAACAACTCCTTGATCAGTTGCTCCATGAAAATCTCCTGACACCCGCACAACATGGTTTTTGACCAAAGCACAGTATGGCTACTGCTTTAACATCCTTCACAAATTGGTTTCCTGCCTGTTTCTTGATCTATACAAAGCCTTTGATACTGTTTCACATACCTTACTTCTATCCAAACTTGCTTCGCTTAACCTCTCTAACTCTGCTACATCTTGGTTCTCCAGCTACCTCTCTAATAGATTCCAGGTCATGAAATGACAATCTAACTTCTCTCCCTTTCTACCAGTACAAACTGGGGTCCCCCAAGGCTCCATCCTTGGACCCCTACTTTTTAGCATCTTTATTAATGACCTCTACTTTTTCTGCCCACTCTCTACTATTGTTCAATATACTGATGATTCCACAATCATCGCCTGCTCTGACAGTGCCACACATCGTCGTACTCTCACCCAAGAATCCCTCCACTCATTCAAAAGATGGCTTTCTCCCCACCAATTACTACTGAACCCAAATAAAACTAAACTCCTCCTATTTCTCCCTTCTACTCCAGAGCATCACAAAACTTCCTTTTCTGTCTTCTCTCTCAACAATACTATCATTTCCACTGAACCCCACAAAAAACTCCTAGGAGTAATTATCAGTGATGATCTAAAGTCCAACCTCCACACACAACAGTACATTAAAAAGACACATCAAAAACTAGGCCTGCTATACAGACACAAGAAATACCTTACAAATGCCTCCAGACCCTCCCTTGCATAAGCCTTCCTAATCCTCACACTTTTTTAAGTAATGTACTACTGAAGTTATATAATGTTTTTTATGTATAAAACTATTGGAGCTTTTATCCTTGGATCTCTGCTGAAAAAGGGCTTTGCCCAGGCAGACTAATCCAGTTAACAAATGTCAAATAAATAAATAAATAAAATATTCCTATACTGTTTTCCCTTTGTTCTTCTCCCTGCTTGCCCCCCATTTCACCACATTCCTATCTACCCCATTTTAACATCTTTAGTCTGGTAAAAAAATAGAATCACACACAAAACACATAACTTAAAAAAAAGCAATAGAACCCTTCACTTTTTGGTGTCTATGTTTGTGCAGAGTTATTGTGCACCGATACCAACCGATGGTGAACGGTTCTTGAATGGTGCAGTTACCTCCATGCAATGCCTCTTGAATACACTGTGCTAAGGTAACACACAGTGAATGTAGACTAAAGAATTATTTAATTGCATTATAAATACTTATTTAAAACTATTACATACACTTAAATTCAAACTCTACATCATCTGGTCTCCAAAAGAAATGTGTCAGTGCATTTAGACCTGCTGCTACAGAGTCAGCTAAGCAGCAGGTGTGTTTCATACACTCAATACTCATAACTCTCATTATTTTAGCAAAAAGGCTTGTGTTTGCTCACCGATTAACTATGTGCAAACAGGTAAAGCAGTAGAAATGTGCATCTCACATGTGCAAACACTGTTATTGATCTAGCAAACCCACTGTTCAGCATTGTGCTATGGAAAGTGCACAGTAGCATGTATTACTTATGTTTACTGTCTGTTTAGTCTTCATCCCATAAAAGTACATGTAAAAACACAAACAAAGCAAAGGCACTTTTTAAGGAAAGAAAACACATTTACACTGCAGCCTTCTGTTACCTCTATTCAAACACTTCAAACTTGGTCTCTCTGTACTTGTTCACAAATATATCAACTACACTACAGAAATAAATAACAAATGCTTTCTTTTCTTATATACCATGCACATCTTTATAATGTTAATACACATTCACAGTTTCCAATATCTGTAGTAATTTGGACAGCTGTTTGCAAATAGTTTGCAGACCTGTTTGTTTAAGGTATACCTGCACATTGGAAACATATGAGCAAATGCTACACTTTGCACAGTCATCAATGTGGTGGCATGCAGATGTTTAATATCTTGACAGTTGTACATGGCTAACTATTCCTTTCAAGCAGGCATCTCAACATCTTCTATCAAACATCCAGTGCTGATGTCATCTGCAAGAAATTGTCCTGCAACCTTATAAATGTCAGATGTGTGCTGTGGCACTTGCATTAAATACTGAGTTCTTTAATCTGTCTACTTAGGTAGGGGTTATTATCTTACTGCAATCAACTGGTATGAGTCTATGAGTCTGTGTAGTCAGAAGAGCATAACTGTATATCATGCAGCCATCACTACAATCCCATGAAGTACCAATATTTTGACATTTGGACATGCCCACACATACATTTCATTCAAGCCTTCAAACATCTTTTATCCAACATCCAGTAATGATGTCACCCACTATAAATCATCCTGCAGCCCTGTAAAAGTCAGACTTGTACTGTGCCTCATATGTTAATACAGAGGTTTCTAGTGGGTGTTCTTAGATAGGGGTTCTGTTTTCACTGCAGTCAAACAGTGTGTATGTACGTATGTGTTTGTGCACTTGCTTGACATCACAGTGGGCATTTTACACCGTGTGGGATACTGCTATTACCATCTTCCTCTCACCAGACACTGCCGATGACATTGCTTATAAAGTGCTGTCTGACACTCTCCAAGTGAGACTTGTGCTGTGGCACTTGCATTAAATACAGAGATCTCTAGTTGGTGTACTTAGATTGGCAGGAGTTCTGTTCTCACTGCAGTCAACTGGTGTGCATATGTGTGGGTGTTTGTGCACTTGCTTGACATTAGAAAGAGCATTTTATACCAACATGTGGGATACTGCTATTACCATCTTCCTTTCACCAAGCATTTTGATGCATCAGCTATAAAGTATTCTCTGACTCTATAAAAGCTAGAATCTGCTCTGGTGCTTGTGTTAAGTACTGAGCTCTGTAAATAGGTAGCTTTAGAATATGTGAGTCCACAGCTATTTCCAACACTCCTCTAAAGATCTTGTTGTAGCATACAATAATTAGGTCATCCTGTGTAACATGCACTCTGACAGAATTCAAGACAAACATATGCTGTGGCAGTAGCATTAACTACTGTTTGCAATATACTTTAAATGCACATATAGGTGCACTAATCTGACATAAAGCTACTTGTGTGTCTATACATACAATTATCACTTATGAGGCAATTTTACAAGGGATGTGACTCCACATCCATGCCCTGCATTGCTTGCAACATGTTCTCCTCTGCACACAATAATGCTATCATACTGCACATAGTGCAAAGTGACAGTGCTACTGTCAGACATATGTGGTGTTGCTAGTGTGACATCACATGGCATTCATATTCTATGTCTACACAGGTATAATATTCATATCAGACCCACTGCTGTGTGTTTGGTTGCTGGAACATTATAGGTTCATAGGTTCATAGGTAGGTACTAGGCTATCTGCCCAAGGGCATTTATAAGCCTAGCCAGAGTGTGTTTGCTTTTACTGCCCCATTGATTAATTAACTGATCCTCTGTCAAGCAGAGCCAATGAAGTGATCCCAGGGGTGTATTTTCTGTTACCCATTCACTTGTCAAGGTTTCTCTTGAAGAGTGTTAGTTAGGGGCTCTGCCTGATGTAATTTGGAATTTTGTTCCAAAGTATGGGGAGTCTCTGTGACAGGAATCTATCTCTTCAGCATGTTCTATTTATTGTTGTGGTGAGGTTCAGCTCACTAGAGTGTGTGGCTCGCAGTGACTTGGATTTTTTAGGTGGAGCATGTCCATCAATTCTGAGTTGGACATGGCTTTGTAAGTCAGGCAGAGATCACCTCTGAGTAAGCGATATGCCAATGAATACAGCCAGAGTTTTTTCAGTCAGGCTGCATAGGACATATGTTTGAGGCCAGTAATCCTCTTGGTGAGGTACATTTGTGGTCTTTCCAGCTGTTGAAAGTGTCTTGTGAGGTTCATCCCAAATGGGGCTTGTACTCTATGATGGGTCTAATGAGTGACTAGTAGAGGGGCACTATAACCTCTTTATTTCTAGATGTGAACCCTTTAGTAATTAGATGGGCCACATAGAAGGATTTCCTAACTACTTTGGCAATATGATTGTCAAAGGAGAGATTATTATCTACCTGGGTCCCCAGATCTCTTATTACCTCTTCTGTATTAAAGGGGCTGCCACCTATGTGGTAATTCGTGGGTGTTTTGTTTTTCCCAAATGGGATGACTATGCATTTTTTGGCATTTAGCTTGAGGCCATGACTTTGACACCAGATGTCCGTCTCAGTAAGGCCCTTTTGGAGGATGTCCGTGTCAGCTGGAGAGTCAATTATGGCTCCCAGTTTGCAGTCATCAGCGAACTTGGTTAGCCATAGTCCTCCTGTGTTTGCCTGTACTTCTGAGAAGTATATGCCGAACAGTAGGGGTCCCAGGACCGAGCCTTGCAAGACACCACTTGTGACTGGTTTAGAGTCGACCTGGAGCCCGCTATTCTTACCGTGTGAGTTCTGTCTGTAAGCCAGTTGGCAACCCATCTCGTGACATAGGGGTTTATGTTCAGGCTGGTGAGTTTTTCTGTAATACCCAAGTAGGGAATGGTGTCGAAAGCCTTGGCGAGGTTAAGGTAGGCTGTGTGAATCACCTTTCCCTTGTCTATGGCCTTGGTGACTGTCTTGAAGAAGTAAACCAGGCTTAGTAGGCATGATCTGCCCTTAACAAAGCCAAACTGGGTCAGATCAAAGTGTTTGGAGGTTCCCAATGTCTTTTTTAATGAGTTCCATGATGATGTGCTCCATAGCCTTGCAGACCAGGCTAGTCAGGCTTATGGGGGCAATAGTTACCAGGTTCAGTTGTAGCCCCTCCTTTGTGGAGAGGAATAACCATTGCTGTGTGCCATTCTATGGACTCATAGCCTGTGGTGAGGCTGAGGTTGAACAGCATGTTTAGGTGGGGGGTTAGTTTGTTCTGTAGTTCGTGCAAGATGCAGCCTGGGACACCATCTGGTCCCATTGACGCTGTGTTTTTGGCTTTTGAAAGGGCTGTTTTCACCTGTGTGTCTGTGATTTTTGGGACACTACACTTTTCTGGTATTGTTGTGGGCCCTTTTGGAGGTGAGAGGGGGGTAAAGATTGCACTGAATCTATCTGCCAGGATGTTGGCAATATCAATCAGTTCAGTATATTTTGTGCTATTTTGCACTAGTTTAGTGCATATCTGCGAGTTGCCACTTAGATTCTTAACACAGTTAAAGAAGGCTTTGTGGTTATCTTTTGAATCCTTGACTATTTTTTCTTTCAAAGTTAGCCTTGGATGATTTCATGAGGGACCTTAGTTTCTTACTGATACTTATCAGGGATGTCTTTCCTTCTTGAGATTTGCTTTTTTTCTGAACTAGTTTCCTCCTTCTATTGTATAGCCTGTTTATTGCAGGGGTCCACCAAACTGGTTTCCTTCTCTTAGAGGAGTGAGTCTTGGTTTTGCTAGGGATGGCACGATCCATGCATCCTTGTAGGTGCTCATAGACTGCATTTGTAAAGGTTTCTGCATCTTGGGCAGTGTTATCTTTTAGTGTGGGGGCTGTGAAACTTACCACCTCTGTCTTAAGTAAGGTGAAGTTTGCTTTAGAAAAGTTTTTTACTGTGGTTTCCTTAGTTGGGGGTGGTGGTGGAGTGTGGACATCCAGAGTGATTAGTTTATGGTCTGATCTAACCAGTGACGGGTTGACCTCCGATGTGGAACACCTGTCACCCATGTTGGTGATGACCAGGTCCAATATGTTTTCACCTCTGGCAGGAGCATTTACCAGCTAATCCAGGGAGTTTGAGTTGATGAATTCCAGGATGTGCTGGGCCTGGGAATTTGTACTCGAGTAGTTTTCCCAGTGAATGATAGGGTAATTGAAATCACCCAATATCAGGGTGCTTGGTAGGACCTTCATGTTTTCCAGTGTCTCCAGAAAGGTGGAGTGGTGATCCTGGGTCATGGAGGGTGAACTGTAGCAGGCCACAATTTGCATTGCAGATTTGCCCGATGTTAGTTGCACATGGATGATCTCAGAGGTATCATGCTGTGCCACTAACCTGGAGGTGTAGGTATCCTTGATGAATATGGATACACCCCCTCCTTTTGTGTTTTGGTTTGTGTTCTGTGGCTGAAACGTGTTTGCTGAATCCTCAGGCATGTGTTTCTGAAATATAACCTGGCAATCCACTTATGCTATGCTAATAAGGTCAATAAAAAGGCTGAAACAAGCATGTCCACAGCTAATTGGATTTGGTTTTATTGGCCTGAATGCAGCCATAAAGACTTACAAAGTAAAAAGTCATGGGTATTCAGAAATCATGTAGCTGAAACACTTGATGTTCTTAAAGGATCATCTGCATATATCCCAAGGTCCTCCATTACAGGATGTTTAAGGTATCACACAGTGTAAATTCTAGCTTAGCTGTTTTTTTTTTCTTGCAATTTTTGCCATTCTAAATAATTGTTATTTAAAGCTGAAATTCTCATACAAAGAAAAGTCTTTGATGAAGTTTTACATTTTAAAACTTGAAATTAATTTCTAAAAAGGGTTAAGATTACATTTTAAGCTTGCATGTCATGTAACAGAGAGCAATGCAGTTTGTCTTCTGAGCATGTCTGAACACAAGTGCTGCTGGTTATTAACTATGGATCATTAATATCACATGCTTTTATTTAGACTTGACCAACTGTCTGCTCACTGAAATGACTCATAAGCAGATAATCTGGCCTCCTCATAGTACATTACATTATGATTTGTTTGAAAGGTACATTAAATCCTTGAGTTGTTGCTGCGTCACAGCAATTTTTTTTTCCTGCATTACTGACTTCCAGCACCTGCAGCATAATTTGTATTAGATAGTCTAATGATATAAATCACAGCATGTAGATCCTAGGTGTCTTAGCAATCTGTTATTCTGAACGTAAGTTTTAGTGGAATAAAATGTATGTGTTAGGTAATGAACTTTGTTAAGCAAACTTCTCGGTAAAGCACTGTCAAATGAACAGAAGAATTATGACATGCAACTGGTTTTTGACACAACTGCATATGTTGCACTGATACACATTCCACTGTTACATTTTGCATTAACTGGTTACTTAGTTACACTGCTGAATTCCAGACTTTGCTTATTTATGTAAACAGCAACTATGTATAAACAAAACCTTTGTGACGTGTGCCACACCCTAACATAAACTCCAAGATGTGTTCTTCAGACTAATGTTTCTAGTCTAACTAAACGTGACAGCTATACCTTGCAACTGTACAGAGTTTCTCAGAATGTCCAGATTTTTACCTCATATTTTTGGTCTGCTCATCATAAAATTTGTGATTTTCTGGCAAATCATTGAAGATTAAAGTCACTAAATAATAATAAATAATGACTGACATTTGAGATTCAAACTTTATATCCTTCATAAAATACATAATAATGCAAAACCTGTTATTCTAGCAACCTTCTAAGTTAATAGGAGCAATATTTAAATTCTGTCCCTATGTTTGGTCCTTTGTTTTCCATTCTTTCTGGCTTTGTCCAGATTTCTTGCACTGAGAGATTGAGGAGTATGGTGACAATTGGCTTAAAAGGGGACAGGTTTACCGTTGAATCATCTTACATTAAGCATTATGGCAAATAAAGCAAATTATAGGCTATCTGCTGTGCATGAGGGTATAGATTATTTAAAAATCCTATACTATTGGACTTGCTTTAAAATAATATAGGAATAGTGTTAAACTCAGTAAGAGCCTCAAAAAACAGTAAATATGAAGTAAAGAGTGTCACAGAAGTAGTTTAGGAAAATTAGCAGGGCTTCCTCAAACATTCAAGAAAGGTATTAATGCTATGAGTTCAAATAATGATCCACTTCACCAGAAGACACATTTGTTTTCATATATCAAAAATGTGCACTCAGCTGCCAATGAATACATGCAGTGTTGTTGAAAAGATTTATACTGAGATACTGCACAAACATAATGAAATTTCATGTTAAGAATGAAATACAGAAGAAGCAGTTTAGACACATGAAAGTATACCCTGCAGAATTGCTGGACAGCATTATGGAGATGCCAACAGGCATTTAGGAAACTCACCTTGAGGGTAGTTTTATTAATATACACTGCTGATATAGCAGCCATCAAGCAGAGATGGCAAGCAGGTTATTTCCTGAATGCCTGATGCCAGAATGGTACAACTGCAGAGCAGTTAAACAGTCTGTCAGTGTTTGAAGAAGAATAGATTTTAATGACAATGTTCCTGCTACAGATGATAAAATAATCAAGAGCGATTCACCTGATGTACAGTCTGAGGCTGCTAGTCAAAGACCAATAGTGTTACAAGCATGATATTCTCAGTGACTGAAGAGATGTGAGCAAAGAATGAATTATGTGAGAGGATAATTGCCTAGAGAAGCATGTTGATAATTTTATAATAACCAGAAGTGACAGATGCAAGCCGGCATGTTTACAATGTCCAGTTGTGAAATGTACACTATCTTTTTGTATATATCATTCATACCTTTCAACCTCTTAAACCAAGAAATCTTGACAAAGTCATTTATAAAAGTGAGACAAAGGCCAGAAAGTAGGGACAATTTTCAAATATTGCTTTTACAAACTTAGAAAATTGGTAGAATAACAGGTTTTGTATTAGCATAAATTTTCTGAAGGGTATGAAATCTCATACTCAAATGTCTGTCATTATTTTCTAAATTTATGAGTCATTTCAGTTCTTTAATGATTTGCCACTAATTTGCCAGAAAACCACAATTTTATGAAAAATGGACCAAAAATATGAGGCAAAAATCTGGACATTCTTGCAAAAATCTGTACAGTTGAGAGGTATATAATTCACTTAAAATCAAAACTGCTTCTCTCAGCTAACATTTTTTTCACTCCATTCACAGCCACTGAATGTTTACTTTAAAAATACTAAAAAACAGAAAACTAAGTGTCAGCCACTCCCCCACATGGGGACATTGCCATGTACACCATACTACTTAAATATAGCAACTTCAATATTACACCACAACAGGGAAAAACATTTCCTAAAGCCTTCTGTTCTCTGTGCACAGAATCACTGAGAGCACAACAATGAAATTGGGATCAACCAACTTTGATAGTTAGAACTGATTGAAATTACACATTAATGACAGTTCAGATATTTACCCATCACTAAGGCAAAGCAGTTTCATATCTGATTGTATAAGTTAAGGAGTGTAAGAGCTAAGCTTTTACGTTGTACTAATGCAACAAATAAGAGTCTACTGAACTGGTTTATTTATTTTATATTTATTTATCTGTGTACAGGCTAGGTCAAATGGGGCTTCATTAGGTCCCTTTTCAGTGTAAACTTCTGAGGAAAAGATTCTAATCTCAAAAAATGTAACAGTTAGTACCTCAGCTGAAAATACACAAAAAATTATAATAGGCCTTGCAAAAAATTGAAATGTAATGGTGATAATGACTGAGGGTACAATAAAACAATTTCTAATGCATATATATTACACATATACATATACATGCACATGTAACCACACATATACACACACACAGACGCATTTGTAGTAGTGTAATTGTATTACTTATAGATATCAAAGCTCCAGGTATTATGTGATATAGAGGTATTAGGGATTGTATTGCAAATCAGAGGTGTAGCTAGGGTGAGATACAAAGCATTAGGAGATGCAACTGGCAGATCCCAATCAGTTTTCAGTGTAATACTTACTGGCACTTAATGCCAGTTTTGCATTTGCAGTCAGAACTGAAGTTCTGTAGCACTATGTGTTTTCAAGTGCATCACTGACATGTAGAAGTGAATGCTGGTGCTGCATCTGTGATCAGAACATTTACACTGTAGTGCTCCATGTGCGGCATAAATCACAGTAGTGGCTTGATTCAAATGTAGCAAGCTTAAATAAGACATGGGCATTGTTTGTCCTCGTGTCTGAGAAGTGTGAGGATTTTTTTGGGGCCTGCCAGAGTAGGGGCAGGACCAGGTGCAACAATAACTAGCTACAACCTTAGTGTGAATCACAGGGAATTAGTTAAATTGACTTTTTTGATGTTAAGCATACCTTTTAAACTCTTAGAGTAAGAAATCTGGACAAAGCTATAAAAAAGTGGTACAAATAGGGACATTTTTGAAATATTGCTCTTACAGACTTAGAAAGTTGATAGAACAGGTTTTTCTTTAGCATGAATTTTCTAAAGGATATGATGTCTGAAACACAATATTATTATTTTCTAAATTCAGACTTTAGTGATTTGCCAATAATTTGCCAGAAAGCCACAATTTTATGAAAAATGGACAAAAATATAAGGCGAAAATCTGGACATTCTGTGAAAATTATTACAGTTAAGAGGTATGATGTTAAGTATGTTAATTGAATTTAGAGTTTATATTACCGTAAGGCTAGATAAACTACTGGGAGAAAGGATGGGATGTAGAAAGGGTTATGGAAAGCTATGCATTTACTACAGCATAAATCAACAGGAGGTGAGTTGTTTATAATATGAGAAAAGTTATAATGTGTGTTAATTAATTCATGACATGGTGATTATTAGGCTGAAAGTTTCTCATGTTTGTTGATGCGTGTGCTATTGATCCCAAGTTGGTAAGAAACACAACAAAATCAACAGTGCAAATTTAGACAGAAAAATATCTCTTGGAAACTTTCACCCTGCTTTTGGGAAGAGCCTTAGTATCACTAACATCCACAACAGAAATCTCCTAATCCATTGGTCGAAAATAAGTTGTGCATGAAAATGTCAACTATCCAGTCCGGAGATTACTATTTGGGGAGACGATAGCTTCATTTGCCCTGCTTTAATCTGCTTCATATTTACTGTATGCAACAAGTGTATAAACCTGATGTGTTAACCAGAACTGAGTGCTCCACATGGTTTGAACTAGGTCGGACACTATACAACGACGATGAACATTTTAGTACTTGAACTGATTTAAATTTGTGAATGGTATTATACAAGCTGTGTATAAAAACGGCAATAATCCTGCTTGTTGAATACCAGTTGGGGATACAACAGCTTTATGTGTCCGGTTTCATTCAGCTTCATATATATTGTATGCAATAGGCACTGAAGCATCAAGTAGAATTGAGTTGGCTATATGGTTTCACTGGGCTGGACACATATATATAACAAAGAATATCTTAGTTTCTGTATCCATTAAACTGGTTTGAATTTTTGTATGGAACTGTTAATGTGGTGTTAAACGGATGGAGTGATATCTATTCAGTACTACAACGAATTCAGTGCATTTCTGCTCTAAATTGTATTTAGAAACTTTAACTACATGTAACAAATGTCTTAAGGTTGCACTAGAAATTTTTGTTAGAAATGTGTTATGCCTTAAATTCATATTAACAGGATGTTCACATCCATATATTTACAATTTGTCAATTAGGAGGATCTGGAATATCATATATAAAGCCAAATCCGCCATTCAGCAGGATTTGAAACAATGTGTATCTATGCTTCATTTGTTTAGATTTGTTGGATATTAGTCTAATTGGGAATTTCTTAATCAGTACATATTTATTATTCCATGCCCGGATTATGAGCAATGTATAAAGGTGTTCATTTCCACTTTAGATAACATATTAATGATTTTGTATATGTATTTTAAGATTTAAATATTTGGTTTATTGTGTCTAGTATACAAAGGATTTACATCAAATGACAACTATGTCCTCCTCCACAAATATATTGCTATCCGTTCTACCAGCCCTACTAATTATCCCATATCTACTCTCCTCTTATGAGAACACAGAACATCTTGGCTTTCACTACCCTAAATTCCGAACCTCAACCCCTTCACTTCCACAAAATATCCCCCAACCTGGCCCTTCCTTGTATCCCAACACACCTGCCTCACCTAATTTTTTCCCTATCAGGCCTAAGTACATCTACAACAAACCTAGGTATTATCATTATACTCTGCTCCGAGTCTGGAAACTTATAGTTAAGATAAAAAACAACCTCACCATGGATGGTGACATCCACCCAAACCCTGGCCCAAACAACTCACCTGCACCCATTCTCTCAGATAAATCCCTAATCAATATAGGCCCATCATGCAGACCCCATGACTCCTTGCTGGCCTGCCACCTAAACATCAGGAGTATAAATAACAAAACCCAGCACCTACATGCTCTCCTGGCTATATATTCACCTGAGATACTCTGCCTCACAGAAGCATGGCTAAAACCTGCCACCAAGGACAATGAAGTCCTGCCACCTGGGTACAACATGCATAGACTTGATCGTACCCATAAAAAGGGTGGTGGGGTAGCAATACTCTATAAATCCACCATATCTGTAACCATAGCCACTTTGCAACACCTCCTATTTAGTAACACTGAAATTATCATCACAAACCTACATATTAATAAACAAAAAGCATAAACATTGTCTGTGTCTACATTCCCCCAGGGAAGAACATTGACACCCTTGAGGAATTCCTAGTCTGGCTTAACAACAACCAGCCACAGGAAACTATAATCCTCAGGGATTTCAACACTGACTGGTTAACCTGTACCACTCAATCCCCGAAGACCCATATTAACCTCCATGGATTTTCCCAAACCATAACCTCACCCACTATGCTAGGTAAATCACATAACAAAGCTAGTACTCTAGACTGGATACTCATCAACAACTCCCCCCAGCTCTACTCAACAGGCACATTACCAGACGATCTAAGCGACCATTGCCTCACATATATACTCAGACACAAGATTAACTACTGTCATCAACCCACATACAGAACTATAAGAAGCAATAAAAGCTTTGATCCTCTAAAAGTTAACAATGAACTAAAGGCATGCAACTGGTCTGCCCTGAAATGGCTCCCACCAGACAAAGCAGTCTCTTATTTCAATGACAAATTCCTTACCATCCTTAACCTTCATGCTCCTAGTCGGACTAGTAGAACCAAGGTCAATACTGCACCTTGGCTCACCAAAGAAACTAGGGACAAAATTACATCAAGAAATAAAGCATGGGCCACCTACAGCACAACTAAAACCCAACCTGACCAACTCCTATTTATGCAACTAAGAAACGAGGCAAAAAAATCCATAACAGTAGATAAAAAGAACTACTACCACCGCCTACAACAAGTACACAAAACTAAACTTCAGAAATTCTGGACAGGAATAAATAGACTCCTCCACCCAGGACAAACCACTATCCCAAACCCAACTGGCACCAATCAAAAAACCCCAGAAAACACTGCAAACTCCTTTAACTCCTTCTTCACTGAAACCATCTAAGCTTTAGCTAACCAACTCACACCCACAGGACTTATTCCTAACAAAACAAAGTCCAATACAATAGCCCCCTTCAAACTCAAACCTGTTCCCACCAAACTCATTAAGACCCTACTTAGTAAACTAAGACCCACCACCCTGGCTGCAGACCTCCTCCCAGCTGACTACTTACAAAAGGCTGCAGAGGTAATTGCATACCCTATACCTATCCTTATCAACCGTACCATATCAGAAGCCATTATCCCCAACATATGGAAAATCTCACATGTCATACCACTACACAAGGGGGGCAGTACTACTGAACTGACCAACTATAGGCCCATAGCTATACTGTCTCCCCTAGCAAAGATCATGGAGAAGTGCGTTCATATTCAACTCATGAAATATCTCTTGGAGAATAAACTACTATCCAATTCACAACATGGCTTTAGGCCCAATCACAGCACCACAACAGCTCTCCTCTCCTTCTCTGACACCATTAACCACAATCGGAACAATAACAATCTGTCCTCTGCCATCTTCTTAGACCTATCCAAGGCCTTCAACATGGTAGATCACAAAATGCTTATGAATAGTTTGGAAGCCCAAAACTTAAATAAGCAAGCCCTCCAATGGTTTGAGTCCTACCTACAAGACAGGCAACAGGCAGTACTGTGGAAAGGTAAACTCTCCTCTCACCTCCCTATCAGACTTGGAGTTCCCCAGGGATCAATACTAGGTCCCCTTCTTTTTTCTATCTTTATAAATGAACTTAGTGCAGTCATTCCAGAGGCTACCTGCATTCAATATGCGGATGACTCAACCTTGATCTGCTCTGCCTCCTCCCCTACAAAACTTACCACAATAACCCAAAACACCTTCAACAAGGTTGAAAATTGGCTATTAAATCAATGACTAATGCTAAATCCCAACAAAACTAAGTTACTTCTCTTCAACCCAACAAATAGGACCAAATCACCTTCATTCAACATAACAGCTAATAATGGCACCATCATCTCCCTAGAAACCCAAACTAAACTATTGGATGTCATGATCGACGACAACCTTAGGTTTGATGTACACATCAATCAAACCATAAAAACTGTTAATAAAAAAATTGGCAGCCTCTATAGGATCAGATCATTCCTAACCCCACAAGCAAGAACTGTTATTGCCCACACCCATCTTCTATCAACCCTTCTCTATGCCTCCCCTCTCTTCTCCCACCTGACTAAATCCGATCTTAAGAAATTGTCTACATGCTACAACTACATTGCTAGATTTGCAACTGGCTCACCCTACCGGACCCACCATTGTCTGAACCTGAACCTCCTGGGCTGACTGGAACTACACCAACTCCTCCAGCTCAACCAGCTCATAGTTGCCCATAAAATACTCCACCACCCAGACACTACTCCAGCCCTCAGAAACATAATTCGCCCCTATAGTAACAATCGAACACTTTGCTCATCCACCAAAAGACTAGTACTTATGACCAAATCACACCACGCTGCAGGTGACTCCCTCTTTGCCAACTCTGTCGGTAAATACTGGAACTCACTACCAGATGACATTACCCAAGAACCCTCGCCAATGCTATTCAAACACAAACTTAAAAGCCACCTTATGTCACATTGGTTATGTCCCTGTACCAATCCTGACTAGTACCCCTATACCCTCTCCACCTCCTTAACTTCATACAAATTACCCTAACAGTCCATCCAAACAAGATGATCAATCATATTAACTAATCTAGGTATTATTGCCTAAATAAAATATCCTAAACCTAGGTAATAAGGTATCAATTACCTACTACCACAACTTACAAAATGTCTCATGCCTCATGGATGGATGTATTCTGCTATGCCTGTAATCAGACTGTATGTTCTGACACTGATAAAATTGTACTATCTACTTTTTCTTTCTGTATTCACTGTTACTTAATGCTATCTACCTAAAAAATGTGTAAATTGTTATGTGTTTGGAGCTTTTCTCTCCGGGACTCCGCTGAAAATGGATATGTATCCAGTCGGACCATCCCGGTCAACAAATGTAAAATAAATAAATAAATAAATAAACTGTGGTTTGACATTTCATATCGCAAATGCATGCATACCTATGTTATGTCTTTCCAGCTTAGTGCCACTCTTCGGTTAATGTATTTAAATATAAACTCAATAATGCATATCTAAATGTTAGACTAACGTGTGCAGTTGATTATATAAAACTAAGAACATTTCAGCACTACAGCCATCGGATAGAGACAGCCACACTCACTATTAAGGTTCAATGACATCTATTAAGTGAGCAAACCCAGTTATGAAAATTTCTGCACAGTCTCAGGACAGTCGAGCCATTGTTGTTCCAAAATTATTGAAACTTGTTTGCGCCAAAATTAAATTATGAACAGAATTTTCAGTAATGCTCTTTAGCATTTGTCTTTGTTATTTTATATTAATCATGCTCATGTTAAAGCAATAAATAATTACATGATTCAGCCAAATCTTAATATATTTCAGATGTTCAGAATGTTATATGAAGCATCTATTACACATTTTTTGACATCAGACAAAAGCCTCTTCAGAAAATTAGATTGATAAAAGTAATTTTGCTTTTAAAATGAATGTTTACAATGGTTAAACATTTTTCAAGCAGAATTCAGCTGACTGAAATTTCTGACCTCGTGCACATATGCAGTTAAGATTTACTTATTTTATTTTTATTTTGTATTTGTTATCCAGGTATCAAGCTGGACAACACAACCTTCTTTAGCCACAAACTGGTCCCTATGGGCAAGACACATACATACCTCTCAAATGTCCAGATTTTCACAGATTGTCTGGATTTTTAATTCATATTTTTGATCTGTTCCTCATAAATCAGTGGTTTTATGGCAAATCCCTCAGGATTAAAGTCACTAAGTAACAACATACATTTGAGTTTCAGACTTCATATATTTCACAAAAATGCATGCTAATGCAAATCCTGCTATTCTAGCAACTTTTTATGTTTATAAGAACAATATTTAAAGTCAGTTAGCCAGATTCAATAAAGCCCACATGGTCCATTTCAACCACGTGTTTTAGATTCAGTAAATGGCTCTACATGGTGTGTAGAGCTGCTCTCAGCTGGGCAAATAAGGTAAATTCCATGGCATGCAAATTATAGCATAAGCGGATGATTTGCTAATCAACCAATCCAAGATGGAGGAGCTGTTCAACAAGCTATAAAACAACCATGTAAACTTAGTACTGGTTTCCCCAGTGAATTCCAAAACCTACTGGACTACAGCCATGGAAAGGATTATACACAGAAAGAATGTTAGGGGCTGATGCTGCTTTAAATCATGTGTATGTGCAACAGACTTAAGTCTATGCTGCTGATAAAAGACCAAGGCCAAGAAGGAGAAGCGTTTTCGGACCCCAGGTAACTTACCACAATCTACAAGATGTAGAAATTGTACACTGCTACAGGCTGGATAGAGACACACTACAGGAGCTCTACAACTTCTGTCATCCTCAACTCAAGAGTCAAGGCAAACCAAGGGGAACACACCCCAGTGAAGATAAAGGTATGTGCAGCACTTAGAATCTTAGCTACAGGTACATTTCAGAGACCAACAGGGAACTTGATGGGCATGTCACATGCATCAGCATCCAGGATCCTCCATCAGTTCTTGAATGCTATGCTCCAACATGCTAGTGGCCACATATATTTACCTCATACTCCCGAGGATTGGGCCAGAAATATGTAGGAGTTCTACACTGTACGATGGCGGCTGGTGACTTCAAATTAAAGTAGAGCTGCTGGAGACAGCTGAATTTGTGGAGCCAATGGGAAGGGGTGTGGACAACTAGAAAGGGGTGGAGCTATGCTCAAAATCACAACAACTGGAACTTTAATTAAATAAATACGCTGCCCTGGGTGCCAAACAGTCATTACGAGAGTCCAATCAAGAAAAAATGAAGTGTAGAAGAAAAAAATATGTTAATGCATTGGCTACATGACAACTTATTTAATATCCAGATGGAAACAGGTTGTGAGGCATGAAAAAATAAATTACTTTTTAAATACATTACTGGAATGCCAGTCAAAATCAAGTATAAAAAAACAAGCAGCACTCAACTCAAACCACTACTCCTTGCACTGCAATTCTAATTATAATTTATATTCAGCTTTATAAAATTACCAAGTAACATGCTGAAAGTAGCAATCTCTGTGATACCCCCACCTGTAAAAATGTTTCTTATCCAAAAAAGACCTGCTGTCTGACACAACTATCTATTTGTTTCATGGGGAAGACATGATCAAAGTAAAAAATGAACAGCAAACAAGAAACAAGCACAAGATAAATTGCTTAAAGGATTCCTGCATAAGTTATGGACCACACATGATAGATTTGCAGTCATCTTTGCAGGCTTTACCCGTAAACTAAACAGAATGCCAGTCTCCAACAAAGGATGACTGCAAGTCTCCAACAAATGTAATGAGCTTCTGAAAATACTGTACTCCTGTCCTTTTATTACAAACACTGTCATATGCATTTCAATACCCAAGGCTTATACATTATCTAGTTATGTAAATATTCTCTGCATGGCAACAACGAAAAGGCATTCAATGCTGGTAATTCTTTAACAGTATGCTTATTAAAGCTTACTTGCATCTTACAATTTCCGACAAGCTTACCTGATGATCATTAAATCATTGCTACTTAAACAGAGCAACAGCGCACTGTGACAGCATGCATTTCCTGAATAATAAGAAGCATAAACTGTGAGCTTTGGCCAGTTAAGACCTGCATGATATCAACTTCAATGTATAAGTGTAGCTAAGTAACTTTTATCTGCGCTTTTTAAAGTAATTTGTTTGTGTTGCATTGAGCAATAACTAGCTAGAAGTTGACTGTTTTTTCAGTAGTGCATGTGGTATTTTCAGTTAAGGCTTGTTAAAAACTTGCATAGCCAGTGATAGGTGGGGGTAGTAGTTTCCTTCATTGTTATTCAGTTTCTGTCTTATACAAGTGGTACAGTGAATTATCTTCTGTTTAAACTGTGAGCTTTGGCCGGTTAAGACCTGCATGATATCAACTTCAACGCATAAGTGTAGCTAAGTAACTTTTATCTGCACTTTTTAAAGTAATTTGTTTGTGTTGCATTGAGCAATATCTAGCTAGAAGTTGACTGTTTTTTCAGTAGTGCATGTAATATTTTCAGTTAAGGCTTGTTAAAACCTGCATAGCCAATGATAGGTGGGGGCAGTAGTTTCCTTCATTGTTATTCAGTTTCTGTCTTATACAAGTGGTACAGTGAATTATCTTCTGTTTAAACTGTGAGCTTTGGCTGGTTAAGACCTGCATGATATCAACTTAAACGCATAAGTGTAGCTAAGTAACTTTTATCTGCACTTTTTAAAGTAATTTGTTTGTGTTGCATTGAGCAATATCTAGCTAGAAGTTGACTGTTTTTCAGTAGTGCATGTGGTATTTTCAGTTAAGGCTTGTTAAAAACCTGCATAGCCAGTGATAGGTGGGGGTAGTAGTTTCCTTCATTGTTATTCAGTTTCTGTCTTATACAAGTGGTACAGTGAATTATCTTCTGTTTAAACTATGAGCTTTGGCTGGTTAAGACCTGCATGATATCAACTTCAATGCATAAGTGTAGCTAAGTAACTTTTATCTGCACTTTTTAAAGTAATTTGTTTGTGTTGCATTGAGCAATATCTAGCTAGAAGTTGACTGTTTTTTTCAGTAGTGAATGTGGTATTTTCAGTTAAGGCTTGTTAAAAACCTGCATAGCCAGTGATAGGTGGGGTAGTAGTTTCCTTCATTGTTATTCAGTTTCTGTCTTATACAAGTGGTACAGTGAATTATCTTCTGTTTAAACTGTGAGCTTTGGCTGGTTAAGACCTGCATGATATCAACTTCAATGCATAAGTGTAGCTAAGTAACTTTTATCTGCACTTTTTAAAGTAATTTGTTTGTGTTGCATTGAGCAATATCTAGCTAGAAGTTGACTGTTTTTTCAGTAGGTCCCCACCCACCCTGCCTGTTTTTGTCTTGGTGGCTTTGAAACTGCCCGCCCCTCTTGCAAATTTGCACTTGGATACTCCTCCTGGGCCCATCTCATTTGCTCACTCAAAAAGAAAAAAAAAATGTATCTGCTTTTACTGTATTTGTGTTTCTTCCTACTTTATTTTGCTTTTGCGTCATCTTAAAAGTACTCAATTGTATTTATTACCGCTTGGTTGTAACTCACTCTAAGCCTTTTAGTTTAAACACTTGGGCTTCAGACCAGTTGTTTTACATTAAGAAGGTTTGTGCTCTGCACTATAGTGGCAGGACAGGTAGCTTACATCCTTCTAAGTTGGGAACTGCTGATTGAGGGCTCAGTGTTTGTTATTCTAAAAGTGTATTAATTCTGGTTTAAGCACTTGGGCTTCAGGCCAGTTATTTTACATTAACAGGGTTCGTGGTCTGCACTCTTGTGGGAGGAGAGGCTGGACTCTGCCCTTCTGAGCTGGGAATTTCTGGATAAAGGTTTATAGTGCCTGCATATTTGTACTGCTTCTTACTAAATTGGTACACCTTGTTTGCTGTAGCATAGACTAGATCCAGGCCTGCTGAATCTAGTTTTGTTTGTATAACTTGAGCACTAATCCAGGCATTCTTTAAAGTATTCAATTGTATTTATTACTGCTTGGTAGTAACTTGATTAAAGTGTAGCTATCATTCAAAGTCTTTTGGATTAAGCACTTGGGCTCAGGCCAGTTGTTTTACATTAGGAAGGTTTGTGGCCTGCACTGTGGTGGCAGGACAGGCAGCTTACATCCTTCTAAGTTGGGAACTGCTGATTGAGGGCTCAGTGTCTGTTATTCTAAAAGTGTATTAGTTCTGGTTTAAGCACTTGGGCTTCAGGACAGTTATTTTACATTAAGAAGGTTCGTGGTCTGCACTTTTGTGGGAGGAGAGGCTGGACTCTGCCCTTCTGAGCTGGGAATTTCTGGTTAGAGGCTTATAGTGCCTGCATATTTGAACTGTTTCTTACTAAACTGGTACATCTTGTTTGCTGAAGCATAGACTAGATCCAGGCCTGCTGAATCTAGCTTTGTTTGTATAACTTGAGCACTAATCCAGGCATTCTTTAAAGTATTCAATTGTATTTATTACTGCTTGGTAGTAACTTGATTAAAGTGTAGCTATCATTTTAAGTCTTTTGGATTAAGCACTTGGGCTCAGACCAGTTGTTTTACATTAGGAAGGTTTGTGGCCTGCACTGTGGTGGCAGGACAGGTAGCTTACATCCTTCTAAGTTGGGAACTGCTGATTGAGGGCTCAGTGTCTGTTATTCTAAAAGTGTATTAGTTCTGGTTTAAGCACTTGGGCTTCAGGCCAGTTATTTTAAATTAAGAAGGTTCGTGGTCTGCACTCTTGTGGGAGGAGAGGCTGGACTCTGCCCTTCTGAGCTGGGAATTTCTGGTTAAAGGCTTATAGTGCCTGCATATTTGAACTGTTTCTTACTGGAATTGGTACACCTTGTTTGCTGTAGCATAGACTAGACCCAGGCCTGTTGAATCTAGCTTTGTTTGCATGTTTGCTTGTTATTTCCCTGAAATGCTAATTCCACCTAAAACGCGGCTTTTCAGCACTTCTGTGGATCCCTAGTGACATCTGCATTGCTTACTGTACTTAATTCCTTGTTTCACTTGAAAGAAAGTTACTGTTTGTCATTTTTGCATTTAAGTTACCTGTAACACATTGCATTTAAGTTACATGGCACTTGCTCACTAAAGCAATTATATAAGTCAGCACTAAAAAATTAAAAGCACTACACCCTCACAAACTCCCCTTGAGTACCTTGTTTCCCATTGGCCCTTTTTTTCAATTATAAAGGAATTCCCAATACTATTCTAGCATGTCCAAAGGTCAGTTGTCAATCTGCTCTCCGGTCCAGCTGATGAATCTGGGAATCTAGAGGCAATGTTACAACTGCCTCATGTACACAGACAACCCTCTCCTCCTCCCAACAAATTCCAACACATGTGAGAGATGCAACCATATAGCCAAACTGGAGGCTAAGCTCTCTCAACTCAGTACTGGTGAAACCTGTCAGAAGGAGAAGGAAACCACACTCACTACAATTCCAGTCTCACATAGACCTACCACGACAGCAAACCAAACACATAAACACACAAAAACATACTTGGAAGCTCTAAATAAAAATCTGCCTATGCAGCAGAGACCTCCAAAGCAGACACCCAAACAACTGCTACCCCAAAACAAAATACGTGCAACACATAGCTCACAAAGCCAGTGTGCTGAACAGTCACAGCCCTTAAGGCTAAACAACACACCTGATACACTTGTAATAGGTGACTCTATCATCAGGCACACTGACGTCCTGCTCACCAGGCTGAACAAGGAGAAGGTCATGGTGAGCTGCCTGTCGGGTGCTAGGATCCGCCACATAACACAAGCATTCTGGTCACTCCAAGGCAAGTACAAATATGACTCAGTCATTGTCCATGCTGGTGTAAATGACCTGAGACGTACCTCCCTGGACTACATGAAAAGAGACATAGAGGAGCTCTCTGAGCATGTGGCCCAGGCCGGTATGACCCTGACCTTGAGTAGCATCTTACCCTCACCAAGAATGATGCTACAATATGAAGACAAGATGACCAATTTCAACAATTGGCTTAAGTATTGGTGTCATTCAAAGGGGATCCAATGCCTGTCAGCCTGGGATGACATGCTCGACAGGCCACGATGCTTCGCTAGGGACGGCTTGCACCTGTCACCCCTGGGATTTCAGATATTGGCAAAGGCTCTTGCTAGCCCCATAGTGCCTTTTTTTAGGCAAGGCTCAAAAGACAGACCCACCACCATAGGTATCACAAGGGATAAGAAACTAAGAGTAATGCTACTCAATGCCAGAAGTCTAAACCTCAAGATGCATGCACTCGAAACTCTCCTTAGCATGGAGAACATCGATATCTGTGCAGTAACAGAAACCTGGTTCAAAGCTCCTGAGAGCACCACAGCACTACCAGGTTATACCTCATACCATGCGTTTTGGCCCCAAAACTTGGACCAAACCAGAAAAAGAGGGGGGAGTATCAATATTCGTCAAAGATACCCACACCTCCAGGTTGGTGGCACAACACGAAGCATCAGAGACTATCCATGTGCAACTAACAGTGGGTAAAACTGCCTTCCAGTTTATAGCCTGCTACAGACCACCCTCCCAAACCCAGGAACCCCACTTGGCCTTCCTGAGAACACTGGAAAATATGAAGGTCTCTCCAAACACCATTATATTGGGCAACTTCAACTACCCAAACATAGACTGGGAGCATTTCTCTAGCTCCAACACCCTAGCTCAAAGGTTCCTAGAATTTATAAACTCAAATGCTATGGAACAACTTGTTACCACTCCCACAAGAGGGGAAAACATACTGGACCTGATCATCACCAACATGGGGACTCTATGCTCCAGACCAGAAGTTTATCCCTCACTGGTAAGATCAGACCATAAACTAATCTCACTGGATATTCACATCCCGACCCCACCCCCTGCCCAGAAAACCACAGTGAAAAACTTCTCTAAAGCAAATTTCACACTCCTCAAAACTGAGGTGGAATCCTTCAAAGCCCCCGGGCCTGTGGAAAATATGGCCCAGACCACAGAATCCTTTATAAACACATTCTATGAACACCTTCAGGAATGCATGGATCATGCAATCCCAAATAAAACCAAGACCCAATCCTCCAAAGGCAGACGTCCTGTCTGGTGGACCGCAGCCATAAACAAACTATACAATAGAAGGAGGAAGCTACTACATGATAGAGTAAAATCCCATAAAGGGAAGGCATCTCTGATCAGTGTTAGCAAAAAACTATGGGCACTCATAAAATTGTCTAAGGCAGCTTCGAGAGAAAAATTGCACAGGACACTAAGGATAATCACAAGGCTTTCTTTAGTTATGTTAGGAACCTGGGTGGGAATTCCCAGATATGCTCAGAATTAGTCCAAAATGACAAAAAATACACCGAACCCACAGACATTGCCAACATCCTAGCTGACAGGTTCAGCACAACCTTCTCCCCCCCCCTCCCCACCAAAAGGGCAAATATCTATCCCAGCAAAGTGCTGCCCCCCTGACATCTCAGATGCTCAGGTAACAGCCGCCCTCTCCAAAGCAAAAAGCACAGCATCAATGGGACCAGACAGTGTTCCGGGCTGCGTCCTACATGAACTCTAAGAAGAGCTAAACCCAAACATAAAACTACTGTTCAATCTCAGCCTTACCACAGGATATAGTACCCAAAGAGTGGTGTACAGCAACAGTGGTACCTCTCCACAAAGGTGGTGCCTCAACGGATCCTGGAAACTATCGCCCCATAAGCCTGACTAGCTTGGTCTGCAAAGCTATGGAAAGGATCATCATGGACCTCATAAAAAAAGATATTGGGGACCTACAGACACTGGATCCTACCCAGTTCGGCTTTGTTAAGGGCAGATCCTGCCTCTTAAACCTGGTCGATTTCTTTGAAACAGTCACCAAGGCCATTGACGAGGGGAAGGTAGTCCACACAGCCTACCTGGACCTCGCAAAAGTCTTCGATACAATACCCTACTCGGGCATTATAGATAAGCTCACCAGCTTAAATATAAACCCCTATGTCACTAGATGGGTTGCAAACTGGCTCAAGGACAGAACCCACATGGTTAGAATTGCTGGAGCCATGTCAGACTCCAAACCAGTTACAAGTGGCGTCCCACAAGGCTCAGTCCTGGGACCTCTCCTGTTCGGTATATATTTCTCGGAGGTACAGGCCAACACGGAAGGACTGTGGCTGACCAAGTTCGCAGATGACTGCAAACTGGGTGCTATAATCGACTCTCCAGCCGACACAAGCATTCTCCAAAAGGGCCTCATAGAAACAGACAACTGGTGCCAGAGCCATGGCCTCAAGCTAAACGCCAAAAAGTGTATAGTCATCCCCTTTGGCAAAAACAAAGTGCCCACAAATTACCACATAGGTGGTAATCCACTAAGTACAGAAGAAGTAATTAGGGACCTGGGGACCCAAGTTGATAGCAATCTCTCATTTGACAACCACGTGGCCAAAGTGGTTAGAAAAACATTTTATATAGCCCACCTAATCATGAAGGGATTCACATCCTGATCAGGGGAGGTCATCGTGCCTCTCTACTCATCCCTCATCAGGCCCATAATTGAGTACAATGCCCCTTTTGGGATGTACCTTACCAGACACCTGCAGCAACTGGAAAGACCCCAAAAGTACTTCACCAAGAGGATCAAAGGGCTCAAACAGATGCCATATGCTGCCCGGTTAAAGAAACTCCAGCTCTACTCAGTGGCATACCGCCTGCTCAGAGGCGATCTGTGCCTGACATATAAAGCCATGTCCAACCCGGAATTAATGGACATGCTGCACCTCAGAAAATCCAAATCCCATCGAGCTATGCGCTAGAGAGACTTGAACCTCAGCACTGAAATAAATAGGACATGCTGGAGGGACAGATTCATAACCCAGAGGCTCCCTTCACTCTGGAATAAAATCCCAGTCCAGGTTAGGCAGAGTCCCTCATTGACTCTCTTCAAGAGGAATCTTGATGAGTGGATGGGGGATTGTATGTTTACCCCGGGTATCACTTCTGTGTCACTGTTAGACAGAGGCACAGTATACTAACCTCTAAAAAGGGCATAGCAAAATTAATTTAAAATGGGTGGTGAAAGCCAAACACACTCTGGCTAGGCTTATAAATGCTCTAGGGCAGATAGCCTAGTATGAACCTATAAATCAACAGTATAAAAATATGACAGAAAACCAGAACATTCTGCATAATCAAGGACAGATGAAAAGCCACGGTCGTACTTGTGGTCTACCTTGGATGGGGGAATACTCTGCACACTTACACTGCATAACTGCTCCTTGCCTTCCTTGGACACATCCAGAGCCACTACAATGGGGAGTGGGGTGCAACAAGCATGTCACAATTTGAAATGTCTCTAGCTGACGGTGATGGCTCTGACACTCATACCTCTCAACTTCAGAGCAAGAAATCTGGACAAAGCCATACATAGAAGTAGAAGTGGGACATAGGCCTAAAAATAAGGACAATTTTTAAATATTGCTCTTATTAACTTAAATAATAGAACAGTAGTAGGTCTTGCATTAGTACGAATTTTCTGAAGGGTATGAAATCTGAAACTCAAATGTCTGCCATTATTTTCTAACTTCAATTTTTAATGACTTGCCACTAATTTGCCAAGAAAAACACAATTTTATGAAAAACAGACCAAAATGTGATGCAAAAATATAAAGTTGCCACACAATACTGCTGGGAACCTGTCCAAAAAGGGACACCTTTTTAATATTAACACTGTTAACTTGAGCAGCTAACAAAATAAGAACATCTACATGCATTTCTGAAATAAAAGTAATCTATAACTCTGATCATTAAAGTTATATATAATTGTAAACCCTCCACATTTTCTTCCAAAATTACCATTTTGAGGAGGGATTATTAAGGGAGAGCAACATTTTGTGCCAAAATTGGGGACAATTGAGAGGTTTGGATATTCCTAATTCTACAAAGCGATTTGCATGTGCCTCTCAACCTCTTAATGCAGGAAATCTGGACAAGGCCAAATATATTGGGGGAACATACAAACACTACTAAAAATTGCTCTTGTATAAACTTAAGACAGTTGATAGAATAACAGGTCTTGCATTAGCATGCATTTTTCTGAAGGTTATGACGTCTGAAACTCAATGTCTGTCATTTAGTGACTTCATTCCTAAATGATTTGCTAGAAAACCACAAATTTTATGAGGAACAAACAAAAAATAAGAAGCAAATATCTATTCATTCTGCAAAAATATGGACAACTGAGAGGTTTAGTTCAACCGGGGCTGTTTGAGTTTGCTAACCCCCCCCCAAATCATGGTTGAATGGAGCCTCCCCCCTGCAGCCATTCCAATGTCCCATTCCTTGGTTATTTTGCCCCATTTACCATAAACACTGTAATGTGCATACTGCTTTACTTCTGCAATGATTTAGATTTCATTTGAAAGTTTTATTTTGCATTTTACAGCACAAACCCTAAAAGATATCTGTTAAACAAAGCAATACAGTCTCACAATGAAAATAGACTTAGCATTAAAACTTCTCTGCCCTTGAAACTCACATGCATTGAAACAGCATTGAAACCTACATTCAAAGAAAATACATTTTGCCAGTGGCAGATATAGATTAACTTTGGGCTGTTTTCAAAATCATAGGCCCCTTGAACATGAAACATACACATGCTCTTTGATACACCTTCCTGACTGTATTACATTATATTCCTTGTACAATACAGTAGAGTTGTTAGAGGTCATTTTAAATTTATTGTTTTGAACATTTTTCCAGTAAACAATGAAACAAAATGCATGCACCAATGACAAAACTGTCCAATTAAGAACATTTCCATCATAAAAAGTCTACTCAACCTTCTATAGTCCACCAGTATCAGTAAATATGCACAATCTCTGAAGTAGTAAAATCGACATTAAAGAAATCTGTAACTAATAAAGAGGTTACTGCTAGCAAACAACTTTATATGTCATTGTTTCATCTACAAATAAAGTGCCTGTTGCCCTTGAAGAATAAATTGCCTATGTTGCATGCATTAAAAAAATGATAAGCTAGTAATACCGCAATAGGGAATGGATGGCAAACTGATAACAGGTTCATAGTTACTAGGTATCTTTGCCAAAAAGGACTGCAGCCTACATCCCCTTTACAACACAGTACAGTACCAGCAATGCATCTACCTACTGTGGGAGTAGAATTCACAGCTTTCTGCATCAAACACAAGTACACTACCTGTTGTGCTATTAACAATGCAAGCAGACTTAGCATAAGCAGCACTAAACTTTTGATCCCCTGCAGCTCTCAGCTCCTTGTAAAATCTGCTCGACACTCAGCTGTATCGCTGAACTTTACAGCACAAGAAATCTGGAAAAAGCCAAAATGTATTGAGGTGGGACAAAAGGCCAAAAACCAGGGACACATTTTAAACATTGTTTCTATAATGTTGGAAAGTTGCTAGAATAAAATGCTGTGTTACCACCATACATTTCACTGCCACATCTTGAACCCAGGGGACCCTGTGCAAAACAGTCAGAGAAACATACGACTATGCCAAATCAGCTGAAACAGAGGAAGACAAACTTAAATGGCTACCATTTAGTGAATTCAGTTCTCACCATAGCTCTCAACCTCTTAGCAAAAAACACCTGAAAAAAGCCAATAATGTGAGAATAAAGCTGCAAAACATATTCAGTGAATTCAGTTCTCACCATAGCTCTCAACCTCTTAGCAAAAAACATGTGGACAAAGCCAGTAATGGGGGGAATACAGCCCCCAAACATTCAGTGAATTCAGTTCTCACCATAGCTCTCAACCTTAGCACAAAATACTTGGAAGAGGCCAATAATGGAGGAATATAGTCCCAAAAATATGGGCAAATTTCAAATATCCATGTTATAAACTTAGACAATTGCTAGAATAAAAGGTTTTGTTTTACCATGTACTTTTTGAAGAATATGAAGTCTGAAATTCAAATGCCTATTATTTTTAAACATTTGTTAACCAGGAAACTAGTCTGACTTGGAACAAAACAAAGCCAATTTTCAGCAGAGCAGGGAGAGACACGCGAGACACATCTTTGTAAGGGATGGGAGGACATGCAGACACCACACAGAAGGCACCCCAGCCAAGAATCAAACCAGAGAACCTGTAGCTGTCAGGCAACTATGCTACCAGTGTACCACTGCACTACAAAACTTTGCAAGGAAAAATGAAGATACGGAAACCACAGATTTTATGAGGAACAGAACAAATATGAGGCAAAAATCTGCCATTTTTTTACAAATAGTGGTATGTAGGGAATTCAGGTCCTTGCCATCTGCATCCAAGGTACAGGGTTCAAGCCTGAGTATCTCTACCCCTACCCACCACTATGTGTTAACAGGGGCATTTTACACAGACACACACACACACACGCACACACACACACACACACACACACACACACACACACACACACACACACACACACACACACACACACACACACGTCCGGAATCACTCAGAGCAGCAAACCTTCCCTGCAAGAGCTTAAAACTCAACTTCCCTCTCTCCTGATTGGTCGAATCCCTGCGAGAGCTTAATCTCACCTCTCTCCTGATTGGTCCTGTCTGCGGATCAAGCAGTCCCGAGCTCCTCTGTTCTGTGTGGTCATCTACTGCACAGATTCCTGGGCATCTGCAGGGCAGAAAATACCTTCCCTGTATCTGGACTTTGCACAGATTCCTGGGCATCTGCGGGGCAGTCTGAGTGTGTCTGTGCATGCGCGGAAGTTTCAGTACTTGTAAAAAATATATTTTTTTAAATTTTATGTTTCACGTTTTTTATTTCTTTTGTTTCTAGGTGGGAGGGCTGCAGTCCTGCAGTCCGATAGCACGAGCCGCACTGTGGCACATTACCCTGAAGTACAGGGTGTCATAGATTGCACACAAGTAGAAATTAAGACATCACCCATTGATCAGGGAAGGTTCTACATTAATAGAAAGGGCTTCCACTCTATTAACTGCCAAGTCATGTGTAATGCCAGGGGAATTATCTTAAATATGTATGCTGGCAACCCAGGGAGTTACCATGATTCACATATCTGGTACACCTCCCAACTATATCAGATGCTCACTGGGATGGGGGATATCCTACAGGGTCATTTACTGGTGGATGCAGGTTATGCACTTGAACCATGGCTGATGACACTCATTAGAAATGCACACACACCTGCTAAAGAACTCCATAATGAGACACATGTTCAAACCAGAAATATAGAGTGTGCGTTTGGGCTGCTGAAGTTGCAGTTCTGATGCCAAGATAACATCTGGTGGAGTCCTGCAGTACAATCCACAGACATCTACTGAAATATTCACAGTATATGCCATTTAAGGCAAACATGGGGAATTGAGAAAATGAATAACAGGTTTTGTTGTGCTTATCTCATTTGTGTGAAGCACAACAATGTGCAAACTGGACTAGTGGCCAAAACAGGAAGCAGACAGAACACCTGCAGAACAGCTGAAAACAGGGCGTCTGTAAAAAGACAAAGGTAAAAAAACAATACATTGTTGCAATTTTTGTTTTCTGTCATGCAGCTGAGCTTAGCAGCAGTTAGGAAGGTTCCCCAAAAGATGCAGCCATCGAACACCTGCAGACAGAACTCAAACAGACAATAACTGAAACCAAGTGCATTCAATGTATTCTGTTGGGCACAACATAAACACACTCAGCGGCATTGTGTGGTGGTTAACACAGAGACCTTAAGAATGATTATGAAATTAGGAAATTTTATGTAACTAGTCCTGTGGCAGCAGGTGTAAGTGTACGCCTAGAGTACAGATGGGCCTGGATTCTAGTACAGGGTGTGCAACCTATTTTTACTGTTGTGACAGTGCAGTTTACAGCAATAAACTGAAAAACAGACAAGTGTTATTTCAGCATTCTTGTAGCAAGAGGTATAAGTGTAGGAAGTGGCACAGGAAAATAATTTTCTTGGGTGACAAAAGCCAGGGTACCTTTTTGGCTGGGCTTGTATAGGCCCCAGGGCTGATAGCCTAGTACCTACCTATGAACCTATGAACCATACACATGGTCTTGGGTTCTAATACAGCATATTCCATATTACTGTTGTTCCACTTCCCATTATTTTCACTCTCACTTATAACACTTTAGATAGTGGAGCTGATATGAATTATTTGTATGAGGGATGAGACACCATTATTGTGTTTTCAGCTGTATACTTGCGGGTATACTGTGTACTATATTTCAATAAGTATAATTCTGTTATCTAGACTTGCATGGGTTTCACAGTTACATCAGACACATTCACAATTGGATCTATAGCCGATAATCTTGTCAGGTCATACACACACTGTCACCTGCATTTATGTATCATTCCAGACTATGCCTGAGTAACACTTCTTCTTTGGCAAAGATATAAAATCAACGCTGATGAAAAAATGTTTTGTCCCTTATGCCTAGGTTTAAATCCCACAGTGTAAAAATCAATTTTCCTCAGTGTATAAAGGCAAAACAAATGTGTCAGGTCATTAAATTTATGTCCCCAGTGCATATCTGCAAACTTAACTGACCTAAGAGGTACCTTCCAATTTCCAATATATATTTCCAGGCTATATCAGTAGACACCCCTCAAACTAAAGCCAAGTGTCAGATTAACCTTTCAGTTTTGATTATTTAATTACTCCCTGCTTGGCACTGCTGTGTTCTGCTTAACATCGTACAAACGAGGTTGGCACTACCAATAAATGGGATAACTGGAATTGGCGGAAAGGCGTCAGTTTCCATTGCTCTAGTTCAGCTGATTGACATGGCTGGTGTTGCAGAAGAAAGTACCAAGTTTAGGGCACAGAGGTGGGGTGTCCAGGAGTCCAGGATATTTACTGGACTTCTGGTAAGGCACCACAGTCAAAGATTTCTGCAGGGGGGCTATTCTGGCTCCCAGTACAAGGAAAATGAAAGAACAATTGGAAATTCTTGCCAGCTTCTACAAACCAGGATCTGCCAACACAGAGTGTCCAAAAAGCCATGCATCAATAATAGACTGTTGAACTCAAAGCACCTGCCCTGTTAAACATTCCCAAAAACATTTTGCTTCTGCTGGCAAACCTGCTCAAGCAGCACACTCTCACAGCTAGTTACCAGACACTTGTCTTACTGAGCATCAAATCAAGAATGGTTATATCCAATGTTAACAAATGTATATAATCAAATTACAATAGACATATTATTCCATTGTCTTCTGACACCCACTTTCAAATCAAAACATGCACCGTAATACTTATCCATTTGTTACAGAGCTTTATACTTTTCATTTAATGACTCGAAAGTATGCAACATGTGCCATGAAGTTTTTAACACTGCGAAAAATATCCTTACTCTTATTCATTCCCTTTCCACAAACATTTTTAACTCTTACCTAAATTCCATTACAGCAGCCCCCACACACACACAAACAATTTTTAGTAGTATGCCTGAACCATAACTCTCAACCAATCAGGGACAAATCCAGAGAAAATCAGGGAAGGACACTTTTAAAATAATAGTACTATTAGCTTAAAACATTGATGGAATAAGATAATGTGAATTAAGATACATTTTTATGAAGTAAAAGAAGTAAGTCTATAACTCTTAATCATTTGTTATGTAATTCGAACCACACACAAACTTCACCGCTTAAAAATTCAAGCTCCACCACAAATGATACAAACAATACAATCCAAGCAGCAATTTATTCAAAATATATTAAGACTTACCTTGTCCTGATGTACTAAGTTATTTTTTTTCTTTTTTAACAACAAAGCACACACACATACACACACACACACACACACACACACACACACACACACACACACACACACACACACACTAGACACATATTCTGAAATAAGTACGTCAGTACTGCCCTTTCCTAAGAGGTTAGTGTTGCTGGAAATGCATAGTATAAGAAAAAAACATACACATTTTCAAGAAAAGGAAACATTACATTTACATTACACATCCATTCATCACATGATTGTAACAGAACAAATGTGCATACATCTTTTCCAGCATTGTGCACTTGCTTCCTAGCCATTAATATATTTTACAGTGTGTTTATTTAACATTCATTGTATACTTACAGCCCAGACTACATCCTATGTTCAGAGTGTCCCCACAACTTCAGCAAGCTGAGCATCACATTATGAATGACATTTGACCTGCTTCTCTGAGAGTGTTAACTACATTTTTGGCACTCCACAGTTATCTTATGATATATGAACAATCAGATAAATAATTTTAAAAGGCTAAAACAAACACATGGACTCCTAGCATGCAGTTGTATTTATTTTTGCTGTCTGGGAATGTTGTCTGAGCAAAATCCATTTTCAGAGGAGGGTGAGGAGAAAAATTCCAGGTTCCCAAATAAGTCAGCTTGTACATTTACTTGTCCTAACATTCACACCATTATAGGTCAGAATCTCAGTAGCTACACTCAGGTGAAAAATGAAAAGGTGGGCAAGTATTCAAGTGGAAGCGACCCAGGTCAAAGTTAAACTATCATAAATTTAAGTATATAACTAATTGTTCATTTGATTTTACACAATGATTTTGCCTTAAAAATATTACCCTTTCATGTGGTGTCATTAGTAAACTAACTTCTTGGTGTACTGTTGTGTATTTCAGATGATACTGCATGCAGAGGGACTTACCTGTCAGGTGATATTATAGGTAGCATGAGTTACTTGCCAGGTGATATTACAGGTAGAGTGAGTAACAATGGAACTAAATTTGAATATGGAGCTCCTGTGGCACATATTTGGAGGTAAGGTGTTGCCAGCTTTGTAAGCAATGTGCATGAATGGGGTCACCATATTCACTGAGGTACACAGGGACTACAGTGACAAGTATGTGGCCTAATGGTTAAGGTGTTTGCCTTACAAACACAAGGTGCAGGGTTTGAGTCTCACAAGGGATAATTGGCTAGGCTTAAAGTGACTTGCAAGGGCAGTTAGCTTAGTACTAACCTATGATTGAGAATATGACATGACATGTTTTGTGAGAAAGAGTTTGGTAAGGAGACTGCTTAGGGAAATGAAACTGTTTACTAAGTACCAGTAAAGTTGGCATTATCTGGAAATACAATATGAAACTGGGGACTAACAGACAGCTGATACAAGGTAATATGTTAATATGTACAATCTACACAAACTTCAACTAATGCTGTTTTATTTTAAGGGATTCCAAGTTATTCAGATTTTGAGTTGATAGTAAACAAAACAGAACCAAACACTAGAGACGGAAGAAAAATAATGGATTGAGCCAAGGCTAGTGTAATATCTGCAGATAAGGAAGGCTAAAAAACTGTAGAACATGCATTGTTCATAGAGATATCCATTATACATTTTGAGTGACATATCTCAGATGTTCTAATTGGAAGCTACTAGGTGAATTTCGGTTGTCGGATAAAAGACCTGCAGGTACTTTATGTGTGTGTGTGTGTTAGTGTGGCTGCCAGCTCAAGTCACAGAACACATTTGAACCTCTGTATTTGCCATAGTTACTTCATGCTTACTATCCACTTATTGGTAGTACAGCATTTGGTGAGGTGTAGGAACATTTTGCAAGTACTTAGAGCTTTTCTAGCTACTAGTAATGCACTATACAACTCTTAAGTATATTTAAATCTGGATGAAACATTACAGAAGTGGTACTTGGAAAAATAAGATATAGTTATCCCAAACTGGAATACATTTTGTGAAAAAGCAGTTGAACTAATCATTGAACTTCACTGGTCTGGTGATGGGTCACTTCCTGCTTTTAATGCAAGTTTTTATTCTGAATTTGGAGTGTGCATTGACTTGTTCATTGTTGTGCAGAAAGCAGGTTGCATCAGTTTTGTACAACTGTTTTATTTACTAAATTAACCCAAACAGTAGAGGAAGAAACTATTGGCTTGTGATTGCTTCAATACACTGCTGCAAATTGTTGTATTTTATAGGCAAGAGTTTTGTTTGATAAAAATAATAGTGCTACTGGTATAAGCGATATGGCGTGTAGTGGCTGTTTTATTTGATGCTTGTTACAATGAGTTGGCATAATGTGAAAGCACATAACATTGTCATTCTACTGATAGGCTGTTGGGTAGAAAAATATTAAGTGGAACTTGCTTGAGTCAGGTAATTTATACTTTAGTCCACTTTATTAAAGATAAAACATGTTAGTGATTAGTCAAATATGTGTGTATTTATATGGAATACAGTACAGCCATACCTCTCAATCTCGCAGAGCAAGAAATCTGGGCAAAGCCAAAAATAGTGGTAGGAATCATGTGACAAAGGTGAAAAAATAGGGACTGATTTTAAATATTCCTCCTGCAAACTCAGATAGTTCATAGAATAACAGGTTTTGCATTATTATGTATTTTCTGAGGGATATGAAGTCTGAAATTCAAATCTACCAGTATTTATTCTTTAGTGAGTTCAGTCTTCATGTTGGTATCCCACAGTCCCATTGGAGTGGATGGGTTTACATGATTATGTATGCAAATTTTATGTTAATCAGCTACCCAATTTTTGACCAGTTGTACCTACTTTTTATGGGCCTTTGTCTAGACTTTTGATGTTTCCAGGTTGAAAGGTATGATTGGAGCACACATATGTGCAATATATGTACATTTAAAGTATTACTTTCTGCAATCTGTAGTATAGTGTGTATCTGTTAGGATGTATACTTAAGTGTAACACTTCAGATAGAGTTGTATAATTGTGTTAATGCTTGTATGTCACATATCATGCTACTACATGTATCTCTTTTTCTCATGCCAACCTTTATCGCTCTTTTATATTTTCTGTTATGTGCTGTCAAAATGTCTACATGTCATCCATGTATACCACATCACTAAATGCTACACAGCACAACAAGGTAGACCAGAACCAGTGGATCAGCCTGCCCCCACTCCACCGGCTCCAGCACCAATGCCCAGCACATCTGGGAGCCAACCTGGCAGCAATACCTCTGCTGCCCCTGCACTACCTGTGCCCTCAGGTAGTACTGCCCCAAAAGCTGGTGCAGTGGTACCCTCTGGGAGCAGTGGCAGAGGTGGCAATTTCATCACCCACAGGGAGATGCCAGGGATGGTGTGTAGAGTTGTGCACTGTACCACTGGTGTATGCCTAAACTGGATGGAGAGGCTGCTCTCCCCCATGGTCTGTAAGAGGAGAAGACTTCAAGCACTCCAGCTAGCAGTGAAGTAAGTGGGCAGTGATGACAATCCAGTGGGCAAGGACTCGGTTCTCACCATCTCCGAACTTGACCGATATGAGCCTGTGTTGTCCCCATCCTCACACCAATCATGGTGTCCCACAATCTATTATATCCTTCACCATCCATGTCTCTTATCTTGTTTGTCTTGTTTGTTTGAATTTACTTCCTCATTTACCTGAGTTACCTGACCCAGACAAACCTGCATCCCTTACTCAGCAGTCCTCTCTTACTGAAGTAAAAAAAAATGGGCACCTGTCCCACAAAAACTATTTGCCCCATACAAAGTTCTCCATTTTGGA